>NW_011495057.1:5126946-5163252 GCF_000754665.1 Bison bison bison | reverse complement strand
AAAGATTGGAGTGGCGGACATTAAAGCCCCCTCAGCGCGTCACAGCTCTTGGGTCTTGGACAGACTGTGTTATAGCTCTTAGACAAATCAGTGTTACAGCTCTATTTTATTTAGAAAATAGCAGGAAAATCCATCCTTGAGGCGTGAGGGCATGTCGACCCAAAGATGTGAAGAGAAGAGCGCCCCAGCATGCAGGAGAGAGAGAGAGACCCCCGGCCCTTTGGCCCCCTTTTATATGTCCTTTCCTCTCCGTGGGCCTGCCCTATGTAAATTGGGCCAGCCAGGCGTGTTGTTTGTCCTACCTGAGGTCCTCACTCCTGTCCTCGGATCTTCCTTTGTTCTATTTTCGCGGGCTTTTCCCTTCCTTATCTTTTAGCCACCGCCATTCTGGACTCCTGTTTTCTATTCTAACTACCTAACATAAACAACATTTGCCCTCTTGAGTGCTGCTCTTCAAATGCATCCAACAAACTCCTGTACTGTGTTGGAGCAGGAGCTGGGAAGGAAGCAGGGAAGGAGCTAGAAAAGGAGCCAGGAGGCACCTGCACTTGGGCTGCAGCATTGGGCCAGCTCCTTTTCTTCCCTTCGCCATCTGGGCTCTGCCCTCACTGTCTCCCCACAGCCCTTCTCTGCAGGCAGCTCTGCTCAGCTGGTCCTGCATTTTTTGTCCTGAAACATCCCTCCTGATAATACCCCTCAGACTCATTCTATCACTGCATAACCCACTCCACAATATAGTGGCTTTAAACAATACATGTCACAGTGCTGTAGGTCAGAAGTCCAGTTGGGCCTGACTGGATTCTCCTCTCAGGGTCAAGTTGTCATTTGAGCTAGGCTCCTGTGTGGAGGTTCTGGGGAAGAACCTGCTTCTAAGCTCACTCAGGTTTTGGGAAGGATATAGTTCCTTCTGGTTGTAGAACTGAGGCCCCCCATTTCCTTGACACATGGCCTCCATATTCAAGGTTAGCAATGGCACACTGAGTCCTTCTCATGCTTCATATTTCTCTGACTCCCTCTTTTGGTTCTGCTTTGATCGGTTTCTGTGATTATATTGCATGCATGCTAAGTCGATTCAGTCGTGTCCAACTCTTTGCAACCCTTTGGACTGTAACCCGCCAGACTCCTCTGTCCTTGGGAATTCTCCATGCAAGAATACTGGAGTGGGTTGTCATGTCCTCCTGCAGGGGATCTTCCTGACCCAGGGATCCAACCTGTGTCTCTTATGTCTCCTGAATTGGGAGGCGTGTTCTTTACCACGAGGGCCACCTGAAGAGTCCCATGATTATATTGGATCCACCCAGATAATTCAGGATAATCTGCCTATTTTTAAGGCCTGTAACCTTAATTCCTCTTGCAAAATCCTTTGTCCCATAAAGGTGTGAACATCATTAGAATTTTCACAGATTTGGGGATTAGGCTATGGATGTCTTTGGGGGACTAGTATTCTGCTTACTGTGCCTTTCCTTTCACTGTATATTGCTGAAAAGACTATTAACCTGTTTGGAATCATGCTTTCTCCAAAATGACAGAACATAGAATAATTTTGTCATATATGTTCACCAACTACAAACTGGAGGTTGACAACGACTAGAACATTTTCAAACAGTTGCAATACTGTCCTGGGCTAGATTTAGAGAAGACCCAGATGACTTTTCTCTTGATCTTGAAGAGTCAGAAAGAAGCATTTTTGAGAAGAATGGGAAACCATTCACAATATATATGATAACAGAAACTGAAATCGTCACTTGGTAAAGCCCTACACAGATCACATGTCATCTTCTTCTGGGAAAACTTCCAGGACCTCCAGATGGATTTGAGAGCTATTCCCATGGTGCTCTGTTTGCAGGACCCATGGCAGATACTCTGCCTTTGCCAACTGTGTTCATAACTGACTCCTCTAACACACAACTGTGTTCATCTCCATCTCCTTGGCTCCTAGTGCAGCGTCTGGTGCATGCTTGGCAGTGTCCAGACAAAGCTCTATGACACAACAGGCTTGGGACAGAGCTCTCACCCCTCTCTATTCCTAGAAAGAGAGGCCAGTGTTATGAAGAGCCAGCAACTAGCAACAGGTCGTGTAGATGCTTGTATTATATAAAGAGATATGAGGAGAAGTGAATGAAACTCTTACTGTATGAATTGTATGCTGCTGCTGCTAAGTCGCATCAGTCATGTTCGACTCTGTGCTACCCCATAGACGGTAGCCTACCAGGCTCTGCCGTCCCTGGGATTCTCCAGGCAAGAGTACTGGAGTGGGTTGCCATTGCCTTCTCCAATGCATGAAAGTGAAAAGTGAAAGTGAAGTCGCTTAGTCGTGTCCGACTCCTCATGACCCCATGGACTGCGGCCCACCAGGCTCCTCCGTCCATGGGATTTTCCAGGCAAGAGTACTGGAGTGGGTTGCCATTGCCTGCTCCGACTGAATTGTATAAAAAGGCAATATTCATTTATTCATCCAGAACCTACCAGCCCTTACTGCACAGCAGACCTTGAGTTAGACATCTGTGATACACACCTGAGTAAATCCAGCCCCTGCCCTGAGCACCTGCCCTCAGGTGCAAATAGGGTACACCATACTTGACTCAACGCTGAAAATCCTCTATGAAAGATTTTTGTTTGACTGTTTCTCCTTTCTTTTATTTTTTTCCTTTTATTGACTAAAACACTTATACAGAAAGTCACACAAATTGTTGAGTGTATTTCCACCATTTGGATAATCCATATAAGCAACCAGCAGATCAGGAAACAGAACACTACCCACACAGTGGTGTCTTTTTTTTTTTTTCCATTCCTGTGGTCATTATTTTACACGTCCCGGATGGTGCTGGACCTTAGTGTCAGAGATGGATCCAGACCTTCCCTGTAAGTGAACAAACAAGGTGGCACCCCCTTCCTGCCTTGGACACTGTCTTGGTGCCATTCTCTTTGCTCTGATATTTAGCAGTGGGTTCTGTTGGGAAGAGAAGTTCCAATTTTCCTTGCTAAGGAATCATGGCTACCCTAAACCACGGCAGAGAGGAAGCCCACCAAGCTCTATTTCATACACTCTATGTACAAAAAGGCATTGTGGAATGTGGGCATTAGGTATAGCTATCTAAACAATCTGCTTATGCAAGAGCAGAGTATATATTCTGGGCTAGATTTGGAGAAGAGCTGGATGACTTATCTTCCTCTGGTATATTATGGATATTATGGAATACTCTCTTTCCCAGAATATTATGGAGCAGTATATAAAAGACACCAATGAAAGATATACCAATGTTTGAGGGGAGGGTGGTGGGGCTCCATCAAGGTGCTTTAGGGGCTGTCTGAGGGGCTCATGTGTGGTGATTGAGGGAGCAGGAAGGAGGCAGGATTCTGGTTCCCCAGACACAAGCAGAGAAGCTTGTCTTTGATCTGTTTAGCACATTGTGATTCCAAGTCAAATTTTACTTGGGAAACAGGATTTGTCAGTGAGAAATCTCTAACAATGCTGGTGGGTACTGTAGGTGCCTGGGATTCTGGGAGGAGAGAGAGCATGTCGTGCTTCTGGCGGGCAGGTCTGGAATGGTAGAGCAGGAGTGGGTGTATCAGGAGGGCAGGTGAGGCCCATCCTGGAAGGAATACATGAAGAGGGACCTGGAGAGGCCTTTGAGGGCCACAGGGTATATGCAGGCATCATAACTTCAGAAGCCCATTGGGGCCAGACCAGGAATATTTGCAGGTGAGCGGTGAGGCTTGGTCCATTTGCCCTGGAAGAAGGGCAGCTGCCCTTGGGGTTCTGTGGGGGTTTGGGCTCACTGAGGCTAGATCTTCAGATTTTCCAAAAAATGTTGGAAATTCAGATTGTTCCCAGCAGATATCCTGATTTTTAAAGTATTGGTTCATTTGGTTAAGAACACAGTGCCCAGGGGCTTCCCTGGTGGTCCAGTGGTTAAGGATCCACCTTGCAATGCAGGGGACATGAGTTTGATCCCTGGTTGGGGTCACAAAGAGCCAGACATGACTGAGTGACTTGAACTGAACGGGGGAACTAAGATCCCACATGCTGTGGAGCAACTAAGACCACGTGTGGCAACTACTGAACCCATGTGCTCTGGAGCCTGTGAGACGGAAATAGAGTCCATGGGCCATGATGAAAGATCCCGACTGCCACAACACAGCCAAAATAAATAAATTAATAAAATTAATATTAAAAAAAAAAAACACAGTGCCCAGGGCAACTACAGCCCCTGGGTGACTGAATGAGTAGGACAAGGAGGCAGTTGGAGCCTCTGCAGAAAGTTGGCTCAGGAGAAGCTTTCAGCCCCATCACGTTGCTGGCCAGAAGACTGGGCTGCACCCTGGGTTTGTTGACTATTTTCCCCTCTGTCTTTGAAATGTAGACACATTCTGATTGGAGCAAGATAGCTTGAGCTACCGTGGAAAAGCATACAATAACCACCTTTCTTAACAAACAACTTGAATCTGCTAAGGAAAAAACAAGCCCTTTCCCCTTCCGGAGGCTTCTGTTTTTGCATTTGTAACTAGAGCTGAGGATAAGTGGCGTTTTCCTCTGTGACTAGGCGTTTTGTTCTTTGTCGGTTCCCCACATCTACATAATTTCCCAAAGTATTGTTTTTTGTCTTTTTTTCCACGAATGTTGACCACCTCTGGCAATTTATGAAAACATTACTGGGGATTTCTCCTCACTCACCTACCACATTTACCTCTCGGACCAAGAAATGTCCAGGTCATCTGAAGGTCTACACTTTGAAAGTCGAGCTACAGTATTCTTTTAGAAAGCGGTAGGTGCCACTTCTGCTCCTTTCCATCGTGATATTAGGTGCAAATCAAATGAAAGTGGAATGGGCTGCTGCAACCGTGTAGGAGATCAAAGTCCTAATTACTCGTTTCTAAAATCTGCTTTTCTGACAATGGCTCTCTTATAATCTGTAATCACATTGCGAAATGATGAAATTTGCTTTTTCATATGAGGTTGACTTAGCTGTCATCTAACACAACCCCATTTATCACACCTGCAAGTGTACTCCAATGTGCTTAAAAACAAAACAGCTCCCCCCGCCCAACACACAGGCAAAACACCGTTACCACAAAGAACCATTCCTCCACTCCACCAAAACCCAATAAACTTTTAACATGTGAGTGTAATTTGCAGTTGAGGTAGTGCTCCGATACTGCAACATAATTAATTTATGGTCCCTTCCTTTGATTACGTCTGGTCGTTACTTCTGATCAGAAAGTAGAGGCACTACTTTTGCCTCCATTAGAATGTGTTTTCACTCATGCTAGGCCAATCTGTACTCCACCTCCGACAACACCTGTGGTCACAAATAACAGCAGGCAGATCAGTTCCCCTGGACATCGGCTGTCCAGTGTTTACTGACACCCACCTAGAGTAGCCCACTCATTTCCTTACCTGAAAAACCCCAGAATTGTAGAATATATTCTTAGGTAATAGCTCCTGATAACAGGAGCACTTGAAGGCTCAGAAAGTAAAATATGTGAATTCATATTCAGTTTTAATAAACTGAGGTAATTAGTCAGTTGAAACGCAATAGAAAGTGACAGCCTGTGACATAGAAAAGACGGCCGGCTGACAAAGACAGAGCTGTTCTTCATTGCACTAATATCCGTTTCTTCATCAACATTGAATTCTTCAATCTTTTGGCATTTCAATTACATTGTAAAATGAATTTATAAAATTTGCACATCTATGCTTTTTTCTCCTCTTGTTCTCCTGAAAACTTGAAAAGAAACTTTTCATGCATGTCTCCTATTTCCCCAACCTGCACACATGCTAGGATTTAACTAGATTTCGAGAGTTGTATGTGTTTGGAATATCAATTGTCCATTGCAGATTCAAGAAAATGTGTATATCTCAAATGAATGGACAAAACAAAGTGAGGGGAAGGATTCTAACAGAAGCTCTCTGAGGGCAGAGATCTTATCTTTCTTTTTCCTAAAGTAGTAGCCCTAAAATAGTTCCTGAAATATTGTAGGCCTCAATACAATTTTAGGGCTTCCCAGGCGGCTCTAGAGGTTAAGAATCCACCTGTCAGTGCAGGAGACACAAGAGATGTGGGTTTGATCCCTGGGTCAGAAAGATCCCCTGGAGGAGGGCATGGCTCCCCACTCCAGTGTTCTTGCCTGGAGAATCCCATGGACAGAGGAGTCTGGCAGGCTACAGTCCATGGGGTTGCAAAGAGTTGGACATAACTGAGTGACTGAGCAGCTCCCCCACAATACAATTTGTTGAATAAGTAAATTAATAGGGGGAGAGACCATTCAGAGGATTGTAGTGGTTTTAATGGTGACACCCCAATGGTAGGCCACCTCTGAATCCCTGGCAACTATCTGTATATGATCTTATTTGGGAAAAGCAACTTTGCAGATATAAACCACTTTATCTTGAGATGAGATCATCTTGGATTATCTGCTGCTGCTGCTGCTAAATTGCTTCAGTCGTGTCCGACTCTGTGCGACCCCATAGATGGCAGCCCACCAGGCTCCCCCGTCCCTGGGATTCTCCAGGCAAGAGTACTGGAGTGGGTTGCCATTTCCTTCTCCAATGCATGAAAATGGGAAGTGAAAGTGAAGTCGCTCAGTCGTGTCTGACTCTTAGTGACCCCATGGACTGCAGCCTACCAGGCTCCTCCGACTGTGAGATTTTCCAGGCAAGAGTACTGGAGTGGGGTGCCATTGGATTATCTGAGCAGACCCTAAATCTAATGACAACTGTTCTTATAAGAGACGCGCAGGGGAGACTGAACAGGCAGAAGAGGAAGAGATAACACGACAGTGACGATGGGGACTGGAGTGATGAAGACACAGGCCAAGAAATGCTTGAAGACAACTAAAGCAGGGAGGAGGCAGGGATCAAGTTTTCCTCTGGAGCCTCTAGAAGGAATGTGGTCCTGCTGATACAGTCAATTTCATACTTCTGGTCCCCAGAACTGGGAGAGAATAAATTTCAGTTGTTTGAAGCCACCAAGCTTGTGGGGATTTGTTATGGCAGCCACAGGAAACTAATACAGAGACATGAGCTGTTTCAGAACGTGTCCTGAGCAGAAATGACAGCCTTGTGGTAGATCAAAGGTGTGTGTGCTTGCTACATTGTGTCCGACTCTTTGCAACTGTAGCCCAACAGGCTCCTCTGTCCATGTGATTCTCCAGGCAAGAATTGGTTGCCATTTCCTTCTCCAGAGGATCTTCCTGACCCAGGCATCAAACCCACGTCCCTTAGTCAAACCCATGTCCCTTAGTCAAACCCACGTCCCTTAGTCAAACCCACGTCCCTTACGTTTCCTGCATTAGCAGGTGGGTTCTTTATCACTAGCACCACCGGGATGCCCGGATCTAAGGATAGATTTGTGCTACCAGAGATCATCTTTTGGTTTCTGCGCTCCTTCTGTAGCAATAGGGGGCGATGCTTACATGACTGAGGTGTCTGGATGAAGGACCTGTGATCTCTTGTGAGACATGCATTGACCCTGCCTGTGGCTGTAGAACACAAGGTTCTCCAGGTGGGGACCTTCTGAATGGGGAGCATTCCTGGGTCCTCCGTGACTGTCACGTGACTTCAGTTCTAAATGAGATGCAGAGGGTCAGAGAATCCCACACTTTGTAAGTTGGGAGAATCTTAAAGATCATTTTCATATGAAGATAAAGAGAATGGAAAGCAATGAGATAAACACATGTCCCTTGCAGATACCAGGAATGAAATGCGGAGAGGTGGCTGGATGGTCCTCCATCACACTCAGAGGGCTGCTTTAGCCAATGGGAGCCAGACAGATGTAGTAAGACCTCTTCATTGCCTTTTGATCTAACGCCACGTACCTTGACTTTGCCCTCCAGGCCAGCCCTTCTCACTAGTTGATAATGACTGCATTTGGGCAACAAGAGAAAGGCAGACCGACAAACGCGGACTTACTTTTTCACCTAACACAGCCAAGTGGTGAACGATTTGGCTTGTACCCAGTTTTGCTGAAACTATGAAGGTCCAGTGGGATTCAGCTTTGATCTTGAGAGAGGCTGTGAGGGGTTTGTTTTTCACAGGGGCTTTAGCCTACAGTTAAGTGCAAACACCTGCGGAAGTAGTGGTAATTAGTAGGTAATTAGTAGTTAATGTTCTTAGAATTTAAAAAGAAAGCTTACATAAGTAATTACTTACTATTTCTTATAATGTGCTGCTTTTCTTGAGATTTCATATCCCCAGAACATTTGCCAAGTTCCTAGGTTCATCAACATACTAAATTGTTTATTAATTACACACGTATATTGCTTTCACAAAAAAAAGAAAATACATTAAATGTTGGAAATAGGAATGAGTTATCTTTTAAATTATAGCTGAAAACTCATTTAAAATTACAAAATATGAAACTGATGGAGGCTCTGGAAGGTGGCCTTTATTTTTTAAAAAAATGGGATATGACTGGGAATGAAGAGATGGATAGAGAAAGAATGTTTAAGACCCTGTAATGAAACGCTAAGTGTTAAATACATCTCACAGAGGTTCCTTTTCATGTCAGCAGACACACATCTATGCCTTGGCTTGTCAGAAAGACCACCAGGGCCCCCATTCTTATAGTGAACACTGCCAAGCAAGCAAGGCTAAGTGGTTCTAACAATCTTAGGCTCTTGAGGTGACTGAAGCAGAGGGACACATATTAATTAGTGCACTCTGACTCTATTTTCAAAGGATTTTTGCTTTAGAATTCTTAAAGCAGATTTCCAGCCCTTAAACCCTGGAGATTCTCTATGCCAACTGGAAATGGGCATTCATTCATTTACTTTGTTTAGAGGCTAGCGCTTTGAGAATGATGTCTAAAATCTGTTCCTCACTCTGAATCACTTCAAACTTCAGCAAAGCAATCTTATAACTTCAATTTTCTCATCTTTAAAATGGGACTAATAGGTATGTTCCTTTTCTTCTCCCACGTCCTGCTGCTACACACAAATGTACCTCTAGAACTGTCGATTTATGTCACCTTTTAGAACCATAGTGGAGGAAAAAGTTCCAAAATTATATATCCATTCACCACAGCCATATCTAGCAATATACACATGTAAGAATAAAGATTGTGCTGTGTGCTCAGTCGTGTCTGACTCTTTGAGACCCCGTGGACTGTCGCCCACCAGGCTCCTCTGTCCATGGGATTTCCCAGGCAAGAATACTGGAGTGGGTTGCTGCTTCCTCCTAAAGGGGGTCGTCTCGATCCAAGGATCGAACTCAATGTCTCTTGATTCTCCTGCATTGGTAGGTGGATTCTTTACCACTAGCGCCACCTGGGAAAGCCCAAGAATAAAGACTAGGTGACAAATATATATACTTCAGTGATTGTTTATTCCTGTGTGGCTTTATTACTTTTAAACTAATCACTTATTATCTCTACAGAATTCCAAGTTAAGGAATCCTGAGAAATGCTTAAAGTAGGATATTTGAATAGTACAGAAACATCTGAAAATTGAAATCAAGATTCTGAGATCCAGAGAGGTCAGAATAGAAACCCCTCACCAGATAATACTCACACAAACTTTTTCCTAATAAGGGATTGCTTACAATGATTGTTCAAAGGAGCAGAGGGGAAGAAGGAAAAACCAGGAAGAACTTTGAGAAAAATAGATGTCAAGCTGGCAGACTTTTTTTGTTTAAATTTTTAATCGGAGGATAATCGCTTTACAATGTTGTGTTGGTTTCTGCTATCAACCTGACTCTGCCATAGGTATACATATGTCCTCTCCCTCTTGAACCTCCCTCTCACCTCCCAGCCCAGCCCACCCCTCTAGGTTGTCACAGAGCACTAGATTGTAACTCCCTATGCCATACAGGAAATCTCCACTGGCTATCTAATCTTGCATAGGGTAATGTATATGCTTCCATGCTACTCTCTCAGTTCGTCCCACCTTCTCCTCCCCCTCTGTCCACAAGTCTGTTCTGTACGTCTGCATCTCCATTTCTGGCAGACATTCTAAAGTGGTTTGTGTTTCTCTGAACATTTGGGGTGTTAATCTCAGATAAAAGAGAATCTCCTCTTTTAAAATACTATCACAGGAGAGAAACTTTAAACTTCTTCTTTTTTGAAAATATTTTTAAAACTGCATGTCAATAGCTGATAAATTTAATATACTACTAATGGCATCCATTTTACCTTGGGCATCTTCAGTGGACAAGGATAATACTCTGTATTCTTTGGGAGCATTTTTTTTTTTTTTTGGTTCTTTTATCACTTCTCCTCCAGGTGGAAGAATATCCTTCCTTAGCCTTTCCTCACAGATCTTGTTTTCCGTTTTTTGTCGTTACATGTGTGTGTACACATATGTGTGTGTGTGTACATATGTACCTGGCCATGTTATTCTTTATCCTCCATTTCATATCACATATCACAATTTGTATTATTCATTTATTGGTTATTTATTAATTGTCTGTCTCATTCCCTCTAGACAGTAAGCTCCACCAGGACGGAGACTTTGATGATCTTATGGCACAATATTTACCCAGTGCCTAGCCCAGGGTCTGGCACAGAGCTGGGATCCAACCAATATTGGTTAAATAAAGAACAGAATGAATGGAACAAGATTTAAGCATGTGACTCAGCATTGACTATAACAAGGATATTGCAGATTCTGTATGCAGTGTTTGCTTTTAGACTCACACTGAAAATTCTAGATAAGTCTATTAGTCACTATGGTTCTCAAATTCTTCAGCCTTAAGTGAATGTTGTGAATTACTCAAAGGTCCTCCAAGTTGCCCATGGCTTTTTCTGATACTGCACCTGCCCCACCAAATCCACTTTGTTGTGTTCCCCATTTTTCAGTGTACTGAGGAACCACCAATTTCTCAGATGCTGACTGTCACCCCAATTTTCTGCCCCTTACATGTTTACTAAATATTTACTATAACATGGTTGACCTATCTGGAATATTAGTTTCCAATCTATTTATTTTCATATTGATGAGTATGAATCAAAAGTCATGACATACACATTTGTAAATAAATAAATATATCTCTGGCTTATAGCTGTGTCATTTAGTGGAACTATCCTAAATACAGTAAATACAATCATCTTTATTGTATAGAAAGCTCAGACAAATTGGTACGAAAAGCAATGGATAAATGAAGATTAGTTGTTAATAAACAATTTGCAAAGGAGGAAATAGATTGGTTAGACAATTCATGGGAAAACATTTGATTTCTCTGGTGATCAAACAAATGCAAATTAAAATGATGGGAGATAGTTTTGCTTATTAAATTAGCAAAAATGTAAAGACGTTCTGATGTTTTTATCCTTAGAAGATTTCCTAGTTTATCTGTGCTCTTCCTTCACTTTAATTTTGTTTCTCAGTTTCTTTTGTTGCTCTCTTTTTTTTTAATCAGTTATTTCCTTTGGAATTAAGTTTTGGAAACTTATAAATATTGCTTTGGAATTTTTCTTTCCTAAATGTATCTGTCCTTAACATGTTTCCAATTCTTTGAACCTGTTTACATTTGATTTTTAAAAAAAAATTACTTTTTGAATTTTCTCAGCATCCATAGTGAATTCTTCCCCCAGGATATTTTCAGGAGAAGGAGGGTAAATAATGAGACCATAGTGTTAGTTTGAAATTCTTTCTAACCTGTTATTTATTCTATTTTTAAGTAAGTCGTATTTTTTTTTTGTCTGTAGTTTTTGATATGGACTACTCTAGAATTGTATATTAGACAAAAGTTCTAAAAAGAAAGACAGGCAGCTGAATTTCAGATTTTTAGTGTGTCTGTCACGCGACAAGAGATTTAGCATGTGCATTTGAGCCAGAGGATTCAGTGTAGCAAAGTGGCAAAGGCAGTTCTCTCAGCCCCTCCGTGGTCAGAACACAGCCGTGACCAAACACACTGAGGAGCCGTATTTCACTGGCAGGAGCGCGGCAGATGTACCCGCTCTGTCTCCAACTTTTGCTAAACTGTAGTGGCACAAATCCAAGTTTCAAAGAAGTATCCTAAGCCTCTGGTCCTTTCGGACTGTAGCTGTCTGGTTTTTACAGCATCGAGATTGCCTGAGCTTATGACACTCAGGAGTGTAACAAGGACCTGAGGAGCTTCATGCTGCGGCTAGCGCTGTTTACTCAAAGCCATCTTGGAAGTTCATTGAAGCAGGGGCCAGATCTTTTCTGCACTGGGTGCCTTGGGGGGTGATCACAGACACTGATTGGGATCAGAACTGCACTGATGTGGACAATATAGATACAATCATGTCCAGATTTAGAGTAAGATGCTACATCATGTTCCGGATCAAATTAATACAGTAGGTTTTGTTTATGTCTTTTCTCAGAGAACAATAGCCGCTCTTTTTGCTGCCTTGTTCCCAGTGAAATAGTCCGTGTATAGAGTTTCCCTTTTCAGTAGCAGTTGTGTCTACAAATGCTATTCTCTGAACGACAGCTATTCTCAAAGCCACCAGGCATGCGATTGCCTGAACAAAGAGGTGCATTAAAAGAGTCTTGACAATTTCAGCTCCTAGAAACACAGGGGTCACACAAATCTGCCAAGTTGAAAGAAAACAAATCACTAGGGCAAGGCATTTTGTTTAGTTCTAAACAGCATCTAGCACATGGATAGCATTCAAAAGCATTAATACAGCCATAATGTAAATCAACATGGGCCTGCAGTCTAGGAGCTGAAAGAAATTAGGCTAAACCCTAAAGAAATCAGACCATGAGTAAAAAGGAATTTCAATAAAATTATCAAACATTATTCACTAATATGGCAGTCAGTCACCCGTGCATATCTTGTACTGGGGTGAGTTACAAAAGCAGTCAACACTTACAGGTAAAGACTTAAAGTGGAATGAAGGAGACAGGACAAACACAAATAAACAGAAGCAAAAGGGGCAGAGACCATTACACCACAGGCGAAGCCAATGTCACCTCTTCAGATCTTGAGAAGAGAATTGTAGCTATTTATATAAGTAGGGAGGTTGCTGGGAGCTTGGAGGGAAGATTTCTATATTAAAGGGTGTGTTGTATGTTTCTTTTATTCAAGTATCACTAAAAATTTGCATAGTATGTCAGGCATAGCTTAGGTGGAATTAAAGTGATCATATATAGATTCTGAATTGATTCAGGGATTCAATAGGGTAGGCTACTAAGATCCTGGGTCTGCTTGGACTCATTCCTGCTTTCCTTCATTCCTTTATTAATTCAAGAAAGGTATTTACTGCTTGTTGTCTGCAGAAATGATGCTAACCACTGGGGGTGTGCAGAAAAATAAGTCATAATTCCTGTTCTCAGGAAAATCATAGTCTGCTGGAGGAGACAGACATGGAAAATAGATAATTATAATGCTAATCATAATAGATAATAGATAATTATAACGGCCTTCATCTGGAGGGTTAGGGAAAGCAGGATCTTTAGAATGGGTGGGTTTAGTCAGATACAGGGGAGCTGGAGGTGAGGACGTAATGGTTGTGTGTTGTTTTTTCCAGGAATGGTTAAATTCCCTGTAGCTGCCCAGAGTCCGAAAGGGATGAACTATGAAGGGCTTGGAAGCTCTGCTAGGAGACTTGGCCTTGGTACTGTAAGTAGTTGGGAGTCCAGGAGGCATTAAAGAAGGGGGGGGGGGGACATGAGCTGATCTGTGCATTCCAGAGATAACTCAAGAAACTGATAGGTATCTCATTGGACCATGTATGGATGACTGCTGTGTTAGTGAAAACCTTAGATAATTTTATTGAAATTTCTTTTTGCTTATCATCTGATTTCTTTAGAGCTCAGTTTCATTTGTCTCGGCTCCTGGCTCACAGGTCCGATTGATTTGCACTATTAATGCTTTGGAGTGCCATCCCTGTGCTAGGTGTATTTTAGAAGGGAATATGGTGTCTTCCTTTGTGATTAGATTTCTTTCTGATGGGCTGTTTTCCTGAAACATCATCCATGGCTGAAAATGTGGAGAAGAAAACAGCTGAGAATCTTCTCCTCCCTTTCTTTGCATGTTCTAGGCACTGAGTCTAGGCCTGGGTACTCCAGTCTTCCTCTTTCAAGGCCCCAGTAAAGAGAAGGAAGAATTGCATTTGTGAAAAGTTAACTTCTAGTGGTTGTTCTGTGTTCTGCAGAAACAAGTCGGAGCTTCATTGTATCCGAAGGGCACACAGTAGTAGGTCCTATCTTCTCGGGATGATAAAAATCAGGAAACACTAGAAACAAACACTAATGCAATGCTTACTACATGTCAGAGTCTAAGTCCTTTACCTTCATTCATTTAATCCCTTTCTGTAATACTTGGAGATTGGTACTATTATCATGAAGAACCTGAAGCACAGATAGGTTCAAGTCATGCTTTGTGTAAGGCTGGAGTAGGATTCAAGCCCAGACAGTTTGGATCAAAAGGCTGTGCTATGAACTACTTAGCTCTACTCTAAAAGTTGTCTGTGTGTGCTATGTCACTCGGTTGTGTCCAACTCTGCAACCCTATGGACTGTAGCCTGCCAGGCTCCGCCGTCCATGGAATTCTCCAGACAAGAATACTGGAGTGGGTTGCCATGCCCTCCTCCAGTGGATCTTCCTGATGAAGGGATAGAACCCACATCTCTTTCGTATCATTACTACAACATCCTTTACATACTTGATCACAACCGGATCACATACTTCCCTAGACAGTATATTCCAGTGTTGGACAGCTCAATTTATTATGAAGTTCCTCTTCTAAATGGAGAAGTAATCTGCTTTCCTGAAAGATGGGGGAATTCATTGTGTTGATTTCACTTCTCTGGAGTCCTTCAGAGTTAGTCTAACCCAAGTATCTGAAAGATGCTCTTTTGTTGCAAGCTCACAGAACTATCTGGGCTTCCTGTTAGCTCACCTGGTAAAGAATCTACCTGCAGTGCAGTAGATCCCAGTTTGATTCCTGGGTCAAGAAGATGTGCTGGAGAAGGGATAGCCTACCCACTCCAGTTTTCTTGGGCTTTCCTGGTGGCCCAGGTGGTAAAGAATTGCCTGTAATGTGAGAGACCTGGGTTTGATCCCTGGGTTGGGAAGATTCCCTGGAGAAGGAAATGGCAACCCACTCCAGTACTTTTGTCTGGTAAATTCCATGGATGGAGGAGCCTGATAGGCTACAGTCCATGGGGTCACAAGAGTTGGACACGACTGAGTGACTTCACTTTCAATTGGAGCTTCTCTGGATGGCCAACATGGTTTCCAACCCCTCTGCCCCACCCTGAGAATATTGTTTTCTGAATGGAACATAACTTCCCAAGTGTGGTTTGAACAGAAGAGAGTGTTGTTCAGACTGTCATCCCTCTTGTTCAGGGTGTTTTTCTTCTTTTAATGGAACCCAAGATCCAGTGGAAAAGTCTAGGATTTGTGTGGGTGGGCTGTGGTAGATTTCCTTGGCAGGAGTGAATACTGCAAAGTGAGATACAAATGAATAAAAGGAGGGATGAGAGCACTTACATACAGGAAAGAGGTGGAATCTAAAGCCCACAATGAGAAATTGAAATCTCATGGAGAATCAACAGGGGCCCACTGAAGTGTTCTGAGAAAGGGAGTGACACCGCCAAAGTAGCTCTGGGGTTGTTTGGGCAAGTCCATTTCCCTGACCTCATCGACCTCCCAGCAATGGTAAAGGTGGAGGAGCCCTGTGAGCATTTTGTGGGCCTGTAAAAGGTTTTTGTTGATAGGTTTGTTGTATCCTGCCTTCAAGAGAGTAATAAATAAATAATAAAGAGACTTATCTGGAAAGGTGTGTTGGTATTTGAGTTCAGGTATTGGGCTGGGAGCTAGGCATTGTATATTCTGTTCCTGAATCTGCTGTGTGGTTTGGGGTAGGTCAATTTACCTTCTGCATCTCCACCATCACACTCACTTGTTTGTGAAGTACTTTGTGCTCCTTAAACAAAAGATGTTATCACTGAAAGATTTATTTGCTGAATGTTTTTGTACTTAGAAAGGAGACAGTAGAACTCAGGATTCCTGAACTTCTGCAGGGAAACTAATCCACCATTTTCAAGTAGAATCACATCAAAAGCTTACTAAGCACATAGAGCGTATATACAAATGCTGATATGAAAGAGGAAGAGGAGAATGTCATGATGCTGGTGATAATGATAACGTGATGTGATAAAATGCTTATCGAACCTGTACTGCATATTTTCAAAAATAATTTTCCCATGAATCCCCCCAACAACTCTATGAGCAAGGTACATTTATTCCTCAACTTCGTCAAGGAAACTGAAGTTCAGAGAGGTGAGTGCCTTGCCCAAAGTAATACAATTAGAAGTGATGGAGCTGAGATACAAACCCAAAGCTCTAAGATTCTAAAGACTAAGCTTTAAAAATCTCTGCCAGAATTTTCCAAACTTGCCTGATCCCAAGGGTCACCTGTAGTGCCTATTGAAAATCCTGAGTTGCAGGTTCCTCCTGTAGAAATTCTACTTCTCAGATCTGGGTCTAGAAATACATTCTTTTAAGAAACACCTTAGGTAATATTCATAATGGGAAGTTGGGGTTGTCAGCTATACAGCAGGGGTTGACAAAGATTTTTCTTAAGGGGCCAGACAGTGGATGTTTTATTTTTTTATTTTTTATTTTTTTAAATTTTATTTTATTTTTAAACTTTACATAATTGTATTAGTTTTGCCAAATATCAAAATGAATCCGCCACAGGTATACAGGTGTTCCCCATCCTGAACCCTCCTCCTTCCTCCCTCCCCATACCATCCCTCTGGGTCGTCCCAGTGCACCAGCCCCAAGCATCCAGTATCATGCATCGAACCTGGACTGGCAACTCGTTTCTTGCATGATATTTTACATGTTTCAATGTCATTCTCCCAAATCTTCCCACCCTCTCCCTCTCCCACAGAGTCCATAAGACTGACAGTAGATGTTTTAGAGTTTGTGGACCATGTCGTTTCGGTAGCTACTTTGTCATTGCAGCACAAAGTCATAAACAGGATGGGCATGAATGAGTGTAGCTGTGTCCAGAAAAAACTTTATTCACAGAAACAGATTGGATGTAGCCTGTGGGCTAAGTTTGGCACCCCTTGCTGTGTATCTTAATTTCTTTAGAGGAATCATTCGTAATTTCCTTAAGACCATGTGAATATATTCCAAGATTTTCTCCAAAATGAATTTGAATTTTAGGGTACAATTTTAGCTCATCTTCCCATATTTGTCCCTGAGAACCTGACTTTTAAGGAAGTCCGAGGACATATTCTGGTCCATGGAACATTCTCTGGTTAGCCAGAGCCCCACACAATCATTTTCTGTGTAGCCCACAAGCTGTGTATTTTCATCTTTGTCCTTGTCACGATGTCTAACATATAATTAGTGCTTAATAAGTATTTACTATATTCAATTTAGTGAATATTTACTAAGCAATAAATGCATCATGCTAGGTACCATGGTGGCTCAGATTTTCAGGTAGAGAATTGGAAACGCATGTCTGGATTTGAAAAGGAAAATGAGAAATGCAGATTTAAGGTCATGGTGGGATAGCGCAGCAAGTTAGAAGAGAAGAGGGTAGTGGAGGGAATACTGAGGTGGGGGGAAGTCAAGGCCAATCTATGCTAAAGCCTGAGATGGGAAGGTCAGAAAGGAAGACAACACTTACTGGATGACAGAAACTAAGGGATGAGGAAATTTCAAGAAAAAAAAAACAAACAGGTTGTTCAATATAGTCAACTATAAAGAAGTCTAGTAGGATAAGCACCAGCTATTAGGAAGAAGGACATTCATTCATCTTCAAGAAATTTCTTTAGAAAAATATAGTCATAAGCCAGCTTGCTAAAATAGACACTTAGGCTTCCCTGGTGGCTCATATGGTAAGGAGTCCACCTGTGATGTGTGAGACCTGGGTTTGATCCCTGGGTTGGGATGATCCCCTGGAGAAGGAAAGGATGACCCACTCCAGTATTCTTGCTTGGAGACTCGCATGGGAGAGGAGTCTGGCATGCTATAGTCCATGGGGTCACAAAGAGTCAGACTCCACTGAAGTGACTGAGCACGCATGCCTGCATGCAGCCAATGGAAGGGATGAGAAGAACACTTGTGATCTAATTACCATCGTTCTTTTAGAAGATAGAAAAGTATCTGGAGATCAGAAGGAGAAAATGAGGAAAATATAACACCAGACCACACATTAGACTTCAGATGATAGGCTTCTGTTAAATACTAAGTCAAAACAGGGACTAGAAATGGTGGCCCTATGTAAAAATGTCATCACTTGGACCTGGGCTTCCACTAAAAGTTTCTGAGCTTGGAAAGCTTATGGTGAATTTTTTTTATTTGCCTCACCCCCGCCTGAGTATCTAACTCAATTAACTGTCCCCTTCCAATGCTTTTTTTTTTTTTTTTAAGCTAAAAGAAAAGAACAGGTCAAGGGCAACAACAGCAGGAAAACAACATCCATTTCTGGAGACTCCAGTTCCTTGTTTTTCCTAGGGAGATATTATCTGTTGGTCTCTTTTATAATATGAATCTTACTGCTTGAAGGGGAATCCAAGAAATTGGAAAGACACGACCATGAGCAACCTTGTATGGCTGAGCATCAGACGGTGTGCTTTGCCCAGTAAGGTCAAGGATGGGAGTCATCTGTAGAAGGGCTAAACACCTTGAGAGAATCTGGGGGAACTATGGAATGTCAGATTGTAATAGATCCTAGAGATAGGAGGTCAGCAGAGAAATTATCCCGATGAGCAGCTGAACCACATGTATTCTATTTATAATCTACCTATCTACCTATCTATGTCTATATCTATCTATCTACTATCCTCTATCATTTTTCAGTCTACTACTACTTATGTGTGTAGAGGGGACTATAGCCAGCTATTAGTAGCCAGGTGGTAGGTGAGGGTGGATGAACCAACCACAAACAAGGCATCAGGTAAGAGAATTGGATGGAAAGAGGGGGACCCTGAGGAGTGCTGGCAGCTCTAATAATTGCTTGCAAGAGCACATGTTGGTGATACACCCACTGATTTCTGCATCAAGCTCTAGATATGCTGCTTCCATTCTAAGAAGTCATCATGGTGGGGGCTGAAGTGGCCTGGCAGGTGAGGGCACCTTGCCAGAGGTTGCTTAGGCATTTTAGATACTGAACACCAGCAAACACAGCCTAGCAAAGAACGCCTTCGCAGCTCTAACACTTAGTTTCTTAGGATCTCTGCTGAGAATTTTAGCTTCCCAGCAGATAAGATGGAATCCCATAACTTTTACCAAAATCAGAATAGTTAAAACTCATTTCTAAAGGTTTTTTGGTTTCATTTTTGGCCTAGGATCTCCATTTTTCTAGGTTGTCATCATTTTACCCATAATCAGTTTTCATACACCAAAACTAAATCATCCATCTTCCCCACCTCTGTGATTAATCCTCTTATTATTCTTGTTTTCTAACTTTAGATCAATCTCTTCTTCATCTAACAACATGTAATACTTGGGAGAGATAGAAATAGAACACCTTTTTCTGCTCTTGAAGATCAACCCAATACTTGATGTACAGATTCTTGGTGCACACAAAAAAGTCATAAACACACAAAAACTTAAACAAATGGAAAATCAGTGTAGCTGCGTCAAAGTGATTAGCTCAATCAAAAAGTATTTGTTTGCTTGTATTCAGAGGGAGTGAAAGAACGCAGGACATTTGGACCTGAGTAGACTTACAGGTGTGAGCCTCTGTAAAGAGGGAGCCTTGAGCAAGATTCTCTGTAAGGCGGAAACATGAGCTGTGAGGCTGGATGCCTGCACGGGCCATGTCCGGGGTGGCTGCCCCGGGTGGGTTTCAGAATGTATAAAGGAATTTTAGTTCTAGTAGCTATTATAATTTTTCAAGTGTTAGTTGCTCAGTTGTGTCTGGCTCTTTGCGACCCCACTGACTGTAGCCCATGAAGCTTCTCTGTCCAGGTAATTCTCAAGACAAGAATACTGGAGTGGGTTGCCATTCCCTCCTCCAGGGGATCTGCCTGCCCCAGGATCTTGCATTGCAGGCGGATTCTTTACCGTCTGAGCCATCAGGGAAGCCCATAATTTTTCAAACAGAGGTTTTGATTAATTTAAGTTATTTACATAGGCAATCAACGAAATATGTAAGTACAAGTCTTGAGCAAATATATCTAATTTGTTCTCATGATCTTTAAAACTCATCATTTAATTCCTTACAAATTGCAGGGTTGTTTTTTTCCCCCACCCCACTTTCCAGGTATTCTTGCCTTATATTTTTAGGTGAACATTTGAAGCTTCCTATTGTTCCCAAATGGTTGAGAAAACTTTTGTGGGGTTCATATGTTGCAGCTGTGGCTTTTCTCCTCTCATGGCCTGTGTACATTCCCTTCTCTCCTGAGCTTTCACAAGGTGAATGAAATGAGCATCTCCTCCATAGAGGAGTGCTTTCAGGGTAAATCTTTTCTTATCGGCTCC
Organism: Bison bison bison; assembly: GCF_000754665.1. Lineage (NCBI taxonomy): Eukaryota > Metazoa > Chordata > Mammalia > Artiodactyla > Bovidae > Bison > Bison bison. The sequence goes on along the minus strand of NW_011495057.1, from coordinate 5,142,888 downwards.
TTGTCTCTCTCTGGCCAGCACAGTGCCTGGTACATAGCAAGTACTCCTGGGGCACAGATGGCCGATTGTAGTTGCCTTTCCTGATGTTACAGGGCAGGGAAAAATGAGGACTTTATGCTCTTAGGTCGAGCAGATCTCGTAGATGAATTCATCTAAGCAGATGAATCGTAGGTTCATCCTGTTTATGGAAACAGTTGGTGCTGAGTTTTTTTTGAGGGTTTGAAGATGAATATACACACTGTAAATTCAAGTAGAAAGTTTGATCAACTCTATCTCAACACTGGCAGTCACAAAAGTTGTTATTATCAGTCCTGCAATTTTTAAAGCACTGCATTGAGGTACAGCTGTTTGATTTCCGTTGACTTCCAGCTATTGTACATTCACATAATGGAAGCAGTTTGTCCACATGAATAAAACATCAATAAGATGTATGTATAAGTACCGTTTAAGAAAAAAATTAAGTAAAGCATACTTATATATGTAAAAAACAGGAAGGCAAGGGACCAATTTTCTGGTTAACAAAATGTTCTCACCTAAATGAATGTTTCAACGCACTCCCCTAGATAAGATTCAGGTAGAAACACAGTCACCCACGTGCCTCAGGAAAAGCAAAACTACCCTTGTAAGAACTGAGATCACCTAGACAGTATTTTTTCCTACTATGGGTTTTTCACTTTTTGCTCTTTTTAATTGATTTTAAAGAAGGTTGTGGCTGTGGGAACCTCAGGACTACTTCTTTAAGCTCCCTGAGCTGGAGTTAAAAGCTGGCAGCCCCAGCTGGCTTTCCTTCATCCCAAAGAACTCTTTCTGAAATTAATGTGGCTCAAACCAGGACTAAGGCTGCCAGTTGTCCAAAGACAAATCATTGGTTTTAAGAAAAATCCCCCTTTTAATGATTCACAGTTGAATTTGGATTTAAACTCAGCTCAACAAGCAAACAAAGCAGAGAGCTCTTGGAGAAGTTGGGCTTGAAGCTGCCAATGTGCTGCAAGTCACGTGGGGCTTTCAGCGCCATGACAGCAGGGCATGTGGAACCAAGGAGGCAGCAGGGACTACGGGTGACCCTGTGGATCACAAGTGGGTGTGGCAATGCTCTTGCCTTGGAAGGTCCAGGTTTCATTTCCCATCTCAGTGTACTTCACAAAGTCTGTGTTAAACATGGGGCATGCTTCCAGTTGCTAAGCAGGAAATACATACACACACACGTAAAGGACAACTTCTGCCCCCAGGAGCTTAATATCTACCTAGGAAAATCAGGCCTATACACTTGAGAAGAAAGACAAATTAAAATCCTGACCCTCAGACTGAAAGCCAGATTCTCAGACCTGGCTGCGTCAGATTCACCTGGTAAGCTTGATGGTCAGAGACACACATGGACATGAACACCTGTGTACACACACACACACACACACCAGCACCAGCACAAATAATGACAACCCCAAAATAAGTCCCTGGCCTCACCCCAGACCTCCTGTTGAATCAGAATATCTGGAGATGAGGTTGGAAAATTTGGAGGTTTATTCCTGTTCATAGTCATCTTCATAGTTTAGAAGATTCCTATTCATAGTCAGGTATGAAAACCACTAACTCAGATGGCAGATGGGTTTGGGTAAGAGATATGGATAGTTCATGCTTAAGGAGAAGTCACTGGGTTTCTACTGGTGAGGGAATGTTCCCTAGGAGAGACAGGAGAAGACTCACATATGCACCTGCTCAGTCCTGTAACCTCAGAGTGTATCAACGTGTCCTGGGCTTGGACCCACGTGGAACTCCCCAACGCAGGTAGAATATGTACCTTCACATCCTCTTGTCTTATGCGAGAGCTGGAGCCGGAAACACTCACCATCCATACTCCCCTCTGTTTCTTAACCTCTGCTTGGCAGTTTCCCCTGTCAGCTGGGCACCTACTTCTACCCAAGTTAGTTAATTCCCCACCATCCTTTTGAATTCAGCTCAACAGAGAAGGAAATGGCAACCCACTCCAGTGTTCTTGCCTGGAGAATCCAAGGGATGGGGGAGCCTGGTGGGCTGCCGTCTATGGGGTCACACAGAGTCGGACACAACTGAAGCGACTTAGCAGCAGCAGCAACAAAGAAGACTTTCTTCAGCCTTTGGAATGGGTCTAGTTACCTAGTTACTGTCATAGCATTCTGCCTACTCTTTTGCTGTAAAGAGGAATAGATGATCAAATCAGCAGTTTAATATTTACGTTTCCTGCTAGAATGGAGACTCTAAGAAGGTAAAGACCAGAGCTAGTGTGGTACCTGCCCTTGGTACATGATCTGTATTGCTGAGTGAATGCACTCTTGTATTGAGACTCCTAGAGGGTTGGGGCAGAAAAGGCAATGGCACCCAATTCCAGTACTCTTGCCTGGGAAATCCCATGGACAGGGGAGCCTGGTGGGCTGCTGTCTATGGGGTCACACAGAGTCGGACACGACTGACGCAACTTAGCAGCAGCAGCAGCAGAGGGTTGGGATAGCCACAAAAGCCTGGGGCAGAATCTATACAGGCAGCGCGGGGAACAATGGAGGGCCTGTTTGACTGGCAGGAACCCAGCTCTCAGGACTCTCTACAAATTATGTGCTGTTTCTCAAACTCCCCTCTGTCAGGTTTTGATAGGTCTTTTTGTAATCTCATTCAGCTGCTTTGGTCTCTCTCAGACACCAGCCTTCTTTGGGCTCCATCTTTTGCTTTGCTCCATGAGCTGTAATAGGTGGGACCATAAGCTCATGGGGTACCCAGTGCAAGACCAGAGTCCAGCCTCCCAGATCTAAGATTCATTCCTGAACCTCTCTGCTACCTTTGGTGGCCTTAAGAAGGATCAACTAGCATAATGAGAAATCATCTCCCTAGTAGAGCTGGTCATTGTCATTGTTGTTGTTTATTCGCTCAGTCATGTCTGACTCTCTTGAGACCCCATGGACTGTAGCCCGCCAGGCTCCTCAGTCCATGGGATTTCTCAGGCAAGAATATTGCAGTGGGTTGCCATTTCCTTCTCCAGGGGATCTTCCTAACCCAGGCATTGAACCTGCATCTCCTGCAATGCAAGCAGATTCTTTACCACTGAGCCACTGGGGAAGCCCAGTAGAGCTGGTACCAAATCTTGAATAAAGATGTTCTTATTTTAAGTATTCTTTTTAAGTATTTAAGTATTTTTTAAGTATTTACGTTTTTTTTTAAGTATTAAGAGAGAAAGTGAAGTTGCTCAGTCGTGTCTGACTCTTTGCGACCCCATGGACTGTAGCCTGCCAGGCTCCTCCATCCATGGGATTTTTCAGGCAAGAGTACTTGAGTGGGTTGCCGTTTCCTTCTCCAGGGGATCCTCCCAATCCAGGGATTGAACCCAAGTCTACCCGCATTATAGGCAGATGCTTTACTGTCTGAGCCACCATTTTTTATTAAGGAAAAGTCAAAATACATGAAATGCCTCAGAGAGGATAGTAACAATTTATATTAATTTCTGTAGTAAATATTACTCTCTTCATTGTACAGCTAGCACAAAATACTTGTAACTCCATAAATGTCCTTTAGCAACTTTTAAAAACATCTAGAATGCAATTATGAAAAAATGAAGAAATTGGATCCTAACTCATATCATAGCTCAAAATAAATTCAAGATGGAGCAAAAATTTAAATAAAACAGGAAAAACAAATAACTGTATAAACCAGAAGCTATAAAGAAAAGCAAACCTGATTATAAAATTTTTAACAATTTCTATATAGATTATAGATACGGAGTATTGTAAGACAGATGAAAAAATAACAAACTGAGGAAGTTTATGCAATACACAGGACAAGAAGTGAATTTTCTTAATTCATAAAGCACTCTTAAAAATCAGTTAGAGGAGTCATTGGATTAAATTTATCTGTTGAATTAAGATTCTTCCCAGCAGGAAAAAGCTCAGATGAGGGACGAAATCAAACAAAAAGTAAATAAAGCTGCATTTTCTCTTCCAAAAAACCCAAAAGGAAACCAGAATATCTTAGAAAATAAACAAATAGGTAATTCACAGAAAAGAGAAGATAAATAACAAGACATATAAAATGTATGCCCATAAACAGAGTTTAGAGATTGAGATATTCTTTTGGAAAACACAAAAGCTTAAAAATGTTTGGTATTAGAGAGGGCGTGGAGACTCAAGAACACTTAGGCTTTTAGGTGGGAGTTTAAATTGGTACATATTTTGGGAGAAGAATATAGCAACTGGTGCGTGCGTGATAAGTTGCTTCAGTTGTGTCCGACTCTTTGTGACTGTATGGACTGTAGTCCGCCAGGCTGCTCTGTCCACAGGATTCTCCACGCAAGAATACTGGAGTGGGTTGCCATGCCCTCCTTCAGGGGATCTGCCCAACCCAGCAGTCAAACCCACATCTCTTATGTCTCCTGTGTTGGCAGGCGGGTTCTTTACTACTAGCACCACCTGGGAAGCCCATAGCAATTGATATAAAAACTTAAAAGTCACATGCCTTTACCAGAAATTCCACTTCTAGAAATTTCTTGGGAGATATCCTCACAGCCAGGCACAGAAATGCATAATAAAACATTTGCTGCAGAATTATTTGTATATCAGAAATAGCAAAAAAAGGAAAAAAGCAAAATATTCATTTCTGGAGAATCAAATAGATAATGCAGCCTATGACTTTAAACTAGAAAATAAATAACTGGCAGCCATTAAAAAATAATGAGGTATATATTGACTTAAAAAGATATCCACAATATGTTAAGTGGAGATAGATCAGCATATCTATGGTATGATTTAACTTATGTAATGAAAATAAATGGAAATAAATATTTGGATATGAATAGAAAATATCTGGAAGGCCATATACCAACCCAGAAGCTCCTCTGAAGTATGGTGCTAATGAAAGGAACAAGGAATTTTACTTTTATAATATTAATAGGACAATATATAATATATTAGTTTGTATTTTTAAAAATAAAATTATGCTTTTTTCCTCCAAAGATAACCCTATCTTTTATACAAAAAGTTAACAAAAACAACAAAAACCAGATATAAGTTATAAGCTTGTAAAGAGCAGGGATACTATATTATTCATTCAGTAGTTTAACTCATCATTTTTGAATGAACACTACTTATAAGTAGAATAACAACAACACAATAAGCCATGGCTCCCACTCTCATGGAACCCACTGCCCAGTAGCTGCATATTTGTCTAACATTAAAAAGTACAATAATAAGGAAGTCCTGGATATCAACCCTGAATATTCATTGAAAGGGTTGATGCTGAAGCTTCAATACTTTGGCCACCGGAGGTAAAGAGCCAGCTCTTTGGAAAAGACCCTGATGCTGGGAAAGATGGAGGGCAGGAGGAGAAGGGGGTTGTCAGAGGATGAGATGGTTGGATGGCATCATCGATTCAGTGGACATGAATCTGAGCAAACTCTGGGAGACAGTGAAGGACAGGGAAGCCTGGTACGCTCCGGTCCATGGGATTGCAGAGTCAGACAGGACTGAACTACTGAACAACACAGCAAATGGAGTCCACTGAGCATGCTGCTGCTGCAAAGAATGAAGTGATGAGCTCCACTTGAGAAAGTCAGAATTTCACATAGTACATTCTTGTCCTGAGTGTAAAAGAAGAGTATCAGTTCTAGGACTTGATTTTACCCTTCTTGAACTCTAACAATTTAATGTAATACTGCTTCATGGATATCAAAAGAAGACAGGAGACCCCTGCGTCAGAGACAAAGGACTTCATTATTCACTGAAGAGCAAGCAGCACGGGTATCAGCATGTGCATCCATTTCCCTTGCCTCCAAGTCCACTGCGGCAATGCCTCAGGTTATGCTTTGCTGGTCGCACACCTGACCCCTTTAGTTATTCCTCTCTGGTCACAGTTATGATTACTTCTGGATCCACTTCACACACTTCCCAGCATTTGTCTGAATGTTCGGTTTAAAATATTTCTATGTACATAAGAGCACTGTGTTTTGGGGAGGGAGTGAAAGTCGCTCAGTCGTGTCCAACTCTTTGCAACCCCGTGGGTTATATATAGTCTATGGAATTCTCCAGGCCGGATTACTGGAGTGGCTAGCCTTTCCCTTCTCTAGGATACCTTCCCAACTCAGAGATCGAACCCAGGTCTCCCATGATGTTCCCAGTTCCCATGGGAACTCAGCTCCCATGAACTGAGCTATTAGGGAAGCCCTAGGGGAGGGAGGCTAAGAGATACAACCCAACCCTGCCAAAGTCAGTGCACCAACACCTTTGATGATCTTAAGGGGCTTTTCCTGTTGTTGATGCCTCACTAGGAAGGGCGGCAAACTGTTACTCCTTCACTGTTGATTCCTTTGCAGCGAGATGAAAATGGAGAGCTTAGGGCTGAGTAAAAACAAAGCACATAACCTAAGGCAAGTCACGAAGAGGCAATTTCAGAGCCTTAGAAATTGTAGCTGAGGCCAAAAGAGATGATTTCTAAGGCTTAGGACTGTTATTGGTCTCTTGCGATGTTAATAGCATGCTTAAAAGCCAGGACCAAGAAAGGGGGTAATGTCGCTTTAACCGGAGGAGTAAAGGAGGCTCCCAGGCTTAGCGCTGGCCAAGTGTAAAGCAGAAAGCCTAGCAGAAAATAATTGAAGCCCCTGCGAAATATTTCAATTTTTTTATTGATTGAAGGCAATTATCCCTTAATTGCATATTTAAATGAGGTATTAGGAGGTTTAACTAAGCAATGCCTCTTAATTGCTGCTGCACACTAGGTGTCACAGATTGTGTTTATTTCATATGTTAATTAAAGAGAAAGGGGTATTTTATTTTATTGACTACAAGGTTCTCTAAGGCTGTGTTGTTTAGGACAAAGTACGTCTCAGGTGTTTATTGCACGCTGGGTATTAATATCATCATTAGCGCGAGGTTAAAGTTTTTAATGAAGAGGTGCGTCTCCATTTTATGTGTTTTCAGCCAGTGAGGCATCTCTTAAGTGGGGGAGGGGGAAAGGCCCCAAATCCCATGGAAACAATTATCTTTATCAAAGAAATATTGAGCCCCTTCCTAGGCAATGGTAAAACAAAGTGCAAGTCCTGATACAAGCAGGGAAAACAACACCAAATTATTGAAGAATTAGGACTGTTACATGAAGCCCTAACGGCTGTAGGTGCTGTTTGTGTTATGAGCAGCGGTCTGTGTTTTCTGCAAGTTGCTGCATGATTCTGTGATAGTGAAATGTATTACTGCATGTTGACAACAGAATAAGGTAGAGATCTTTTATTAAAAACTTGCATTTCCCCCCTTGAAACAATATTTGAAACTCCTAGTGAGAAAGGTGTTTGTGGACCTGAACGTTTAGGTGAGGTTTGATATCCTATCGTACTGGGTAGGGCGGAAAGAAAGGTTTAAGCATCATTTTCTACTTTGCTTCCTTTCTTCACAGTGTGATACAATGATCACAATTAAAAAAAAAAAAGTTTGTTATCTACAGTTCTCTTAGACTGACCCAGGTGCCTCCTCAGAAGATAAAGAAAATGCAGAATGCACCAAATAAGATGTATTAGGAGGACACTACTGTAGGAACTCCTTGAAACTTCAAAATCTATGAATGAATAAATGCATAAATAAATGAATCAGCAATAGCAATATTACACGTCATTTTTTGGGATCTCTTGTTCTGAGATGGAGAAAATTAATTAAATGATATTTTTGCCATTGTTTTCTATTAACTTTTGCATTTATTCATTCACATGACACATATTTATTGACTCTCTAGGATGTGGTATGCAGTGGGAATTTGATGATGGGCAAGAAGCACAAGAGCCCTGTTGATGAAGCTTGCAGTTTTGTCAGAGGATAGGGACATAAGACAACCACCCAGATAATGTGATTGTTCCAAATAGTAAAGGGTCAGTGTGGGGTACCATAAAACATCTACTGGGAAGGTTGGCCTCCTCTGGAGGGGTGGACAGGTAAAAAGAAGTGATATCCCTACATCTAGGCTGAGACTGAAACACTTGGAGGTTATTGGTGGATTATTAGAACATCCTGACACCGTGCAAACATTTCTGAATAAAGTTGTCTCCCAAAAAAGCCTCAATGACAATTATATTATTTATTTAAGCTTTATATAGATTTTAATGATTTTCCTCAGTCTGTAGAAATAGTATTGTACCTTTTATTGAAATGCTTTGATATGTATCCCAATTGAAAATTGATAAAAACTTAACCAGTGGGCTATTTTGCACATTTTCTATAGCCAATAGGCTATAGATAGTGTGTGTATTTTTCTGTCATATATAGTCTATGAACAAACAAAATTCAAGCAGTTGAGAGGTTTAAGCAGTTGAAGAGGAGAAAATTCTGCAAGAGAAAACTCCTGCCTTGCCTTTAAGAAAAATTTTTGGATGGGTAGAATGCTTTGTGTTGTGAAGAATAGTTCCAATTTATGGGCTCATGAGCTTATGAGTGGAATTTACTTCAATCCTTATCTTTATGTTACAGCAATGGCACCCATGTATGATAAGTCTCCACTGGCAGAATTTTGAAAAAGTAATTCCAATGCAGTGAATATAAAAAAGTGCTATCAAGGAAAAATATTTTTTCTTCCCTGGAATAGAAACCATTATTTAAACTGTTAGATGCCTCAGGGTTCTATTCATACAAAATCCATCCCTGCAGTCAAAACCTATTCTTTCCCAGAGATTTCATATATATGTGTATGTGTGTGTGTTTGTTATATTTCTGTGACCCGGACCAAATACTCATAAGAGGAAATAATTAAATAATCATTTTACTTCAGTACAGGTCTTGGGAGGGCCACAGATTCTCAGATAAAAATAACTACAATGATTTTTAGTATTTTTGAAGTGGATAATTTTGCACTCAAAAACTAATTTTGGGCTGAGCAGCTGGCAGTGTCTCTATGCAGATTTTTAACCCCCAATAGAATGCTACATATCCACAAAGAATAAACTAAAGCTCAGAAGAGAACCACAGAGAATAATCTGTCAGTCTCTCTTGCTTTGTAAAGAATGGGCATGAATAGTTTGGTTAAAAACAAGAAAGAGAAAAGGGCTAAAGTGAAAGGGAAAATAATGCAGGTAGCTCTCCCCACCTGAAAGAAATTATGTTAGATAATCTATCTGTTAGATAATTGGTGTGCCGCAGTCCATGGGGTTGCACAGAGTCGGACACAACTAAACAACTGAATTGAACTGATCTGTTAGATGGTGAGAAACAGATCAATATCAAAGTTTTCTAAATTTCATCTTTGGTTTATGGATGTAGGTTTTAAGTGTACAGGTTGAACCTGTAGAACTTACTTTAAACTTTTATAATTTGTGGGGCTTTGGATGAAAACAGATTGTCAAAACGTTAGTTGCTTAGTCATACCTGACTCTTTGTGACCCCTTGAACTGTAACTTGCCAGGCTCCTCTGTCCGTGGAATTCTCCAGGTGAGAAGAATGGGTAGCCATTCCCTTCTCCAGGAGATCCTCCTGACCCAGGGATTAAGATAGCTTAATTTTGTACAATTTGCTAAAAATGTATATGCTTTTGTTAGCATATTGCTTGGGAGCCTCCTCTGGCCCTGGAAGAAGCTGTAGGTGAGGGGCCTCCTGAAGCCAAGCATCAGGGCTTTTTTGGTAAGTCTGCTTCTGCCCCGCTTATCTCTGTACACATACTCCTCTTGTTACACAAAAGTCCTCTAACACACTTGGTATACAGTGGTTTACATTTTCAGCATCTAAAATTAGGCAAGGTTTCCTAGGGAAATAAAGTTGCTAAAGTGTGTATCACAGGAGATTAGAATGCTATAACATAGAACTGGACCCTTTAGTGTTTACTAAGATTTTTATGTTATAACTTGGAACGGCAATAACATTAATCTTGTAATGGTGACTGATTCAAATGTGTATGATGACTGACTTCTACGTTTTAAGATGTTCTTTGATAATCAGTAAAGGAAAAAAGACATTTTGAATATATTGTACTTTGTACACTCTATTCTAAAAGTATCTTGGGTATTGCCAGCAAATACTGGTCTCTGTGAAATTTTGGGATCTAAGTAACACTGAACTAAGCTTTTGTACAATTAATCCATGGTATCAAGGATCTTCTTAATAGAGATGGCTGGAAGAAGAATCCTGACTTGGCAGGGCAGTGGGAAAAGGGTGACATATTCAAGGAAAAGAGTTAAACATTAACCTGCTAGCAATTTGGAAATCTGGAAAAAGATGTGTGTTGTCCCCAATGTTGATAAACCTACAGGGATTCTCAGTTGTCAACTGATATGGCCCCAGAGAAAGTTTCAGATAAGATCAGTCGCTCAGTCGTGTCTGACCTCTTTGCAACCCCATGAATCGCAGCACGCCAGGCCTCCCTGTCCAACACCGACTCCCGGAGTTCACTGAGACTCACGTCCATCGAAGAGAAAGTATACAGGTAACTAACTTGCTTTATACTCATGCTTTATAACTTTCATTCTCAAGGGAAGGGGCATGTTCTGAATTAAGAGGTCAGTTTTCCATCTAAATTTTTCATGGCCCAATGAGTGAATGAAAACATGCATTCACTCATCCACTGGGAATGCCTTGCTGAGCAAAACTGATAAGGTTCCTACCTGTATGCAGGTCAAGAAGCGACAATTAGAACTGGACATGGAACAACAGACCTGTTCCAAATCTGGAAAGGAGTATATTAAGGCTGTATATTGTCACCCTGCTTATTTAACTTATATGCAGAGTACATAATGTGAAATGATGGGCTGGATGAAGCACAAGCTGGAATCAAGATTGCCAGGAGAAATATCAGTAACGTCAGATAGGCAGATGACACCACCCTTATAGCAGAAAGCAAAGAAGAACTAAAGAGTCTCTTGATGAAAGTGAAAGAGGAAAATGAAAAAGTTGATTTAAAACTCAACATTCAGAAAACTAAGATCATGGCATCCAGCCTCATCACTTCATGGCAAATAGATGGGAGACAATGGAAAATGTGACAGACTTTATTTTGTTTTGGGGCTCCCAAACCTGCATTTTTTTATGGCTTCCCTGATGGCTCAGAGGATAAAGCGTTTGCCTGCAATGCAGGAGACCCAGGTTTGATCCCTGGGTTGGGAAGATCCCCTGGAGAAGGAAATGGCAATCCACTCCAGTATTCTTGCCTGGAGAATCCCATGGACAGAGGAGCCTGGCAGGCTACAGTCCATGGGGTTGCAAAGAGTCTGACACAAGTGAGTGACTTCACACACACTCACACACACAAACCTGCAGGTGGTGACTGCAGCCATGAAAGTAAAAGATGCTTGCTCCTTGGAAGAAAAGCTATGACCAACCTGAATAGCATATTAAAAAGCAGAGACTACTTTGCCAAAAAAAGTCCATCTAGTCAAAGCTATGGTTTTTCTAGTAGTCATGCATGGATGTGAGAGTTGGACTGTAAAGAAAGCTGAGGACCAAAGAATTGATGCTTTTGAACTGTGGTATTGGAGAAGACTCTTGAGAGTCCCTTGGACTGCAAGGAGATCCAACCAGTCCATTCTAAAGGAGATCAGCCCTGGGTGTTCATTGGAAGGACTGATGCTGAAGCTGAAACTCCAATACTTTGGCCACCTGATGCGAAGAACTCACTCATTGGAAAAGACCCTGATGCTGGGAACAATTGAAGGCATGAGGAGAAGGGGACGACAGAGGACGAGATGGTTGGATGGCATCACTGACGCAATGGACATGAGTTTGAGTAGGCCCCAGGAGTTGGTGATGGACAGGGAGGCCTGGTATGCTCCAGTCCATGCGGTTGCAAAGAGTCTGACACAACTGAGCAATTGAACTGAGAACTGAGACTACCTTTATGTATCAAATACAAACACTAATGAGTATTGAGTAATAAGCTGTGATGAACAGCATGGGAGAAAATTTCTGAGTGCTATCAGAGTATTTAAAAGGGAAGCCTAATTGAATCTAGGGGTTAGGGGTTAAGATTTTGTGTTTGGCCTTTCCAGAAAGCTCCACTTTTAAGTGTCTTCTCCCATGAGCCATCAAAAAGGTAGCAGATTTGAGGTCCCTATGGTCATGCTCAACTTATGCCTGGAGAACATGAGCACACTTAGAGACTTGAGCTTGAAATGTCCTGGGAATTGAGGCTTTTATAGAGATTTCGAGCAGTTTGAGGTTTAGCTATATCAGAACTACCCTAGGCTAGCTATCTGGGAGCTTTGCAAGAGGAAGGCAAACAGCAGTTAGAGGAATTGATCCCAAGGGACCAGGCATGTTCTGGAAGTCAGGTATTTCCAGTCTGAAAGCAGGTGTGTGTGGAAAATGCCAGTTAGAGAAATACATCCTGTCTATGTTTTCACTCCTCAGACAAGTTTCAGCTAGCAATTGGGGCCGTGATCCGGACAGTGTGAATGAGTTTTATTTCTATTTTTTGTTTTTTTACCTCTGTGGACATTAGCTCTTGAAAGCAAGCTCAGAGAATTAGAAGTAGGAAAACCCTTGCCACTGAAAGTGAATTGCTTTGGGGCTTTGAGCCGTTCACACTCATTTAAATGGGTTTCTTTCTGTTTTAAAGCTCCGCGGTTCTCAGTGTACTGGTATTTGTTCCCAGAGGGGCACCATGACCTCACATAGCCGCAGCCAAGAGAAGTTTGATGAAAAGTTACTCATTATAATATGTGTTCCTTGAAGGCAGGACTTTGGAGGTTGGATTCCTTCCTGTATGTCCTCTGTGCCTGAAACGGTGCCTGGCTCCTGCTGGGTTGTGCGCATGCTTGCTTGCTAAGTTGCTTCTGTCATGTCTGACTCTGCGGGACCCCATGGACTGTAGCCTGCCAGGCTCCTCTGTCCGTGGGCAATACTGGAATGGGTTTCCATGCCCTCCTTCAGGGGATCTTTTTGACCCAGGGATCGAACCCATGTCTCTTATGTCTCCTGCATTGGCAGATGGGTTCTTTACCACCAGTGCCACTTGGAAAGCAGCTCCTGGTGGGGACTTAATATTTACTTGTGGAATGAATACATTACTCTTTGGTCTGATGCTATTTCATTTTGCAACAAAACATTTAGAATCTCAAGATCTGGAGCTCTTCTTGGCCAAGAGCAGTATTGTGACTCTAATGATGTGGTCCTTTCCCAGCTCTAGGGGAAAAAAAACCTTTCTCGGCAATGTGATTAGGACAATATTGCTTACAATACATGCTACTTCCTGAGGCTTTTCAAAATTGTTATTTATTTAAGAAAGTATTATGTAAGCAAAGGAAAGATTGATATTTATCAAGGATCAACAACAATGATATGTATAATTTCAATTAAAAATGAGTAACAAAACAGGAAAAAATACAGTGTTCTAAAATATAGTCTATTGTGGAGTAGCTTCAGTGAACGAGCTAGAAATTTTAATCAAATGTCTGCCTTAATTAATAGAATTAACTTGGTGGTTAAGAATATAGACCCCATTTTAAGAGACCAAATGATCCATAGATTCTTTAAAATGTTTCAGAAAAGAGTTCAGGCATGGGGTGGGTCAGCTTTATTGCATTTAAAATTTACAGTTTTCAAGGTCACAGCTACATTACACTTTCTTTCCCTTTTTAAACTTAAAAGAACTTCATCATACAGTTCTGGAGGTCAGAAAAGAGTCTCAAGAGGGTAAAAGAAGTTGTCAGGACTGCTTTCCTTTTGGAGGCTACAAAGGAGATCCTATCACATGCCTTTTCCAGTTCTTAGAGTCTGTTCACATTCCTTGGCTCCCGGTACCCTTCCAGCAATGGTGTCACTCCTACTATTTTGGTCATCTTCTCTGATTCTTCTGTCTTCCTCTTCTAAGGACCGTTATCCAGGACACTGTTCCCATTTCAGATCCTTACTCACATCTATAAGCTACCTACCAATGCAGGAGATGTGGGTCTGATCCCTGTGTGGGAAGATCCCGTGGAGTAGGAAATGGCAACCCACTTCAGTATTCTTACTTGGAAAATTCCATGGATAGCGGAGTCTGGTGGGTTACAATCCATGGAATCACAAAGAGTTGGACACAACTGAGCAACTGAGCATGCACACATAATTACCACCACAGTGTTAGCTAACACCTTCATCAATCCTATAATTATCATTTCTTTTTTGTGGTGAGAACATTTAAGAATTACTCTCTTAGCAACTTTCAGATATATAGTACAGTAGTATTGTCTATTATCATGATGCCCAGACACTCATCTTCTAATTAGAAATGTACAGTCTTTGACCAACATCTCATCATTCACCATTCCCTCCCCCCAGCCCCTGGTAACCACCATTCTACTTTCTGTTTCCATGAGTTTGGTTTTTTAAGATTCCACAGATCAGATCAGATCAGATCAGTCGCTCAGTCATGTCCGACTCTTTGTGACCCCATGAATCGCAGCACACCAGGCCTCCCTGTCCATCACCAACTTCTGGAGTTCACTCAGACTCACATCCATCAAGTCAGTGAGGCCATCCAGCCATGTCATCCTCTGTCGTCCCCTTCTCCTCTTGCCCCCAATGCCTCCCAGCATCAGAGTCTTTTCCAATGAGTCAGGAGTTTCAGCTTTAGCATCATTCCTTCCAAAGAAATCCCAGGGCTGATCTCCTTTAAGATGGAATGGTTGGCTCTCCTTGCAGTCCAAGGGACTCTCAAGAGTCTTCTCCAACACCACAGTTCAAAAGCATCAATTCTTTGGCGCTCAGCCTTCTTCACAGTCCGACTCTCATATCCATACATGACCACAGGAAAAACCATAGCCTTGACTAGACGGACCTTTGTTGGCAAAGTAATGTCTTTGCTTTTGAATATGCTATCTAGGTTAGTCATAACTTTCCTTCCAAGGAGTAAGCGTCTTTTAATTTCATGGCTGCAGTCACCATCTGCAGTGATTTTGGAGCCCAAAAAAATTAAGTCTGACACTGTTTCCACTGTTTCCCCATCTATTTCCCATGAAGTGATGGGACCGGATGCCATGATCTTCACTTTCTGACTGCTGAGCTTTAAGCCAACTTTTTCTCTCTCCACTTTCACCTTCATCAAGAGGCTTTTTAGTTCCTCTTCTCTTTCTGCCATAAGGGTGGTGTCATCTGCATATCTGAGGTTATTGGTATTTCTCCCGGCAATCTTGATTCCAGCTTGTGTTTCTTCCAGTCCGGCGTTTCTCAAGATGTACTCTGCATATAAGTTAAATAAACAGGATGACAATATACAGCCTTGATGTACTCCTTTTCCTATTTGGAACCAGTCTGTTGTTCCATGTCCAGTTCTAACTGTTGCTTCCTGACCTGCATATAGGTTTCTCAAGAGGCAGATCAGGTGGTCTGGTATTCCCATCTCTTTCAGAATTTTGCACAGTTTATTGTGATCCACACAGTCAAAGGCTTTGGCATAGTCAATAAAGCAGAAATAGATGTTTTTCTGGAACTCTCTTGCTTTTTCCATGATCCAGTGGATGTTGGCAATTTGATCTCTGGTTCCTCTGCCTTTTCTAAAACCAGCTTGAACATCAGGAAGTTCACGGTTCACATATTGCTGAAGCCTGGCTTGGAGAATTTTGAGTATTACTTTACTAGCGTGTGAGATGAGTGCAATTGTGCAGTAGTTTGAGCATTCTTTGGCATTGCCTTTGTTTGGGATTGGAATGAAAACTGACCTTTTCCAGTCCTGTGGCCACTGCTGAGTTTTCCAAATTTGCTGGCATATTGAGTGCAGCACTTTCACAGCATCATCTTTCAGTATTTGGAACAGCTCAACTGGAATTCCGTCACCTCCACTAGCTTTGTTTGTGGTGATGCTTTCTAAGGCCCACTTGACTTCACATTCCAGGATGTCTGGCTCTAGGTCAGTGATCACACCATCGTGATTATCTGGGTCATGAAGATCTTTTTTGTACAGTTCCTCTGTGTATTCTTGCCATCCCTTCTTAATATCTTCTGCTTCTGTTAGGTCCCTACCATTTCTGTCCTTTATCGAGCCCATCTTTGCATG
>NW_011495057.1:5126418-5126778 GCF_000754665.1 Bison bison bison | reverse complement strand
CTTTGCATGAAATGTTCCTTTGGTATCTCTGATTTTCTTGAAGAGATCTCTAGTCTTTCCCATTCTGTTGTTTTCCTCTATTTCTTTGCATTGATCGCTGAAGAAGGCTTTCTTATCTCTCCTTGCTATTCTTTGGAACTCTGCATTCAGATATTTGTATCTTTCCTTTTCTCCTTTGCTTTTTGCTTCTCTTCTTTTCACAGCTATTTGTAAGGCCTCCCCAGACAGCCATTTTGCTTTTTTGCATTTCTTTTCCATGGGGATTGTCTTGATCCCTGTCTCCTGTACAATGTCACGAACCTCATTCCATAGCTCATCAGGCACTCTGTCTATCAGATCTAGGCCCTTAAATCTATTTTT
>NW_011495057.1:5079173-5126318 GCF_000754665.1 Bison bison bison | reverse complement strand
GCCCTTAAATCTATTTTTCACTTCCACTGTATAATCATAAGGGATTTGATATAGGTCATACCTGAATGGTCTAGTGGTTTTCCCTACTTTCTTCAATTTAAGTCTGAATTTGACAATAAGGAGTTCATGGTCTGAGCCACAGTCAGCTCCTGGTCTTGTTTTTGCTGACTGTATAGAGCTTCTCCATCTTTGGCTGCAAAGAATATAATCAATCTGATTTTGGTGTTGACCATCTGGTGACGTCCATGTGTAGAGTCTTCTCTTGTGTTCTTGGAAGAGGGTGTTTGCTATGACCAGTGCATTTTCTTGGCAAAACTCTATCAGTCTTTGCCCTGCTTCATTCCGTATTCCAAGGCCAAATTTGCCTGTTAGTCCAGGTGTTTCTTGACTTCCTACTTTTGCATTCCAGTCCCCTATAATGAAAAGGACATCTTCTTTGGGTGTTAGTTCTAAAAGGTCATGTAGGTCTTCATAGAACTGTTCAACTTCAGCTTCTTCAGCGTTACTGGTTGGGGCATAGACTTGGATTACTGTGATATTGAATGGTTTGCCTTGGAAACGAACAGAGATCATTCTGTCGTTTTTGAGATTGCATCCAAGTACTGCATTTTGGACTCTTTTATTGACCATGATTCCACATATAGGTAATATCAAAACAGTATTTATCTTTCCTATATGACTTATCTCACTTGGCATAATGTCCTCAAGTTTCTTCCATGTTGTTGAAAATGACAAAATGTACTGCTTGTTCATGGCTGAAAACGATTCATCTGTCTACCTATTTAGTTTATTTTATCCATTCATCCAAAGACAGATACTTAGGTTGTTTCCATACCTTGGTGGTTGTGAATTATGCTATAATAGATATGGGGGTGTCGGAGAAGGCAATGGCAACCCACTCCAGTACTCTTGCCTGGAGAATCCCAGGGACAGGGGAGCCTGGTGGGCTGCCGTCTATGGGGTCGCACAGAGTCGGACACGACTGAAGAGACTTAGCAGCAGCAGCAGCAGATATGGGGGTGCAGATATCTCAACATCCTGTTTTCATTTCCTTTGGATGTACACACAGAAGTGAAATTACTGGGTCATGTTGTCTGCATGTTCAGTTATGTCTGACTCTTTATGACCCCATGGACAGTAGCCTGCCAGGCTTCTCTATCCATGGAATTTTCCAGGTAAGAATACTGAATTGGGTTACCATTTCCTACTCCAGTTGCTGAATCATATGGTAGTTCTATTTTCAACTTTTTAGAAACATCTATACTATTTTCCATGGTGTCTATGTCAATTTACATTCCCATTACAGTGCAGTGTCCCTTTTCTTTACATCCTTGCTAACCACTTGTTATCTATTGTCTTTTTGATAATAGCTATTCTAATAAGTGATATCTCATTGTGGTTTGATTTGTATTTCCTTGATGATTAGCCATGTGAGCATATTTTCATATACCAGTTGGCTATTTGTACACCTTCTTTGGAAAAATGGATGAATGAAAAACCAAGACCTAACTATACAATGCCTACAAGAGACTCACTTAATCTTTAAGGACACTCATACGCTCAAAGTGAAGAGATGGCAGAAGATATTTCATGCAAGTAGAAACAAAAAGGGAGCAGAGGTAGCTATGCTTGTGTAAGTCAAAATAAACTTTAAATCAAGAATAGTAACAAGACACAGATAAGGCAATTATATAATAATAAAGAGTCAACACATCAAGAAGACAACAATCACCAATATATATGTATTCAACATCAGAGCACCTAAATATGTTAAGCAAATACTAACTTATAATGGAGGGAGAAATAAATAACAATATAATAATTGTTGGAACTTCAATACTATACTTTCAGCATTAGATTGAACATCCAGAAAGAAAATCAAGGAACAAGGAAAGAATGAAGTGACGCATACTTCAGAACTAATTGAACGAACAGACATATAGGAGATTTTATCCAACAACAACAGAATATGCATTCTTCTCAAACATGCATGGAACATTCTCCTGGATACATCAAATGATAGGCCACAAAACAAGTCTTAGAAAATTTAAGGAGATTGAAATAATATCATGTACCTTTTCTGACCACTGCTGCTGCTGCTGCTGCTAAGTCGCTTCAGTCATGTCCGACTCTGTGCGACCCCATAGACGGCAGCCCACCAGGCTCCCCCGTCCATGGGATTTTCCAGGCAAGAGTACTGGAGTGGGTTGCCATTGCCTTCTCCTTTCTGACCACAGTAGTATAAAAATACAAATCAATAATGAGAAAACTGGAAAATCTGTAAATATGTAGAAAATAAACAACACACTCCTGGACAATCAGTGGATCAAAGAAGTAAAAAGGGAAGTAAAAAAGTATCTTGATACAATTACACTTCTAAATAAAATGGTTGCTTAGCTTTTACTTTGCGACTTTATGCATTTTATCAGAGAAATGGAATGCTCTTCTGTGTGCAAATGAAATTAGCTATCTTTCATGTTTTGTTCACTGGAAATAAAGATTAATATTTAATTTGTATTAATAACTTATTGATGTTAATCAAATAGCTATTTAGCTTTTAAAAGATGATGAATAATTAGGGGAATGCAAATCAAAACCAAAATGAGATTATCACTTAATGTACAACAGAATGGTTAAAATTAAAAAAAGACAAATAATAAAAAAGCACTGGAGAGGATAAGAAAAAACTGAAGCCTTTGGATAGTCCTGCTAGTGAGAATGTAAAATGTGTAACCACTCTGGAACATGTTGGCACATCTTTAAAATGTTAAACATACAGTTACCAAATGACCCAGTAATTCTACTCCTAGACTCAAGACAAAAGCAAACACACGTCCATACAAAAACTTGTGTAAGTATTCATAACAGCACTATTCTCAACAGCTAAAAATGTCACAACCTAAGTGTCCGTCAGTTGATGAATGGATAACGGAAATTTGGTATATCCGTACAATGGAGTATTAGTTGGCCATAAAAAGAATGAAGTACTGATGTGCACTACAACGTGGATGATCCCTGAAAGCATGATAAGTAAAAGAAGCAAACATCAAAAACCACATATTGTATGATTCACCTTGTATGAAATGTCTAGAACAGGCAAATCTACAGATATAAAAAGTAGATTAGTGTTTACCAGAGGCTAGGGCAATATAAATGCTAATGGGTATGTGTTTCTTTTTCAGGTGATGGAAATATTCTAAAATTAGCTAGTGATGCTGGTTGCATAGCTCTGTGAATATATACTACAAATCACTAAATTATGTACTTTCAAAGACTATAGTATGTGAAATATATCTTGATAAAGCTATCATAAAAAAAGATGATGGAAATTCCTATCTGTTTCTAGAGTGCAAACTGGTCTTAAAAAGACTATAGAGACTTTATCCCCACTTTTCTCTTCACTGCCTTCTCTTCAGTACCTCATTCCTTAGCTCTGCTGTCTGTATCCCACAGTTCACAAGGAAAAAGAGAAGACAGAAAACTAAGGAAGGAGAACATATAGAGCTCTTCTAAACAATATCTTTTTTGCCTCAAAAGGAAGTGGCTGAAATTATAAAAGAGCAGAAACGAACTAAAGACATGTTTCAAAAACTGAGTATGATAGCTTCCTTTAAAGTAGAGAAATGTATCAAAACTAAACAGAACAACAATTTAAGCTTCACATCATCCAGACGTACTCAAGTAATCAAGTGAAAGCTGCTCAGTCGTGTCTGACTCTTTGTGACCCTGTGGACTATACAGTCATGGAATTCTCCAGGTCAGAATACTGGAGTGGGTAGCCTTTGCCTTCTCCAGTGGATCATCCCAACTCGGGGATCAAACCCAGGTCTCCTGCATTGCAGGTGGATTCTTTACCAGCTGAGCCACAAAGGAAGCCCGAGAATACTGGAGTGGGTAGCCTATCCTTTCTCCAGTGGATCTTCCCAATCCAGGAATCAAACCAGAGTCTCCTGCATTTCAGATGGATTGTTTACCAATTGAGCTACTACTTACATAAACTTTATAAATAAACATATATATGTCAGGGGCTCATGCTTATAAACTTTTTCTTCATAAAAGTGCGCAATCAAAAAAGTTAAAAGTTTGGAGACCACAAGCTAGTCCATGGTACTCTAGGAAACACTAGCTTTTCACGGTTAAACACATAGATTTGGTTAGGCAACCTGAGTTCAAACCAGCCTGTGCTCTTTAAATCACTTGCTTACTTAGATGTATCTGTCAATATTTGTTCAGAAAAAGACCAGGTATTTCAATAGAAGGCATTTAATTTGGGGAACTAAGTGCAAAGGTGTTTGAAGGACTAAAACTTTCAAGAAGAAAGAGTGAGGTTAGGATTTGTAATACCAGGAAGTTGGTGACTTCTGTCGGGCCTAGAGAAACAAAGGAGGGAAAGGTGTGAACGGAGACGAGGATGCAGTGGGATTGAGGACCTAGAAGGGAAGGCTGTCCAGCCAGAGCAGGAACCATTCAGAAGCAGCCCCCCTGGGAGAGAGTGTGCCACAAACGGAGGGAGACAGTGCTGCAATTGGCTGAACCCCTGCAGAGGAGTCTGGGAAGCTTAATTTATAGGGATTAGTCTTCCTACAAAACCAAGTGAAGCTAAGGAAGGGCAAAGAATGAACATGTGGTTTTATCCTTTTTAAGAGAAGAACAGTGTGGACTTCACAGGATTATTGTGTCACTAAATGAGATTATGGAAAAACCCTTAGTACAGTCTGACACATGCTAAGTGCTCAACAAATATTAACTAATATTTTGCAGTTTGAACTTAAATAGGAACACTCTGTGTACTTGAAATTGACATATTTGGGATTCTAACATAGCACAAATTCATTATAAGAAATATTAGTGCTGTAATTAGACTAGTGGGATTCTTCAATAAAAATGATGTTGAAAGATAGTTGAACACCAATGTTATAGGCTGATTGTGTTATAATGGCAGAAAAGGATAACTGAGACTTAGGCAAGTAAGTGACAGAGTGCAGATGATGGGACCCGAAGACCAGGATGCACAAATTAGCCCACTGTTAATCATTGTTGACTTTGGACTTAGGGCCTCAGAGATTTCACTGGTGAAATTAGTAGCCTAGACTAGATGACCTGTAATCTCTTCCCATCGTTGCTATCCTCAGAAGGAACAGTACAGAGCGCAGAAGCCCATTATTGAATTTGTTGATGAGAATGCCAACTACTCTTTTGGTTTTATTCTTTTTTCTTTTACTGTTGTTTTTCATTCAGTTAAGGGAAGATTTCATTGTCAACTCAAGCTGGCTTTCTTTGTCATGAAAAAAAAAGATCAGGAAATAGATTTCTTTATCTATATATTTATATATATGCAAGGAATCTATCATTAAAAGGCCATACAATAGTGTATCAATTGCATCAAACTTAAAGTAGTTAGAATCAATTTCATTCATGTCCAACTCAGTAAACACAAATTGCTTATCCAATAGCAAATAATTTAGATTCTGAAGAGAAAAGATCACCCCATGTGTCTATTAACTGTCTTCAGAATTAATGCTAATCATTACGATCATCAGTAAGTCATGATCAATGCACAGTGTTTAATCCTGAGCAGCAGATGCTGTGTGCCGGGTCCAGAACAAAGCTTGGCCTCTGCTTTTTCAAGCTGAAGGGTTTACATGCCAGGAACTTACTAAAGTCACAACTGTTGAGCTGTAACTTACACCCTTGGACTTTCTTTTCAGGATAGTTCCTTAAAAGAGATAGTCCCATGTTTGCAGCAGTAGATCCAAGGAAAATATTCTTTTACATTTACTGAAACTAAGTGCAATTTATATCAATTTATATATTATGCCTCCTACACAATAAAAAGTACTTGCTTTGAGGACATTAAACAAATTCAACTTCTAATTGTAGGTAGCTGATCATTAACATTTATATGCAAAAATATAAAAGTAATATTATATTGGTATTTTTAATATCTCATTTCACAAACATTCTCAATTATTTCTTTAATTTCACTTGTCTTCTTTCTCCTTTTATCCTTTTCCACCTGACCCTGGAATTATCTGTAGTGTGTACCAGCAATTTCTTTTCTGGGTCTGGCTTTCTCACTTTATGATTCCTTATTTCTTATTGTTCTTATTGTCAAATTGGAAGTTGGAAATATGGATGTTCCAATTTCTGTCCAATTGGGAGTGTTTCAGTTGCAAAGTCCATGCTACACCCAGGGCCATAGCGCTATGCTGTGCTCCATCATGTCTGACTCTTTGAGAGCCCATGGACTGTAGCTCACCAAGCTCCTCTGTCTGTGGGATTCTCCAGGTAAGAATACTGGAGTGGGTTGCCATTTCCTTCTTCAGGGGATCTTCCTGACCCAGGGATCAAACCTGCGTCTCCTGCATTGGCAAGAGGTTTCTTTACCACTAGGCCATAGTGTGAGTTACTAAATCCTGGATAAAGAGGATATGCTTACATGAGAGGGGAGGAGAGGAGGAGGACCAATGTGGAAAAACAACAGAAGCTGCTTGTGGCAGGAGAGGAGGGTAAGCAATTGTCCCTGCCTCTGGATACGTGTCATTGGGCAAAATACAGAGTGACAACTGAAGTCACGTAAAAATGGGGAAGGGAGAAACTTGTTAAAAGAAAAAGGAAAAACTGGCCTGCTAAACTTAGTCTAACCAGCTCACCATTCATTTGATTGTCCCTCCCCCCAGCTTGGTAATAGTTTTCGCCTCTTCCGGGAGCAAAGCAAATTCTCATATTTTTGTTGTTGTTATTGTTTGTGTGTGTCTGAAGTTGTTTCAGTTGTGTCCAACTCTGTGCAACCCTATGGAGTGTAGCCCACCAGGCTTCTCTGTCCATGGGATTCTCCAGTCAAGAACACTGGAGTGGGTTGCCGTGCTCTTCTGCAGGGGATCTTCCTGAGCCAGGGATTGAACCCATGTCCCTTGCATAGACTGCATAGGCAGGCAGGTTCTTACCACTAGCATTTTGTTCTGTTTTTTTGCTTCGTAGATGCTGCTTGGAGTAGAGAATATTCTTTGAACCAAGAGTAAAGAAGGCTTGACCTGTCCTTTGGGAAAAACATGTGGTCCCAATTACATGTAATTATGTTTGCAGAGGAGAAATATGGGAAACAAATCACCCGAGGATGAGGAGCTCTTATAATGCCCGAGACTCTCAGGTCTATGACTGAGGTTTCAACCGCCGAGGGCACAGGTAGCTGCTGGGGATCTTCCACTATGGCGATTCCTACTGACTCCCAGAACCACCCAAAAAGATGCATTGAGGTTGAGAATGAGGCTTGGGAATTGAGAAGCTGAATCTAAAATGAGATTTCTGAACTGGTCCAAGACCCACATTTTTAGAACAATTCCCCAGTAGCTACTTTGAGAGACGGCCTTTAGTATGAAGCCTAGGATATGCGCGCTCCATTATTAGCACAGTCTAGGCAGTCAGTTCTGATAATGATCTTGTTTATCATGGTGGTAGGTAAATAGCTCTCAGATGGGAGCTGCCTCAGGACAGCAGAGAGTAACAATCGTTGTGGGCTGCTTTTCCATCCATTGACTCTTAGGGAGAAAGAATCTGTCCTTTCCCTTCTCGTTTAGCAACTCAGAACCTAGAGGTTTTGTACTTCTGCAGCCTGGCTGCATCAGTCTCCTCTCTCTCCTCCAGTGAACCCCTGCCCTCCTCTCACTAAACGGTCATGTTTACAATCTCACTGTTTTCTCCATTCATTTTATACTTTGTGTTATATATTTATTAATTGCTTCCAGACTTCAGCTTTATTGTTATTAACTATTGTGCATTTTAATGGTATTTAGTTCCCTCATTGCTGGTATTCATTGCTTTGCTATCAACTCCCTATTCCCAGCTGTTGTTTTGAACTAGTGTTATATATTATTATGTTTCTTCATTGCCTCTTCTCTCTGTCACAGCTGACTGCCTTTTTACCTCTCCCTCTGCAGACTTCCCTACTGTTCTCCTTCTCCGAGTTGCTCCGAATACTCTGTTGTGCCTCCCTCCATTCACTGCCCTTCCAATAAAACGCACCATATTCTTTGATTCCCCTTTACTTCTTCTCTAATAGCTTTCTCTGTTGCCTTGGGAACATTTTACGGTGCATTTATTCCCTAGAGCATGGCCAGAGTCCCTCTCCCCTAGTCCCCCCGACCTTTCTGATTCAATTCCAGTCTCTGCCACAACCTTCTCATCAACGGTTCCCAGCACTCCCACTCCCAGGGCTGCCATTGCAGCCTTCTTCCTTCTGCTCTGGACTTGGGTTTCTGCTCTGGTTTTCACCTCACCGATTGCCATCGCTTCCATATTTTCTGAACTTATCGATCTTCATTAAAGTGCTTCATCCAGCCTGGGCTTGTATTCTAAATACATAATATTGCTTCCCCCTAAACAAAAACTAAAGCTCCAATGCTTTAGCCTTCTGATGTGATGAGCCGACTCATTGGAAAAGACCCTAATCCTGGGAAAGATTGAGGGCAGCAGAAAGGGGTGACAGAGGATGATATGGTTGGATGGCATCACTGACTCAATGGACATGAGTTTGAGCAAAGTCCAGGAGAGGACAGGGAAGCCTGGCGTGCTGCAGTCCATGCAGTCTCAAAGAGTCAAACATGACTTAGCCACTGAATGACAACAACAAACAAAAAAATTCCCTACACGTATTTTTCCCTCTAGAATTACATACTGATATTTGTTGAGGATTAAAGGCAAATGTAATATCTCTTTTAATTTCAGCAAGGACAACAGTAGCTCTGGGAGGGAGGTGTTACTCCTGATGCAGAAACAGAGACTGAGGAGGTGAAATATTTGTCCTCTCCTATGTGTTAGCGAGTGGTGGCTGCGATGTCCCTCAGCTCTGACTCCAGAACTCAAGCTCTCCACCAGCCTCTGCCACGCCCACGGTGACAGCTGTCTGGACTGAGTGAAGGCAGCCTCTCCATTTCCTGGGACCCATCATTAGCAACTTTCCTGTCCTAATGAAGGAGTCGAACCCTCATTTTCTATAGCATGTTAGCTGGCATTTTTTCTCTTTACACTACTCTGTTAAGAATATCCCATCTGTTCCTTCTCCTCCGCGGGGAGGAGGGCTGTCTGGCAGTAGATAATAGGTGCAGATGCAGGCGGCAGGTGGCCCAGGGAGTCTGTCACCAAGCAGCAGGAAGACACAGGCTGGTGATCAGACACTTCTATGAAAGGACCTAGGGATATGGAGCCCCAGTCCCAAAGGATCTGGGGCACCAGGATGGGAGGTAAAGGGGAAAGTCAGGCAGTGGATAAGACATTGATGTTGATATTAGAACTCGGGCACCAGGTGGCTTTATACACAAAGGTTGAGGTAAAGCCCAGGAACATGGACTGAGTCCAAGGGCAGACTGACCTGAGGTGGAGCTGTCATCTGGGACTGGCTCTGTCCCAGAGTCAGGGGCAGGTAAGGCTCTCCTGGAGGCTGTGACCTTGGTGTGATGTGATGAGGCCTCGGAAGGTGGTATCAGGCAGGGAGAAGGGGGTTTGGATATGTTGTTTTTGTATAGTTGCTAAGTCGTGTCTGACTTTTTTATGACCCCATGGGCTGTAACTCGCCAGGCTCCTCTGTCCATGGGATTTTCCAGGCAAGAACTGGAATGGGTTGCCATACCCTTCTCCAGGGGATCTTCCCAACCCAATCTGCCTGCATTGTAGGCAGATTCTTTACCAACTGAGCCTCCTGGAAAGCTTGGTTTGGATATGAGAGATGCTCTAAAAGTTGGACTGCTGCTGCTGCTGCTAAGTCGCTTCAGTTGTGTCCGACTCTGTGTGACCCCACAGACGGCAGCCCACCAGGCTCCCCTGTCCCTGGGATTCTCCAGGCAAGAACACTGGAGTGGGTTGCCATTTCCTTCTCCAATGCATGAAAGTGAAAAGTGAAAGTGAAGTCACTTAGTCGTGTCCGACTCTTAGCGACCCCATGGACTGCAGCCTACCAAGCTCCTCCATCCATGGGATTTTCCAGGCAAGAGTACTGGAGTGGGGTGCCATTGCCTTCTCCACTAAAAGTTGGACATGACACGGTAAATAAGTGTATCTTACATCGTTCCTGAGGAATCCCTGATTGGACTCAAATTTTTATGTTTACTTTTCTATCAATGAGCCAAAAGCTTAAATTGGTTTATTTAAAGACCTGTTGGTTTGGATCAACCCATATTCTTGGCTTGAGGTATGTAATGAGTTTTAAATACCTAGGTTGCTTCTAAGAGTGGTACTCCATCAACAGGTTAAATAACCAGGCTCTTGCGTGCCTATTACAGAAAACATTTAGTTTCTTGACATGGTAAAAGTCATTTTCCAGTAGGGGGGAAAATTACACTATATGATTCATATTTCTTATGGTTCCCTTTGGTCAAGTGCCTACTAGAGTTTGAGATTTAGTCTGTGGCCATGAGACCCAAACCCTTCTTGATCCATGCACCTTGATAAGTTTTTTTTTTTTCCCTCTGATTTACCCCAGTACTTTGTTTCTCAAATATGGGGGAAGTTAACAGCAAATATCAACAGAAAAGGCCTTCCAAGTGGCGCAGTGGTAAAGAATCCATCTACCATTGTAGGAGATGCAGGTTCAATCCCTGGGTAAGGAAGATCCCCTGGAGAAGGGCATGGACACCCGCTCCAGTATTCTTGCCTGAAGAATCCCACGGACAGAGGAGCCTGCTGGGTTACAGTCCATAGGATTGCAAAGAGTCAGACACGACTGAAACGACTGAGCATATGCCCACAGGAAATGAATGCTGTTGGGTCCTGCCTGCATGACCAGGGGTCCAGCCCTCCCCTTCCTGCTGCAGAGTTGGCTGCTAACAGCTGTTGTCTCCCTTTTGGAAGAATTGCATGTGTTCCCTCCTCAGTCTCACACCCTGCAGCCAAAGACTGACTGGTAAGGGGCATAAAAGACTTGAGATGGCACTAATTTGTAGCACGAGTCCTGCCCCAGACCTCCCTGTGGGATCAGACTCCCTCCATGCGCTTTCCCTGGAAGGTTCTCTGTCTGTCAACCATGAGCAATTCACATCCCCACCTCCATTTTTGCTTTGAAAACTCAAAGCACTTGGATAGAAGTGGTAGAAGTAGGAGAAGTTGCTTGTCAACCTCTCTAGAGATCTAAATTTGTTCAAGTTCATGCCAAAGTCACACAAACCTGACTTGAAGTCACTATGGTTTGATTTGAGGTCCCTTCAGGCGGGTGGATTGAAATCTATTCACTTTTAGTTCCATCAGTTTATTCTAAAAGACTTGATAAATTGTGATTATCTTACAAGGAGGGCTAATAATGAAGTGATAAGAATAACAGCTATCATCATTAAGAACCTAGTGTGTGTGGGTGCCAGGCAGTGCGTTAGGCAATTTATCTTCACTGTTGCTGTTTGTTGTTTTACTTGCTAAATCGTGTCTGACTCTCTTGTGACCCCATGGACTGTAGCCCAAGAGGCTCCTCTGTCCATGGAATTCTCCAGGGAAGAATACTGGAGTGGGTTGTCATTTCCTCCTCCAGGAGATCTTGCTGATCCAGGGATCAAACCAGCAACTCCTGCTTGGCAGGTGGATTCTCTACCACTGAGCCACTAGAGAAGCCAATCTATCTCCATGATTCCTTTAACTCCTAAAATAACCTTGCTAGGTAAGTGTGCTGGGGACTCCTGCTATCCCATCAGAATGCCCAGCCTGTTAGGCAGTTACAGAATTAGAATGAAGCATCCAATGAATGACCACATTTCCCAGCCTCCTTCCAGGTGAGTGGGACCTGATGCTAATGTTCGTCTCATGTTGGCTCTTCCCTTTCTGCAAGGAAGCTCCCCATGAAGATGAAGATAATGCCCTAGGGAATCACAGAGACCCATGCTGGGGAGAATCTCACTTTCTGCTCTATGTGTTTGGGGAACAGTATTTTTTAATATAAAATGAAGTTTAAACCATGTGATTTGGGGATTTCTTTATTACAGTAGTGCTCTTACTCTCTAACTGATAGAGTAAATGTTATTATCTCCAGTTAATAAACTAAGATACTGAGGCACAGAGAAGACAGATAAGTTTCCCCTACAGCAATATCACCAGAGTGGAGATTTGAACCCAAGTGTTTCTAATCAAGGGCTTCCCTGGTGGCTCAGATGGTTATTAATCTGCCTGCAATGTAGGAGACCTGGGTTCCATCCCTGAGTCAGGAGGATCCCCTGGAGAAGGAAATGGCAACCCACTCCAGTACTCTTGCTGGAGAATTTCATGCATAGAGGAGCCTGGCAGGCTAAGAGGCCATTGAGAATTAGTTTGTCCAACAGTTTCAGTTTCCTAGTAAATGGAGCCTAGAAAGTCTAGTTAGGCAAAGGGCCAGAGAAAGTCTTAAATGAAGGTGACCTCACTGGGAGATTCTGAGAAGCTGGGTGACAGGGCTCTATGACCCTGAGGCATTGCCTTGGGCTGGGTGCCCAGAGTGAGCACTGGGGTTACTCGGGGAGGAGGGACTTTCTGTACAGAGTGTAGCCTGTAAGACACTCTGAAGCAGCACTTCTCAAGCCCTGAAGGGCTTATCAGTCACTGCAGGGCTTTGTTAGAATGCAGACTCCAATGCAGGAGGCCTGAGACTCTGTGTTCTCATATGCTGTCAGGGATGCCCATGCCGCTGCTCTGGACACACACTTGGAGTAATGACCATTTGTGAGGTTTTCTGTTTCAAGAGCAAGCATCTTAGAGTTGAAAAGGAAATGGTAACATGCTCCAGTACTCTTCCCTGGAAAACTCCATGAATAGAGGAGCTTGGCAGGCTAGAGTCCATGGGGTCGCAAAGAGTCAGACACGAATGAGCACACATATATCATCATCATCATCATCATTTTGGAGTTCAAAGATCAATTTCCCAAGAGAGCTCCTGGTATTTAAATTTACCTACCCTCTCTATTACTGCTTCCCTGGTTGCTCAGTGGTAAAGTGCAATGTAGGAGACATGGGTTCAATCCCTGATTTGGGAAGATCCCCTGGAGAAGGAAATGGCTAACCACTCCAGTATTCTTGCCTGGGAAATCCCATGGGCAGAGGAGCCTGGCAGGCTACAGTCCGTGGGGTTGCAAAGAGTTGGACACGACTTAGTGACTAAGCATGCATGAGCACGTCTATTAACACTCTAAATTACAAAACTCCAATTCCCACAGTACCTTTCAGAGAAGTGCCTGACCATTAGGACGCCTGGATTGTACCTTCTGTCCAATTCAAATCACTGGCTACGTGGAGTTTGCCAGTACGGGTCTGCCGGTGATAGGATTTTATAGTCATGAGATGCTGTGGTATGCTGTAGATCAAAATATTTTTCACTTGTTTGACTCTAATCTATGGGGAAGGGGTGAAATGGCCAATTGATTATAATTCAGAATATAAAAAGATCAAAGTCTTACAGCACATAGCAACAATGCTGTCCGCAGAAAAGGAGCAAGAACTCACGGGAAAATGTTCATGTAATATATGAGGCATTAAAAATTCTGTTACATTATTCTTGCCACCAAGATTGTAATGAAAATGGGAAACAGCACCAACTTAACCCGTTCTCATTACAATCGTTAGATTGTAATCTCATGTTCTCCCCTCAAGAGAATGCTAAATGAGATTTTAAACAAAAGAGAGGACAGAGAAGTATGGAGAATAAAGAGCAAATAGAAATTGGAAAGTTAAAAAAAAGTGATGCAAGATAGACTTCCCTGTGTTCGTTTGAGGCTTTCTCTTTACTTTAGAAACAAGAACAGAGCATTGCAGAGACCAATTTAAGCCTATGTGGAAAATCCATAACAGCCCAAACCCAGTAACTATTTAGAACAAAGAGGAAGATTACAGGCACAAATTTGCTCTTACCATTTAATAGCTGAGTTCACTTTAGAGAAAAAACAAACAAACATAAGATTACCAAAAGAGAGAGAGAGAAAAAACACACAAAAAGATAACAACTACAAAACTATGGGTGAATGAACCTTATTAATGCAATCATCTGCATATAGCCGCATTTTGGACTCTCCATTTTTGACACAAGGAATGTGAACATGCTTAGATCATACTTATACACTTGCTTTACCTGCTTTCATGTTGCTTATGGAATGAAGGCTCTTTGAAGGTAACATGTAAAAACGTATATAGTATGCATGGAAAACAGTATGAAAGACACACCTTTTAGGATTTATGGAAAACCTTGGTATTCTGGATATACTGGTGAATTTTTCAGAGAAAGTAATATATACCAATCAACTCTACAAACATTTTTTGAGTACTTTTTAAATCTGAAATGTTATGATGGTTGATATAAGGGGTCTAGTCATTCATTACTTAATGTATAAAATATTTGTATATCAACTACTATGGCCCAGACGCTGGAGCTGAGGAAAGAGTGAGAAGGACAGATTCCTTTATTATATCTAAGTGAGTGGTAGAGCGAGACATTATACAAATAAACAAGTAAATTGATGTAGAGCCGCAAGTTGTTGTAAGAAATGGAAATGAAAATGACGAGGTGATAGGACAAAGTGGGAAGATCTAACTAAAATGAGTGGGAAGGAAAGGGTTCTCTAAGAAAATGACATTTAAGGAGGAGTTAGTGAGCCAAGTGAGACATGGAAAGAAGAGTGTTCTTGGTTATTGCTGTTTAGTCTCTAAATTGTGTCCAACTCTTTGTGACTCCATTGTCTGTAGCCTGCCAGGCTCCTCTGTCCACAGAATTCTCCAGGTGAGAATACTGGAGGGTGTCGCCGTGTCTTTCTCCAGTGTTCCTGGTGGAGAATGACCAGTTACCAGCCTCCTCGGTAGAGGAGATAGATGGGTGTACCACAAGGTCTGTTAGGGAATGGGGTCTACTCCAGGTGTTCCAAAACAGGGAACTTCACCTGAGAAGTAGGTTTCAAGTATTCGGAAGCATTAAAAAACCTTAGAGGCAATTGGGCTTCAACCCCCAGGTTAACCGCTTTCATCTCTGAGACGGGGGCATCACAGGGAGAGTAGTAATCCCAGAGCTATTCTTGGGAGAACTGAGGGGAAGTCATCTGGGTCGGGGCTGAAGCCCTCAGGGTGGCTGGGTCACTGCTGTCAATGCCACCTGAAAGCAGGAAGGGACAGAGGGGAGATATCCTGGCCTTTCTCTCGTTTATTCCCTCTGTGCTTCAGCGAGTGCCTCTCCCTGGCCAAACTTTGCTGGCAGTCAGTTGGCAGTGGGAACCAGGCAAATGTAGCTTGCAGAGGGGAGGAGAGGGGGGGAGTGAATCTGTGAAGTAAATATCAAAACACTCTCAATACGCAATATGTGAAGCGGTGATACTGCTATGGAAAGATGTACAGCAGGTAAAAGGGAATGGAGAAAGGCTGGGTGTCGGTGGACCCAGTTTTGCACACAGAAGACTTGGAGACCACTCGGAGCTGGAGAATAGGTATGGAAGAGAACTGAGTGAGCACAGGGACTGGGGGAGCCATGCTTCTATCTGGGAGAAGGGTTTCTAGGCAGAGAGAAATGAAGGCAGTAACCCTGAGGCAGGAGCTTCCTGGTGAGTTTGAGGAACAGCAGGATAGGCAGTGTGGCTGAAGCCTTGTGAGCCATGGGGTAAGAAGACGACATCAGGAAAAAACAGGAGACAGTAAGGCTGGGCAGATCCACATGGGAGTGTTGAAGTACAGTGAGAATTTTATTTTTAACTGAGTGAAGTGGAAAGCCACTTGGAGATTTTTGAGCAGAGGAACGTCTTGACCCGATTCAAGTTTTTAAAGAATTGATTTGGCTGTGACATGGCAGAGCGGGAGAAGCAGGAAGAACAATTAGGAGCAGTGGTGTGTTGGCAAATACTTAACAACTGGTCCCCCCACCCCGCACCTCCCCCCACCAAAAAAAAAAAAAACAAGTAAATCAAATATCATTCCAAATTAGTTCAAGAGATGGAAAGGAAAAAATCCAGGAAATAAGAGAAAGACAAAGAGGGGAAATCTAATGCGGGCAAGCGGGAGGGAGAGGCCTCTCAGTGGACTTGACATTTAAAGAGAGCCCTGACAAGCCAGGTACACATCACAGGTCATCAAGTCTGTTTCCCTGGGTTCGAGTGGGACCATCTGTCAGCAAGTCCAGATGTTGGAGAAAATGTACTTAAGAAAAGAAACAAACATCCACTAGGGAGAATATATTCTTCTGTTTTCTTTGGTAACATATTCCAGTGTTTACTATGTTCTCAGAGGATTTATCTTTGCGTCTAACTGGAATCCACCCTCCTGTACTTGAAGCCTTTTCCTTATTCCGAGTGGAGGATGGAGAGTAGTTTACTAAGTCCCGAATTTGGTCTCATTAAGTTATCCACACGCAGTGCTTGGGGCTGAGCCTTGGTGTAGCTGAACTGCTCTCCCTGCCACGCTAGCCCTTGATGACTGATCCCTTATTCTGGCGAAGTTAGGAAGAATATTGACAAACCTGAATGATGTTGCGAGTCACCCGAGCTGTTGCACCAGCCTGTTCAGAATTACTTATAGCCTCTGGATACCAGCACTAAATAAGATGCAGAATGAGACACAAAGGGACCTGCCCTGAGGGTTTTGCAATTCCCACCGTGGAAGCCCAAGGATTCCTGAAGCGAATGGAAGGAAATGAGAAGAAAAAGCAGCTGAAACAGTTCATTGAACCTGTTCTGAGTTTATATGTTGTATTGTTTTGACAGCTTTTATAAGCGTGTTGCATGGATATGGTAATGGAGAAACAAGATGGAAATTGACCAGGCACATAAACACAGAAAAATTACCAACATAATACATATACACACAATTATACAATTATATCAACGCAATGTTGTATTTCAGGAACACTTCTGCTCTATTTACTGTTTTTCAGGTAAAGAATACGGTTTTACATGAGAGAGACTTTGAAGGGATAATGAATAAATCTAGGAGGAGAATGCTAATGTTGAGAGCATGTGGTGGTAATTCATAAGAAAAGAGAAAGGTCTAGGCTAATAATATAAATGTGTAACACTGGTAATGCAAGTATGGCACTAGGCCAGAAAAGGGGAAAAAAAGAACTCAGAAAGAACAGCCTTGGGAAATGATCAAGGTTGTGAATAGAGAAACAATAATGCTGAGTTTCAATTCCTGGGTCAGGAAGATTCCCTGGAGAAGGAAATGGCAACCCACTCCCATATTCTTGCCTAGAGAATCCCATGGACAGAGGAGCCTGGTGGGCTACAGTCCATGGAGTTGGAATGAACTGGGCATGACTGAGCAACTAACAACAATGCTTGGTAGTGCTAGATGGCTTTACTACAGAGATATTTTGTAGACGGCAGTTGATTTGTGCCCATTTTACAGGTCAAAACATGAACTTACTGTTTATTAATGATCTCATTGTCTTATTTCTTGGTCCTGTGTCATATATGTATTTATGTATATGTGTATATATATATACATATTCATATATACATTTTTTTGAATGTTGACTTTCTAGTATTACTAACAAAGACTGAAATTGGGCAAATGCTCCAGGATAACTTTTTACACTTGTGATGCACTATAATATCATCTATCCTAGAGGAGAGAGAAGGAAAGTTTACTAACGGTCTTTAACATTATACTGAAGACTTTTATACAAAGAGTGGTGATTATATTTTGTTTAAGTACACTTAACAGTCTTATTGACGACACAGCCACACACAAACTCTTAATAAATGTGCTACATCAAGACATTATTGGCATTATGGGTAGTTCAGTCTTGGAGTAGACTACTAAAGAAGGCTGTAGAAAGAGTTTTTGGAGATCTTCAGATATAATTCCAAAATTGAGTATGAAAATAAGACAGATATTTAGAAGAAGTAAGGTTTTTCACTCCTCAGACATTAATTTTTTTGACCTTGACAACAAACCAGACTCTTCAGGTTCTATGAGTTATTCCTTTCTCATCCAGTATCTTTTTTTTTTTTTTTTGCCTGAAGATCCCCAAGCAGTCATTTTATTTTTATAAACAAAGCAGCTTTCTGAAAATGCAAGCCTCCATTTGTACACTCAGGTATGTCTCTCCATATGCTGAGCCCATTCCAATGCCAGCATGCTTGGTAGTTAGCATGTGCCCTAATTATGTGTCTCCTACCAACTCTTTATCCCTTAGGTCTCAGATCAACTGTCACTTCCTCAGGGAAGTCTTTCCCTTAATTAGATGCTCCCTACCCCAATCCCCATTATACTTTCTCAGAAAATCCAGTGTTTTTTTTTTTTTTTAAACTTCTACTACATGTTTATTTTTTGTGTTTATTTGTTTATCATCTTTCTCCCCCACAGATTGTGAGATACATTAGAATAGAAGCCATGGGGCTTCCCAGGTGACACTGTTGATAAAGAATCTGCCTGCCGATATAGGAGATGCAGGTTTGATCCTTGGGTCAGGAAAATGCCCTAGAGTAGGAAGTGGCAACCCACTCAAGTATTCTTGCCTGGAAAATTTCTTGGACGGAGGAGACTAGTGGGCTTTAATCCATGGGGTCGCAAAGTTTCGGACATGGCTGAGCACACTCAACACCTTCAAACACACACACATGTCTCTTATGCCCCTACCACATAGTACATGCTTAAGAATGAGGCCAGACTTGTATCAGACACTCAATAAATATTTGTTGAATGACTGAAATAGCCATTGTTGATATTAATTAGAATAACTAGTGCTCTAAGGAAGACCAAAGATTGAGGTGTTGACTCAATCCCTTGTTGTTGTTTAGTCACTAAGTCATGTCTGACTCTTTGTGACCCCATGGACTACAGCATGACGAGACTCCTTGTCCCTCGCTATCTTCCAGAGTTTGCCCAAGTTCATGTCCTTTGAGTTGGTGATGCTACTCATTAGGTCATACCTGAATGGCCTAGTGGTTTTCCCTACTTTCTTTAGTTTAAGCCTGAATTTTGCCATAAAGAGCTGATGATCTGAGCCACAGTCAGCTCCTGGTCTTGTTTTTGCTGACTGTACCGAGCTTCTCCATCTTCGGCTGCAAAGAGTGTAATCAATCTGATTTTGGTATTGTTTGATGATGTCCATGTGTAGAGCTGTCTCTTGTGTTGTTGGAAAAGGGTGTTTGCTACAACCAGTGTGTTCTCTTGGCAAAACTCCATTAGCCTTTGCCTTGCTTCATTTTGTACTCCAAGGTCAAATTTGCCTGTTACTCTAGATATTTCTTGCCTTCCTACTTTTGCATTCCAATCCTCTATGATGAAAAGGACAACTTTTTTTTTTGGTGCTAGTTTTAGAGGGTCTTGTGGGTCTTCATAAAACTGGTCAACTTTAGCTTCTTCAGCATCAGTGGTTGGGGCATAGACTTGGATTACTGTGATGTTGAATGGTTTCCCTTGGAAATGAACTGAGATCATTCTGTCATTTTTGAGATTGCACCCAAGTACTGCATTTTGGACTCTTTTGTTGATTATGAGGGCTATTCCATTTCTTCTAAGGGATTCTTGCCTACAGTAGTAGATATCATGGTCATCTAAAGTTAAATGTACCCATTCCCATCCATTTTAGTCCACTGATTCCTAAGATGTTGATATTTACTCTTGCCATCTCCTGCTTGACCACATCCAATTTACCTTGATTCATGGACCTAACATTCCAGGTTCCTATGCAATATTGTTCTTTATAGCATCATATTTTACTTTCACCACCAGACACATCCACACATGAGCATCATTTCCACTTTGGCCCAGCCACTTCATTCTTTCTGGAGCTATTATTATTTGCCCTCTGCTTTTCCCCAGTAGCATACTGGACACCTTACAATCTGGAGGGGTTCATCTTTCGGTGTCATATCTTTTTGCCTTTTTATACTGTTCAAAGTGTTCTCACAGCAAGAATAGTGGAATGGTTTGCCATTCGCTCCTCCAGTGGACCACATTTTGTCAGAACTCTCCACTATGACCTATCCATTCTTGAGTGGCCCAGTACAGCATGGCTCATAGCTTCACCGAGTTACACAAGCTCCTTCGCCATGACAAGGCAGTAATACACAAAGGGAGCCTCAAGCCCTAAAACCCCTTAAATACAAGAGCAAGGACCCTTAGATACAATTTGCTGGGAAAAGATAATAATACCTTTTCATAAACATAAAATTACTTATCAAAATTTATGCTCGAGAGCCATATAAGGACTGAATTCATATTCTTAAGGCAGTGAATTTTTCTCACATCAGTTTTCCTTTCTCCCTTTTTTCTCTGAGTTTGGTTACCTAGGCTGTGATATAACTGAAAAACTCAATCTGGCAGATCTAGTAATTTACAATGTCTTTTTTCCTACTCTGTATTTTCCATTCACTTTATTGCCCAAGATGAATTGCTATTTGTTCTTTTATTTGAGCAGTTCAAAGTGGCCACCCTTACTAGCTCCTGAAGGTTACTTAATGTAGCCATTCCACACCATCTTATTACCCTATGGAGTCTTTGGTTCACCTTTCATTCTTCAGGGTTGGCGAGCAATGCATAGGTGTGGAGGGCTTGTAGACTTGACTGGTGGATTCTGTTCTAGTTGTTGAGTAACAGAAGCCTCTCTGCTCTCAGATGCTCTTTATTTAGATGAGTGAGTCCAAGAGACTGCCTTCAGGCCTGGAATATTGTTATTCTGAGGGTCGAGGTTTTAGGGCTCTGTGTAAAGATTGAGGAAGAAGGGAGGAGTGCACCTTGTACTTCGTGCTTCTGAAAATACCCTATACATCTCTTCATATTTCTCTGTGATTCTGATTAAAATGAATGACAAGCAGAGCAAATAGGAGTGGTTGTGTGTGTGTTTGTGTTTGAGTGCAGAGGTCTTCTGAAGATTGGAGGTAATGAGGGGCTTTGTGGTCAACAGCCTAATATTGGGATTAGACACCTTCCTGGATGAACTTCCTGGTCCTTATTAGAGGACCTGCTGTATAAATGGCTGCTCCATAACCTATTATTGAAAGAATAAGTGACAATAGGTCTATGATCATGAAAGTTGTAGAACCAGAGGCATCATGGTTGGAAAAGATGTTGCAAATTGTCTAAACCGGAACATAAAGAGATTTGTTCTCAGAGAGGTTGAAGTTGACCATAGTTAACAGTTATGTGCAGAATTCTGATTAAATAATAGAGTTGGAATTTTTAAGGAAAGATATGAGAAATCATTCAGCAAGTTTGAGCAATTTAAGATGGGGGATTCTGACCACATGAACTCTCTCCTTTCTAGTCTCCCTTTGCTCACACTTGTAAATTGTTTGTTCTAAATTACTTAGAAACTGTTTCAACATCCATCTCACATGTTTGTGTAGACATATCCGTAAAGACTTGTATAAACAGTATTATTATCATAACTATTGTTATCATTGGCTGCTTCATTCCTTATCATCTTCCTTGTGGTTCATTGAGGGTCTTCTGAGGGCTATTAGAGAGCTTGAAAAAAATAAGAATTGTACTTGTAGATATTTATTTTCATTGTATTATTTAGAACTCTATCCCAGGGAATCCTGCAAATTCCCAGTTCACTAATCCACAAAAAACCTTAAATTCTCACCCTGCTCCTCTGTAAGCTTTAATAGCAACAAGATGGAGTGAAGAATCTTATTACTAAAACTTCATTACTCATATAAAATATTCGTGAGCTCTCCTATGCTGTGGTGTATGATCATAAATAATTAAAGCGGAGCTACACTTGTCAGAAGAACTGAAGCAAAGATATCTGCCTCTGTTTGCAGACACTGTATAGGCAATGACTTCCTCATTAATGCAGCAATTCACTAAGGATTGCTGTAGTTAATGGGAATTAGCAAAGTGCTAGCATGCCCATATTCATCTTTTGAGAGGCTATCCAATATTCAAAGTGATAGGCCTTTTGAATGATACTTACTGAAATTATCCCATTCTTAAGTTCCTTTTCAAATTAAAACCTCAGGAGTCACATTTTCCAAGGTGTCACTATAGAACTTCCTATAGGGGTTAAACAATTTTAGAGGATATAAGAGTTTTTGAGTCCAGTTTTCCCCGGATTCCTTGCCTTCTTTCACTCTTATGAAGAGTGATGATCGTTATAAAATTACTTCAGTTTTGTGCTCTTTAGACCAAGAGGCTGCTTACCAGTTCACATAACTGTACTCTGCTAAAAAACTCAGAAGATGTTTATTAAAATTTGATCAAACTAAGCAGAGTGCACTTGTACAACAGAAAAAAATAATGATCAGTATTCTTCAAATTAAGTCAAAATGATGACCCATTTCTAGAAAGTTTACTTCATTCATTCATTCACTCAACAAATATCCATTGAATATTTACTCTGTGCTAGGAACTGTATAAGACAATGTATGAAATAGGCCAGGTTCCTACTCTCGAGGAATTTACAGTTTAGCAGATACAAGTATTATCTTCAACTTCTTTTATTTTACTGTTATTAAGTTACAAGGCAATTTCATGCTTTTCAACCTAAAACAAAGAAAACATGTTACAGGAATCCATAGTAAGAAAGTGAATATAGTTTCAGGATCAGACAACTGGCCCCTTGAGGAAATGATACTTGAGCTGGTAGGAGTAGGAATAAGTAGATGAAGCAGGAAATGACCCAGTGGTGGCAACAGGATGTGTTAAAGCTCAGAAGGAAGTGAGAACCTGACTGTGTTGGAAACACTAGTCTGGAGTACAGACAGGAGAAGGAATGAGAGGAGTGTGGAGAGGGAGGCAAGGCCAGATGGAGGACGGATGTGTTAAGTCATGTTGTTCAAATTGCATTATGAGCCAGGAAACAGTTTGGAGCAAGAAAGAAAACTGATCAGATATGCACTGTTGAAAGTCACTCTTCAGTTCAGTCACTCAGTTGTGTCCAACTCTTTGTGACCCCATGGACTGCAGTGTGCCAGGCTTCCCTGTCCATCACCAACTCCCAGAGCTTGCTCAAACTTAAATCCATTGAGTCGGTGATGCCATTCAACCATCTCATCTTCTGTAGTCCCCTTCTCCTCCTGCCTTCAATCTTTTCCAGCATCAGGATCTTTTCTAAGGAGTCAGTTCTTTGCATCAGGTGGCCAAAGTATTTGAGTTTCAGCTTCAGCATCAGTCCTTCCAATGAATATTCAAGTCTGGTTTCCTTTAGGATTGACTGGTTTGATCTCCTTGTGAACTCCATGAAGACCCCGTGAACAGTACGAAAAGTCACTCTTACTGCAATATAAAAAGGGATGAGAGAAAGGCAGGTTTGGAGGAAGTTTGACTAGATAAGGGGCTGGATGATGGTGCAAGTTTAGTCAAGACTGGTCACAGTGAGGTTGGAGAGCAAAGAATATTTGAGAGACAGAATTGACAGGACCTGGTGACCCAGTGAACATGCAGAGTAAAAGAGTAAGGAGTTGAGGGGGAACCATGGGTTCCTGGTTTAATGGTGATGCCATTTATGGAGATAAGGAACCCGGAAGGAGGAGTAGCTGGGGGGCATGATTAACATGTTGAATACAGATTTGAAAGTTTTAAACGTTATTTAATTCTCGGGGGTTCTTGGGAGACACCGAAGTAGTGAAGTCTAGTAGCATTAGTTACATAGGTCTGGAACTCAGGAAAAGAGAGTGGTCTGGACAGGAGGTGAAGATTTAAGACTCAGCTATAACTAGATGGCAATTGAAGCTAGGAGAGCCAATCAGACTTCCCAGTGGGAATATAAAATGTGAGCAGAGAAGGAACAGATGGAAGAAAAAGAGGCTATCTTAGGGGAAGGAGAGAAACTGGGGTGGAGCAGAGGCAGGAATTTGGTGTCAGAAAACAGATGAAATTCAGCAGTTTGAAATGTAAAAGCTAAAGCTGCCAAGAGCTTATGAAAATAAGGACTGATATTATAAATTATAATATTTAGTAGTAAAGGTAGGTATGAAATGTGTGGCTGACTCAGAGAAAAAGAAATCCATTAGAACCCAATTCTGATTATAGGTCAATAAAAATGTTATGGTAGATTTAATTTTGACAATTTTCCAATTTCTCTTTCCATTTGCTTTTTTTTTTTTTACTAATATTTTTTTACTAATATCTAAGTCCTGAGTCATATAATTGACTGGATGACAATGAATCATGCAGCCAGAAATCATTCACTACCTATGTTTGCTTTCCAGTCAATGCTGTCTTCAGTTTGGTAGGCTGTAGAATGACCATGGATGTCTGGTTTGCCTGAGACAATCCCATCATATTACCCGACTGTATTTATTAATTGATATGTGATATCCCTTTACTGTAAAACATGTCCCAGTTTTGACAATAAACAAAATGTTATTACAAGTCACACATGCACACACACACGCACACACATATATATATATATCGGAGATATATATATATATATATATCTTCTATCGGAGAAGGCAATGGCACCCCACTCCAGTACTCTTGTCTGGAAAATCCCATGGATGGAGGAGCCTGGTAGGCTGCAGTCCATGAGGTCGCTAAAAGTCGGACACAACTGAGCAACTTCACTTTGACTTTTCACTTTCACGCATTGGAGAAGGAAATGGCAAACCACTCCAGTGTTCTTGCCTGGAGAATCCCAGGGACGAGGGAGCCTGGTGGGCTGCTGTCTACGGGGTCGCACAGAGTTGGACACGACTGAAGCGACTTAGCAGCAGCAGCAGCAGCAGCAGCAGCAGCAGCAGCAGTGCTTCTATATCTTTCCAAAATTTAGTTCTCACTGCTCAGGTCAGAGATGTTCAACTCATCTTATTTTGTTATGTGCTCCATGGCTAATTCTGGAGTAGGAAATGGCAACCCATTCCAGTAATCTTGCCAGGAAAATTCCATGGACAGAGGAGCCTGGCTGCTGCAGTCCAAGGGGTCAAAAAGAGTCAGACACGACTGAGCGACAGAGCATGCACTGTGGCTAATTATGAGAAAATCGTAGGAGACACATTCATAGACTTTTTTTATTTTAAATGAAAATACAGTCATAAGTAATGTATAAAGCAAAAGGCCATTTTCAGTTTTGAATGAATAATGTTCAATCCAGAATAATCAATATTTATTGAACATCTATTATAGGTTTGGCACCACATTCAGATTCTCAAGTTTCTTGCTCATACTAGCACTTATTTTTCAGCACTTTGATTCAGTCTGTAATAATTGGTCCTGATTTTTATTGGTCTGTATATTTTTAGATTTTCTTTCCCTTTCCTCCTTTCCTTATTAGAAATAGAATCTACCTTATTATGTATGAACATCAGTATTCTATTTGGATTCTATTTATGCTATCAAGCAGAAGACAATTTGATGTCTAGCCTATGATACATCATTTTAAAGATGTTTGCATCTACAAAATCTCTAAAGGAGAGAACTTCTAGAATAGAAGAAGGGACATTCCCTTCAGCATACTGAAAGCAATGAATGGATTGATAAAATGGGTGGAGGATTTAGGGGAAGTTAGTAGGAGCACAGAAACTGAGGGCAAATCTGTGCTCCCTAGCAGACTTCCCCACCCTGTGCACCAAGCCACAGCTGGTGACCAGAGGCCAAGATCCAAGGGAGCCCTGGTAGGTCTATTGCAGGCTCAGAAAGAACATTGAGAGTCGAAAGCCTTTTAGTCTTGTAAAGAGGCAACAACTTAATAACAGAATTGTCCATGCGCCCAGTGAACAAGGACTTTATAGGAATTTGGTCTAGAATGAAGGCAAAGACAAACAATAAAATGCTAAAGAATGGAGCTAGCAGCAAGTCAGATGGTCCCTGGACACCTGGATGGAGGAACAGGACTAGGCGCCACCCAAAACTTCGAGACCAAGGGCACAAGTTTTAGATCTTTAGGATCTTGTCCCATCAGTACAAGTGTTTGATATCATATATGCTCAAATACATAAATATGTATTTGTTTATGTTATATGTCTGTATAATAGTAATTAGCACATAAAATTTAAAAATACACAAATATATAATTTTGAAAAAGAGATAAACTAAATGTAAAAAGAAGATCTAGTATTATCCTCTCATATCCCAGTGGATTATCTTGGAGACCAAGCAGTCCATTAGGAGAGGCAGAGAGACCAGATTAGAGTGTTAGGCCCTTTGTCATGTCTGACTCTTTGCAACCCCATCATGGACTATAGCCCACCATGCTCCTCTGCCCATGGATTCTCCAGGCAAGAATACTGGAGTGGGTTGCCATTTCCTTCT
Source organism: Bison bison bison (assembly GCF_000754665.1). Taxonomy (NCBI): domain Eukaryota; kingdom Metazoa; phylum Chordata; class Mammalia; order Artiodactyla; family Bovidae; genus Bison; species Bison bison. Next base: position 5,100,203 of record NW_011495057.1, on the reverse strand, counting down.
CTAGGGGATCTTCCTGACCCAGGGATCAAACCCTGGTCTCCTGCATTGCAGGTAGATTCTTTACCATCTGAGCCATCAGGGAAGCCCAGAAGAGGGCCAGGTACTACCCTTAGGGAGCTCTTGGGCATTTTCAGGAGAAGCCTTGTTTGGCTCGGTCCTTGAAGAGGCAACAGCAATTTCTATTTCCAATTCCTGTTTATTTCTTATGAGGCTGGCTGGTTGGTTTTAATACACTCTTTCCAGTTGACAGTTCTTGGGAGCTATGAAGGCTGGGCTAGTTAATAGGGTTTGTGTTGGGAAGCATGGAAGGTGGCGGGAATTGGAGTGAGTGAATTAGAGATGATTCATGTAACACAAAAGAATCTAATGGAGCCTTGTGGTCTCATGAGAAAGTGTGTCGTAAAGTAGCAAAGTCTCTTCCTCTTTTCCTTGTTGCCATGAGGATTGAAAGGAGTGGGGTGCTCATGTTCTTTTTGTCCTTCTAGAAAATAATTAAAGATAAAGAACTCTATTAATAGAGTCAGTTGAAGAGGCAGATAATAACCTTTTGTTACCAGCTTTCATTGGTGTCTGTCTGAGATCCAGGCTGTGGCCATCTCATAAATAGAAGAGCTAGGATGACCAGATAGAAGTTTTCTTCCTGAAGAGTCCTAATGTATTTCTACTATGTCCTTTTCAAAGAAAAGTCTACTTTCAACTTCAGGATTGTTGGTTAGTTTTTCTTCCAGAACATGGTTTGATCTCACACCTTTTGCCACTCTCTTGTCTTCACCTAATTTTTCATTCAAATACATGCTTGTTCACTCCATTCATTCCTTTACATATTTATTCATTTTATTTTTTCACTCAGCGTCTGTGGAAAGCTTGCTATATTCTAGGAACTGGGACTATCCATGAGTGTCTAAGTAGGATGGAAGCTGTGTCATTCTAAGTATAAAGCCTTGTGAAGTGTCTTTCCAACTGGAGAGAATTTTTCTAGGAACACCCTACTAATCAACTTAGTTTTCTTCTTGTTGGATTTTGAACTTAAAACTTGCACCAAATTATTTACTATATTTACTATTGTTCTCATTTTGGATCTCAGGTACAAAAGGTTCATGCAAGACTGTTCTTTGTTTACTATTTTTGACCTTTGTTTCTTTACTTGATTTCCTTCCCATCCCCCTCTTTGCTGTAAGCACTGACTCTAATATATTTGATATACTCCTTTGAATGTGTGAATATGCATAATATAAAATACATGCTGTGATTTGTGTTTTTCATTTACATAAATGGTGTTAGAGACTTTGCCCTTTTAAATATTTTTCACTCAATTCTTTGTTACTATTTTTTTCTTTTTTTACATCTTTTTGGGTTTCTGTATGTATATCTAGTTTGTTGCTTCCAGATATTTCATAGAATTCTATAGTTGCAACCACCGTATTTTGCTTATGATTCTCTCTATTAACACAGACCAAGTCTATTGGTAGTCTCTATTACTATGGGCTTCCCTGGTGGCTCAGATGGTAAAGAATCCACCTGCAATGTGGGAGACCTAGGTTCAATCCCTGGGCTGGGAAGATCACCTGGAGAAGGGAACAGCTACCCACTCCAGTATTGTGGCCTGGAGAATTCCATGGACTACAGTCCATGGGGTCTCAGAGAGTTGGACACGACTGGGTGACTTCTATTTCACTTCACTTTCTGTTACATCAAACAACACTGAGGTGAGTATCCTTGTTGATGTAACTTCACAGACCTGTGTGAGAGTTTTTATGGGATTGCTGTGTCATGAGGTATACATTTACTTAAATTTGTTAAGTATGAAAAATTGTTTGCATAAAATCTATTCTTATTTATATTTCTACCAGCAATATACAGCGGTTCCTGTTTGCCTACATCTCTGCCAATCTGATGGCTGTAGAAAAGTGAAAGTATTAATTGCTTAGTTGTGCCCAACTCTTTGCAACCCCATAGACTATAGATTGCCAGGCTCCTCTGTCTATGGGAGATTCTCTAGGCAAGAATACTGGAGTGGGTTTTCATGCTCTTCTCCAGGGGATCCTCTTGACCCAGGGATTGAACCCGGGTCTCCTGAATGGCAGGCAGATTCTTTATTGTCTGAGCCACCAGGAAAGCCCCTGTGTGGCTGTAAGAGGTAATTGATTGTTTACATTTGTATTTGTCTGATTATTGGTGAGTATGTATATCTTTTTCTGCATTTGTATCATGGATGCTGTGATGGTATTTCCCAGGTCCTCCTTCAGGAATGGACTTATTCCTCCCTCTGGGAAATCTCCTGACTGATGGCTCTCAGCTGTCACCTTCTCTAGGAATTATACTTGGGAGAAGAGAGCTGCCTTGTCTAAGTTCACATGCCTTTTCCAGAAGTAGCCTATATCCAGTAACTGTTTTATTTGAGAGTATAAATGCAGCTGCTAACATGGGGCAATTCAGAAGGACCAGGCAACCTACAGAGTTCTCTGTGGGCTCAGATGAAGCCTTTCCCTGAGACTGCATTGCAGTTCATTCTCTCCCTTTGTATAATCCTGCTTCCTTCTTTTCTTTCACATATGTTGATATTGAGAACATTCTCAAATAATCTTTCTTCATGCTAACCTCCATCTGGAATCTGTTTTCTTGGCAATACAATCTGCCACAGTTGGTGCCAAGTATGGGGTGGTCTGAGAAAGTACAGGCTGAGAGAGGAAACTAGGAGATGGATCACCCTCCAGTCAACTGGCAACAAGGACTTCACATTGCTAATAAGTAGATCAGGGCTAGCCTGATCCTTCAAAAAGTAGCAGTGAAAGTCTTAACATTTTCATTAGTCACCAACTAAGGTGGTGTACTAATGAAAAGAAATGCGCTAGTGGGTGCAATGTATCAACATTTAATAAATACGGGGCAAATGATCATATGAACAATGAAATCAGATGGCTATTGCTAGAGGAAATTGGTGCTTTAGGAAAAAACTAAGGAAAGGTTGAGACTTATTAATCAACAACTAAAGGCTAGGTATGAAAACAAGAAGAAATTTTTGGCTGCTGGAGAGCAGAAAAAAGCCAAAATATATACCAAGTATATCTCAACTGTACAAAGCAAAAGGCGCATTAATATACATGTTTGCATTTCCATAGAATATCTCTAGAGTGATAATTAAGAAACAGACAAGAGTGGTTGCCTCTGGGAAGGACAGCTGGGAACTGAGGATAGAGTGGGAGGAAGACTTTCTTTACATTCTAGATCCCTTTAAACTGTTTGATTAGTTTTTTAATGATATGTACATATTAGTTTTAAAATAAATTAATTGAAACTATTCTAGAATTTGGTTTATCTTCTCACATACATTGCAGAATATTATTCCATATTAAGGAGGTTTTGCTGTGTTTAGATTTTGACCTAAAGTCTATATCCTCTCAGTTTATTATATGGTCTTATGTTCCCTTCTGTCCACTCAGTTATTACTAGCAGGAGAAATGTTTTTCTAGTAAGACTTGGAGAAAAAAAAAAAAGTATGATTTTAAAGTCTACAGCAAAGGTAACTCCTCTTGTTTAACATGTAAGGGCCTAGAAGGGTTTCACTGCACTTGAATAATGAAGTAAAATCTTTCTTAACACACATGTTGTGGGGCTGAACTGTGATACCCCAATTCATATGTTGAAATCTGAGCCCCTAAAACATCAGAAAGGGATTATATCCTAAGACAGGGTTTTCAAAGAGGTAATTAAGTTAAAATGTGCTCATTAGGGTGGGCCTTAATCCAACCTGACTGGTATCCTTATAGGGAGAGGAAATTAGACATACAGGTATAGAAGGGAGACTGTGTGTGGACACAGCAAGAAGACGGCCACTGCAAGCCAAGGAGAGGTTTCAGAAGAAACCCAGCCTGCCCGTCCTGACCTTGGGCTTCCCATCTCCAGAACTGTTACAAAATAAATTTCTGATGTTCAAGCTGCCAGGCCTATGGTACTTTGTTATGACAGCCCTAGCAAACTGTTACATGATAATAACTCAAAGTAATCATGTAATGTAAGACCCTGAGGCTGGGAAAGATAGGAGGCAGGAGGAGAAGGGGATGACAGAGGATGAGATGGCTGGATGGCATCGCCGACTCAATGGACATGAGTTTGAGCAGACTCCAGGAGATGGTGAAGGACAGGGAAGCCTGGCGTGCTGCAGTCCACGGAGTTGCAAAGAGTCAGACATGACTGAGTGACTGAAAAACAACAATCTATGTAATGGAAAAAGAGCAATGACATAAAATATTTACCAGATGAAGTTTTCTAAGGTGCTGGGTTTGGACTGTTTCAAATGGACTGACCTTAACCAGTCCTTGTGATCTTTTTCAGAGGATAAGAGGAGAAATTCCAATAATTAACACTTTGAATTCAAGTGAAATGAAAGCAGAGAGAAGGTCAAAGTTGGTGAAACCCGTAGAAATGAGTGTTGTATGGATGTACGGGCTTTCCAGGTGGCACTAGTGGTAAAGAACCTGCCTGCCAGTGCAGGAGATGTTAAGAGACTTGGGTTTGATCCCTGGGTTGGGAAGATGCTGGAGGAATGCATGGCAACGCACGTCAGTATTCTTGCCTGGAAAATCCCATGGACGCAGGAGCCTGGCAGGCTGTGGTCCACAGCGTTGCAAAGAGTCAGACGTGACTGAAGCAACTTAGCACGCATGCTGTGTGGATGTATGCTCTAAATCTAGGGCTACTGGAAATAGGGGAATCTTTTTAATCTTGCAAGTGATGCTTTAAGACAAGTAACAGAAGAGACTAGTTTACACATTAGGTAGATAAATGAGCACAGGTGTATACATTTTTCTCTTGGAAGCTGTTATAGAAAACACTTTAAAATAAGCTATTTATACTTATTCCTAAAAGTAGGAATAAGAATTATCTGTGGACTAAAGAAAAAAGAGGCACTCCAAAAAGATGGCAGTCGATGGGCAGCTCTTACTTCCCGGCCCAGTCAGATACTGAGGCTAAAGTCCTGCGGTTGATGTCACTGCTCAAGGTTACTATGTCAGGTTACTTCTGCGGAAAGTTTACTCTGTCAGGAACTATCACAACCCAGAATACATACTGGAGACCGCTTCCACGTACAAGTACACGCGGCAGAACCTTGATGCCACCTCTTACTTTCGGCTGCATCAGCCTTGTAGAGTTTCACGCGTGTCTGGACACACACCGAACAGTCTAACCTTAAGGGCATGTCTTCTCTGCTTTGCATCCCAGGCCTGTCCCTAAAACCAAGGGAACTTCTTTGGTCCAGAGGCAAACACAGTCCAAAAGTAGGAGGGAGTAAACACTCTGAGGGTCAGCACTCAGCTAATGGGGATGGAAATCCTTTTGCAGACAGTTCTGAGAGTGTTCGACATGCTTCTCAGAGGTCCTGTGTGAATTGAGCAGTCCCTGATGGCTCCCTTCTCTTTGGCTTTTCCTGCTTACCTAGATCACCCTTATCACTCCTTGGCCTATGCTTCTTAAGATTCCTTTTAAATAAACTACTTGCACCACTTTCTCAGGCTCTCTTTTGAGGAAACCAAAAACTAAGACAGTGGATAACCAAGAAGTACCCAAAATCTGAGGATGGACAACACAATGGAAGAGAAACACTTACTGATACCACAAACAGAAACATTGTAGACCCAAAGAATGTGAATATAAACAATTCAAAAATGGCTTTAAGGATATTTAATTTCACCAGAGAGATAAAGGAGCTTTTTGCAAACATGATATATGAACAGGAGATTATTAAACTACAAGAAGTACTTAGGAAACAAGATCTGGCAGTTACAACTTATTGGAAATGAAAAATGTGATTGTTGAAATAAAAAATTCATTAAGTGGGTTGAGGAGCAATACTGGGTACACCAATGATGAATCAGTGAGTATAAGTGAGGGGAGGTATTCTCTATGAACATAGCCCAATGACATTATAAGTTGGAAGATATAAAATTTCAGGACTATGGATGGGAGAGCTGGAGGTTTGACCATTCACTGGGGAGGACTTGCAGGAGAACTAGAATTGGGATTGTAAAGGAAAGTCAATACAGGAAGAAATCGTTCTAAAGATTTCCATAACTGAAGAAAGACTTCAAATGGAGAGTCTATCAAATGCCATGCAGAATAAAATAATAAGAAAATGCATGCATATATGAGTGACTATATCAGGGACATAATTTTGAGCAGCTTGGTTTGATTCATTATAGTATTATTTATGTTCTTATGGTTGGGTAGTTTCAGATAATATAGACTTTGTTTTTATTTTTGAGAAAAGACTCTTTAGATAGCAGAAGAGGCAAATTGAGCTGCATGTTTAAGTAATCACCAGGTTAAATTAAGTTTTAGGGGCAATCTGATTAATTCTGGCCAGGAGAAGTCCCTATCTTATCCTCTTTATTAAAGAATTGGACATATATCTGTGTATTAAGAAGAATCTGATCCTCTAAATGGATGAAAAGCAATTTTCAGAAGGATCACTGCTGGTCATCTTACTGAGTTGGACCTTGCTAAGATTCATGAAGCCAGCTGTATGGAGCAGACTGGCCACTGGAATCCATGCTGCTGGTAATATCATTTGCTCCCTACATCAATCTGATTTCCACCCCCCTTCAGTTTATGAAATGAAGAGTGGTGGTCTGTATCACTGACACGCAGTGACTTGTCTTCACGTGCCAATTACTGACATGGTGGCTGTGCTGACATGATACCAAAACTGTTGTCCACTTCAGTTACGAAGAGAAAGGAAACACACGGGTTAGGTGATGTAGACAAAACATTTGTGCATGTTGAATTTTTCACCCTTCGATGGGTTGATTTGATACTGTGCAGACACAGCCTGTACTTGGCATTGAGGTGCTGCTGTTTCCATGGTGCCTGCTTGGTGGGCTGCTTTCTCTTTGTGTAGACTGATCTATTCACTGTACTGGTCTTTTGACACCTGGCAGCTTTGTCTCTTTCTCATAGCTAAGTACTGAAGAAGGGCAAATCCATATCTCCCCAGAGTCTTAAACCCCTCTTGCCATGTTTAGCAGCTCCTGCCTGAATCTGGAGGAAAGCGTTCCATGAACTTTGTAGAGCTGAGAGACCAGAGGTAGTACACACGTTTCATCATATCTTAAGGGAAGAAGCAGTTTGTCTGTGATGTTTGATGGCTTTCTTTATCTTAACACAAAGATCTCTGGGGCACACTATGGTCTCTCAACATGTCCCTATTTAACTACTCTTCTTACTTTTAGCTGCTTGGGCTCAGCTAACCAAATGGTGGCAGAGATGTGTATAGGCGATCTTAAATCATTCTGATTTTCCCAAGTCCCTCTGCAGTTTTCGGATGGAACATATGGCAATGTTATGTCTATTTGAAAAAGCCTTTGCATCATATGTTTATACAACTGCTCGCTATCCCAAGACAAAAATTCTTTTCCTGTTATTGCCCATTTGCTGACTAAAGAAATTATCCTCTTTATGTATTCTGGTACTTTACCTTGATATCTTACATGTTTAATTATGTAGCCCTCAGTCCATAATCTGTATCTTCATCATCTAAGGCCATTTTGCTTCTGTGAATCCAAAGCTTAATGATAGGTTGGGAGATAATGGAGACATATTTTAAAAAGTCTTCTACTATTACTCTAAGTTTTTTTTTTTTTTTTTTTTAAATCAGACTCACAAGTAACAGGGTTAATAAGGAAAGACCAGTAGATTCTCAGATGTTTCTTATACATTCCTAATTATGTTGTGTTCCTAAAAATAATACCTTAAACCTGAACACCAAATAATCCAACTTTGACATCATAGATTATATATAATGGGAATATTTCTACTTACCCTACAAAAGTAGTCACCCCAAGCTGCAGAGTGGAGCGTTGTGATCATTTGACTCATCTCAGCATCAGTCTCCACAGAAAAGAAGGCAATAAGAGCCTGGAAAATCCAACGGAACCTAATTTGTAGACAATAAAATAGACTATAGAACAAAAGTGAGGATCAACACTCACGGAGATTTCAGAATCTAATGTGTGTTAGAGAACAGCTTACAAAATCTGTTGGAGGTTTTCGTAAAAGTGAGATTTACAACTTGCCCCCCTCACTCTAATTTAAAGCCTTTTAACCATTTCCAGGAATAAGTTTTCTTCTTGGAGCTCCTTTGTTCTCTTTGCCTTTTATCATGTCACAGCTGAGCAAGTGATTCTAACCTGAAATTATTTCCTGTTCCTGTGATATGAACTTGTCTCTGTGATACTAATGGAACCAGCTGTCGATTTTGGCCCATGAGTTTCATGAGAGCTTATTAGGAGTGTTGAGATGGGGGCAATACAACCTTTAAATATTTTAAGTTTTAAATCAACAATTACATGATCATTCAGCACTTTGCAAATGTTTTGCTGAGATCTCAAGTCCAAGTGTATTTGCAATGCGAAGGTTAAACTGGTTGACCTGGGAACTTCTTGGAAAAAGTTCTATTACATTAGCTAATGCAGTACAAAGTCTAACGTGAATTGGGCATGACGTTTTGCATGTAAACCAAAGGTATCGAATTTGTGGCTTTTGCTAGCTTTACAGAAAAGGTTTTTTTAAAAATACATTTCTTGATAGTGCAAAACTAGCAAAAGCCACAAATGGAATGGGTTTGCTTCTCATGGAAAACCTTTTGCGTCCTGGAGCTCTGGTAAGCCCCTACAGTACTTTGCGGTTTGCATCTCCAATATCAGAACAGGTCTGTTATCATCTTAGCTACTTGGGAAGCTGCACAGGTTCCATGCAGACCACCAGAGTGGTCTATGGGATACTGCCCATCTCACCAGCAAGCTAATGGTTCTCCATCTGTCTCCAGCCTCATAACAGTAGGGCCAAGAACCATTCTCAGAAAAGTAATTTGTTGGCCCCAGATAAGTAGATGGTGGGGATATCAGACATCAGTGTGCCTAAAGATGGACTGTATGGTAAAATAAAATGGATCATTTAAGCTGAGAGAAAAGAAAGTGGCAGCTATTAGAGGACGTGGTCATAATACTTGAAAATCCATGCAACATCCACTATATTTGGACAAAAAGTGAATAAATTATATAAAAATATTGACAACTTATCTTTCAGATTACCTACGTACTTTGTATCATCTTACATGTCTATCTATCTGGAAAATAAATCAAAGGGCTCTAGATTATCTATGCTCTTATCTAAAGAGGAGACCTAGAGATAAGGGGGAAAAAACCCTAAGTTTTCTTCTATTCCATGCTTTCAAAAGCCAAGATTTCAAATCTTGGGAGTTTTGTTTGATTATATTGCATTGACCTGACTACCGGTATTTACTTTTCGTCTCTTTCCTCCACTATATCTTGCCCCCAGTCTGAGGATCCTATTTTTCTACTCTTTGTTGGTAGTGACCATTTCAATATTTGTTTGGAGAGTTTATGATGAATTGGGAATAAAGAGAGAAAGAAAACACAGGAGAGTTAGTTTTGCCCTTTTCTTTAACTTGTATATTGATGAGAGATAAGATAGAGGACTGAAACTCTTAGTTAAAAACTAGTCTTTAAATTATATGTGGATTTACTGATTTCTGTATCTTTACACACATGATTGAAAATTGGCCACGTGTGCAGCATACAGGTGTCTGCTGCATTCTAGTCTGTGTTTATTGTTTAAGACATTAATCAAAGAATGACTAACTCAAATGGTGTAAAATTATACCTGTTTAGGTGGTAACAAGGTGATGTCTTGCTTAGAGAGCATGTGATAAGGAGCCATCAGATAAGACAACCCTAAAGAAGTGATTACTGGGCTAGAAACTGCAGAGAGAGCAGAAGCTAACTGGATAAAGCTAAGAATGGAAGAATGTTCCAGTCAGAAGAAATAGCATGTGCTCTGGCCTTACAGTATGCTGCAGCTTCATGTACTTGAGACAAATGAAGATATAACCAGTACTTCCAGAAGTATTTATGCTCCTGGAAAAACATCATATTGATGCAGAGTGCACGTTTTTTTTCCCCTAGATCTTTTGGCCAACTTAATATTCATGGGAAAAAAACAGGAATAGAAAGAAGTTCAAAAATTTTGTTTGGTCCACATGACTGATAGTACCATTACATTAGAACAAAGTTCTAACCTGGAAAATTCAGAATTCTTGGCGTAGGCTTCCCTTCCCATTCACTCTCATTGGGAACAGTCACAAAGAAAATCAAAGACAAACACCAAAATCTCAGTCAGTATACAATTGTTGTTTAGTGGCCAAGTTGTATCTGACTCTTGCGATCCCATGGACTGTAGCTGGCCAGGCTCCTCTGTCCGTGGAATTCTCCAGGCAAGAATACTGAAGCGAGTAGCCAATTCCTTCTCTAGGGGATCTTCCTGACCCAGGGATTGAACCTGGGTCTTCTGCATTGTTGGCGGATTCTTTACCATCTGAGCCACCTGGGAAGCCAGTCAGTATACAATAGTCTGGTTTGACATAGTGTAGTCTGTTTTACTTGCAAATGGAAATGATGTTTCCCAACCAGTTCCCAGAACTGATTTGAGACCCTTATCACTTCAAAAATTGGGAACCTTTCCATCAGTTGCATCTCTGGAAGAAGGAATCCTATGGCTGCTTTCTTGAAGCTGAGAGCTGATCCAGTTTTCACTCTTGACCTTATGGATACAAATAAAAAAAAAAAAGCACGGGCAGGACCCTGTAAAAAAGCTGATGCTCCATCCCGAGAAATAGGTGAGGTTGGGCGGCAGAACTGTCAGCACTGGGCTGCAGAGTGTCAAGTCTCGCTGTGCAGGAAAGGGAGCCTGTGCCACGGATGCTCTTGATTAGAACTTCGTTGGCTTCTTCTTAGAGAATCTCACCAGGGCATTTCCTGAAAGTTTTCCAAATCAGACCCACCCTTTTGTCACTACTAGCCAACGCTGCTTTTCTGGTGGAAGCTTTAATGGCAGGATTATTGCTTAGCATCTGTCACAACCAACACAGAGGATCTCTGAGAGCCACCGATCATTTGTATCAAAGTAATGAGGTTGTCCTTTTTCTGAACGTGTTGCCCGAATTGTATGCTGACTAGGGGGAAAACGGCTGACTGGGGCTACAAGTCAAGCTTTAGTCTCCCCACTCCCCTCTGGAGCTTGTATAATTGATGATTCTTCCTGCCAGCATAAGTTTTTGAGCACAAAATTCATTTTAATAGCAGTTTTTGCTTATTAAACAAACCACTGTTGTTTTTTTTTAATTCCTATTTACTTCCACAGCCAGAATTACAGAAGCACAAAACAAATCAACCTAATTTTGCTGTGAACTTTGCTTTTGACATCATTCTATTTTTCAAAGAGAATAAATGTGCTGTTATTTGACTGCTCTCTTTCAGACTGAAGAAGCAGAGTGCTATTTTTGAAGCTCCTTAAATCAGAAGCTATGGCTTTTTACAAAAGCAGCCCCACAGGACATCAAGACTGTGTTTAGAAACATATGTGATAAAAAAAAAAAAAAGAAACAAACCGTAAAAATGAACTGGGATCACCTTGTAATTGGACAGAGAGGGCTTCCTGCTGCTCTCCATGTTTTGTTTTTTTTTTTAAAGCCATTGCTTCTGCATTTTTCACCTTTTGCTGGAAGAAACTGTACACAAAGTCTCCAATTGCTAAGCAAATCACAGCCGAGAGTCAGACACCCTGTTTGGAAGAGACCTTTCTCCCCTCAATGTTCTCTTTTATGGATGTTATGGAAAGAAATTAGAGATACACAAAGAATCAACGGTGGTTATAGTGAAAACTCAAGTCTTATACAAAAGAACCCTCAGCGAGGTCTTACAATTCGCCAACATCCACACGGGGATGACATTAGACAGCTCAATAAAGTTTAATTGTTTCACTGCTGTGCTTCCAGGCAGACACCTCGCATGCCAATGGAGGATAAGTGCCTTGTAAATAGAGTGCATTATTATTATTTTACTTAATATCACCAAATAGCTGTTATCTTCCCCAGCCAGTGTAGGAGCAGGAAAGACTGGGGTGTGGAGTGTCTGGGGAATGATGGGCCCCCCATCTCATCCCAGAATCTACTGAGACTCTTAAGGTGATAACTTCAATAAATGTTCTTCCTCTTCAGTTTCTCCTCTCTGGAGCAAGGTCAAAAAATAATTGCTACACCCACCTTTCAGAACTCAGCACAGCAGGAGTCATTGAATATGCATATGGTTATTAACCACTAATGGTATTTATTGGCTGCCCACTATTTTAATGGTTCTGATTTAGGAACAATAGAAAGATTTTTTTTTTTAATATAAAGAAAGCATGATTAATTTTTTAAGGTGTTTGCCAATCTTTGAGTTGTATTTTCAAGAACAATTTTGACTGAAGTCCAATTTTGCAAGTATGCAGGCACAGAAAATTATTAACATGAAAATCTGTGAGAGTCTTAGAACAAGACTCTTCAGGGGTGAATATTATGTGAGAAGGCTCAGATAGAGTGATAATATCTGATTATGTGGTGGTCTCTCCAGTTATAATTTCTTGTCAAACACACATAATAGTTAAAAGGTAAAGATGTTAGTTGAAAGCTTTCTCCTTAAAAAAATTTCTCTTTGAAAAATTTGTGTATAAAGGCATGCATGAGGCTTAGCAATCAGTATGAGAAAACTAAACAGGCACGGGAGTATGAAAAAATACTGAAATTTATATATGGGAAATATGTTCCTTCTTCTAAAATGACTACACTGATAAAGCTTTACTCTATTCTTTTGAGAGGAATAGTTTTTGCCCATGTATAAGCCTGAAGAATACATTTTAAATTAGTTACACCAAATATATTTTACAATGAATGAGGAATAAGATGCAAAATTGTGCAACAGAAAGATTCTACCCTACTTTTTTTAGTAGATGTTGAAATTTACTGTATTTCCCCCACATTTAAAAAAAACCTGCTTGTGATGCTAGTGAATTACTGTTTTCATCCATATGTTTATGGCATGTAAACTCCCCTGTATGGATGGATAGACAGGAACGTTATTCTTGGAATTTGTAGACAACATGGGTACGATTTTTTACTTCACCTATTCTCAGGGAATTCTGCAAAGCCATAAATTCAATGTTAGCTGGCTAGAGTGTTTCTAGAAAAAAAAAAAAGCCAACTTCAACATAGTGAACTGCTTGATTCCAAAGAAATCTTAGTGGCATGTTGGAAAGTGAATACATCTATCTGCCTACTGAAGGCATACCTGTTTGCTGATGGTGGAAACAGAATCAACTAGACTTGTATTCAGTCTCTGCATCACTGTTGATGCCTTATCACCAATTACTTTGGTTTTTGTTGTTCATAAATGTGTAGTGGACATGGTAAGGCTATAGAATACAATGAAAATAAGTAACTTGGACACAATGAAATAGAGATGTTTAGGGAGAAAAAACAATGACCTTGATGAAAAATGGGGCTGAAAATCCTCTCCTACATACTCGCAGAAGTTTTTCAAAAATGCTCCTGTATTCAGGTCCGATTCAACTGCCTCTGCCTGTGTTCGCCAGCTGTCTGTTACTGAACACTTTTCTCCCTTTTTTTTCTCCTAACTCCATGTTTGATTGGGTTTCCCAGGTGACGGTGATGGTGAAGAACCCACCTGCCATTGCAGGAGATGTAAGAGACACAGGTTCACTCCCTGGGTCAAGAAGATCCCCTGGAGGAGGGCATGGCAACACACTGCAGTATTCTTGCCTGGAGAATCCCTTGGAAAGAGAGACCTGGTGGGTTACAGTCCATAGGGTCACGAAGAGTCAGACACCACTGAAGCGACTTAGCATGCACATGTTTGATTAATTCGAGTTCTCCTCCTGTAAAATAGACCCACCATCTTGGATATCCTTAGGAGATCTTTTCTTCTTCCTTCTTATATATGCAGATCATCTTGGAGATAATTTTGAAGCAAGTGATTTTTGGCCCCGGGACTCTTTACAATGCCCTGTGTTTGCTCTTCTGATAATTAGATGGATGTCTTTTTTCAGTATCTATATGCTATACTCTCTTGTTTGCTATAAATACAAAACTGAAAGAAACCCAGGGGATCCAGCTGAGCTCACAGTTCAGCAGAAGGCATCGTCACACAGTACACTGTTGTTACACCATGTGCTATCACCAGAGTGCCTTGGGGACATGAAGGACAGGGTAGCTGCATGGCTGGGAAGGTCAAGAAGGCTTCACAGAAGAGACAGCACTTGAGTTGGGTTTCTACTAGAGATTCAAGATCTGGTTTGTTGACTAAATGCCATTTGTTGGCTCATTCCCCTTTCTTTCTAGGGTTCTCACTGTTAGGGTTTGCACACAAAAAATTGAGCCAAGTGGTACCAAAGTTCCTCTTAATTAAAAAATGTGTAATAAGCGAAGGGAAGGAAAGAAAAGAGAGGTGTTTCTGTTTTGAGGGACGATCAGAAATGTCTCTTTTGAGACAAAAAACTCCATTCACTAAAAGAAAAAACAAAGAGACTCAGTGGACATGAGGCTCACCATAGTCATGTCAGCTGCCACGGCCCCTTCTTGTTTTGAGAAAGTCAGGAATGATGAGGCTTGGTGCAGTGCCATCTGAAAGGTGTCTGCCAGAGTGACGTGGGCATTTTCCTCCTCTCTGGGAGGATACAGTAAAGCAGGAAGAAGAGGATTCTCTTCTATATACATAAAAGATGGATGGGGGTTGTCAGGAGAAGTAGAAGGGAAGGAATAATCTGTGTAATGACATGAGTGTGTGAAAAATACAGAATATTTGGGGCAAGAGCCATCTTTGGTATGTGAGCAGAATGTGAGCAGAGTGGAAAGGAATGCAGACTCAGAAAACATTGTGAAGAGTTTGAATATTGTGCCTTGTAGTGCCTTGATTCTGTTGGCAAAGTGGAGTCATTATAACAAGGAAGGGGCTTCTCCATATGTATCAGGGGTGGGGGGCGGGAATCATAAGCAGTCCATGGATACAGACATTGGCCATGTCAAGAGAACTGAGGAGGTCCCCAGTGATGGTGGAGGGTCTCCACAGAGTCCAGAAAGCATCCCATCAATGCCAGGTTAACAAACCTAGACAGCATGATAAAAAGCAGAGACATCACTTTACTGACAAAGGTCCATATAGTCGAAGTTAGGCTTTTCCAGTAGTTATATACAGCTGTGAGAGTTGGACCATAAAGAAAGTTGGGTGCCAAAGAATTGATGCTTTTGATCTATGGTGCTGGAGGAGACTCTTGAGGGTCCCTTGGACAGCAAGCAGATCAAACCAGTCAATCTTAAAGGAAATCAATCCTGAATATTCATTGGAAGGACTGAAGCTAAAGCTCCAATGCTTTGGCCACCTGATGCGAAGAACTGACTCACTGGAAAAGACTCTGATGCAGGAAAAATTGAGGGCAGGAGGAGAAGTGGGTGACAGGGGATGAGATGGTTGGATGGCATCATTTTGAGCAAACTCTAGGAGATAGTGAAGGATGGGGGAGCCTGACATGCTGCAGTTCATGGGGTCGCAAAAAGCTGGACACAACTTAGCCATTGAAAAACAACAATACCAGAATCCAGAAGTAAGACAGTTTTGCCCCTTACCTCTCTTCTGTGCACTGCTCCATTTCTGTGGAATCAGAGGCAGCATCATGAAAGGGGAATCAGTGGTAAAGCAAGCTGGGAAAATGGGGACAGGGTGAAATCATCCAGGCCCCCTCTCCCAATGCAGATTCCTTGACCTGTATTAGACCTGAGCTGGAGGAGGGGGTGATGCCATAAACTGAGTTAGAGTTTAGAGTTTGAAAATTAGGCTGGATGGAGTATTTTATTATTTGAAAATTGAGATGATTTGATAATATCTGAAAGTGGTAGAGAAAGCCTTATGATTTACACAAGATTTCAGTGAGTGAAAAAGGATTGGTTGAATGTATTTGCAGGGGTGATGCAAGGAGAGGATAAAAATGAGGTTTCTTTATACCTTAGTAAGTCAAGTTATTTTAGTCACCCAGTGATAGTCATTCAAGTCACAGAAAATCTAGGTAATCAGTAGTAAATATGGATCTGGAAGAGATTGGGGAAGGAGACATCCAGTTTGGAGTTCATTCAAATTTTCTTACACTATTTAGAATCAGTTCAACCTATAATACTTTCTAGGTGGTATTGCAATACACAATTCATTTTAAAATAATGCCAGTCAGAGTAATACACACACACTCACACACATACACACGAGTGATGTCAGCAAGATTGTCAAGTAGGAATCCTAGCCCTCACTCCCCTATAGAAACACCAATTTAAAAACTATATATGGACCAAAATATAGTTATGAAATTTCTAGAATCCAGTTAAGAGGTTGCAGTACCCCCAGGTGAGTACAAAGCTGAGAATAGTTACATTGAAACAGGAAAAAGAGCTTTCAC
Source organism: Bison bison bison (assembly GCF_000754665.1). Lineage (NCBI taxonomy): Eukaryota > Metazoa > Chordata > Mammalia > Artiodactyla > Bovidae > Bison > Bison bison. The sequence goes on along the minus strand of NW_011495057.1, from coordinate 5,083,856 downwards.
TTTACCCATGTCAACTTCTTCCACAAGCCAGCACAGCACAGTGCCAGAAGAGAGCATGCCATCTCATGACTTCCTCCTCAGGGGGAAAAAGAAGAATGGAATGTACATTCAGTGTGCTGGCTTTTCAGAGAGTTGCCTGCCTGACTGATATCTGTCTTGTCTGATTTGAGGTGCTGACACAGAGTTGGCATACTTTGAATGACTGAGAACATTGGCTACTGAGAACGAGAGAGAGTGGGTGGCTTACTGCTGTAGAACCAGATAACTTGCCGTGCCACAGATAGACACCAGAGGGAGCAAGAGATAAAGAGCTCATGAATAAGCAATTGGCAAGACTCTAATTGAGAAATTATAGGTAAAAGCCCAGAGACGATGCACCCCGCCCCCCAGAAGTTTTACAGACCCCAAGGATCTCTAGTTAGGCTGATTGGTGAGACTCTTCCCCTGAAGGAAGCAAGTCCATAAAGATTGGAAAAATTAGCTGTTTTGTTTTGTTTTTTCCAAATGCACAGATGCCAATGCAAAGTTTTGAGACACAAGAAATGGGAAACATGACCCCCCCCAAAGAACAAACTACATCTCCAGAAACTGATCCTAAAGAAATGGACATATATAAATTGCTTGACAAAGAATTAAACATGAAAATGCTCTATGAGCTCAAGAAAATGATGCGTAAACAAAATGAGATTATTAGGATTATTAGCAAAAATATAGTACAGAAAAGAACAAAACAAGTTTTGGGAGCTTAAGAATACAATAGCTCAAGTGAAAAATTCACTAGAGGGATTCAACAGCAGACTTGATCAAGCCGAAGAAAGTGTCAGCAAACTCAAAGACACATCATTTGGAAATTATCCAGTCAGAGGAACAAAGAGAAAAAAAAATGAAGAAAGCCTAATGGACTTATGGAACACCATCAAAAGGAATGATATACATATTTTGGGAGTCCTAGAAAGAGAAGAAAGAGAGAAAGAGACAGAAAACATATTTAAAGATATTGTATAATGGGTGAAAATTACCAAAATCTGAGGAAAGAATGAACATTCATATTTAAGAAACTAAATGATCTACAACTAAGATATACTCAAAGAAATCTGCAAGTGGGACATGCTATAATTAAATTGTAGAAAGTGAAAGATAAATAGAATTTTGTAAGCAGTAAGACCACTAAAAGTGTTGATCACATACAAGGGTATCAACATTAGACTACGGGTGGATTTCTCAGCAGATTTGCAAGCCAGAAGGGAGTGTGATGATATATTCCAAGCAGTGGAAGAAGAAAGCCCTATAAACCAAGAATAGTATGTCTGGGAAAACTATCCTTTAAAAATGAAGGAAAAAAATTTCAAACAAAAGTGAGGGAATTCATCACCATTAGATTTACTTACAAGAAATGATAAAGAAAATGCTTTAAGTTAAAGTGAAAAAGCACTAAACAGCAACACAAAAACATATGAAAGCTGCTTGCAGGTAAAGGTAAATATACAGACAAATACAAAATTTTGTAACACTGTCTTGGTGGTATATTACTACTACTACTACTACTACTACTACTAAGTAGCCTCAGTCATGTCTGACTCTGACCCCATAGACGGCAGCCCACCAGGCTCCCCCATCCCTGGGATTCTCCAGGCAAGAATACTGGAGTGGGTTGCCATTTCCTTCTCCAATGCACGAAAGTGAAAAGTGGAAGTGAAGTCGCTCAGTTGTGTCTGACTCTTAGCGACCCCATGGACTGCAGCCCACCAGGCTCCTCTGCCCATGGGATTTTCCAGGCAAGAGTACTGGAGTGGGGTGCCATGGTGGTGTATTAACTACGTTTAATTCTTGTAAAGAACTTCAAAGACAAATATATGAAAAATGGCTATAACTATAAAAATGTTAATGGATGTCAACATAAAAGGAAGTAATTTGTGAAATCAATACATGAAGTGTGTGTCTAGAGAAGTAAAAGTGTAGAGTACTTGTATTCATTTGAAGTCCATTTGTCATTAGCTTAAAATGGATTGTCATTACCATGTTTCATGTTGTCCCAATGGTAGCTACAGAGAATACCTATAGAAGATATACAAAAGAAAATGAAAAAGGAATCAAAGCATGTAACTGCAAAAAAAAAAAAAAAAATCAACAAAACAGGAAAAAAGACAGCAAGAGAGAAAAAGAGTAACAAAAAAGCCACAAGACAGAAAGAAAACAAGTTTAAAAATGGCAAAATGAAGCCCCTACTCTATCAACAACCCCTTTTAATGTAAACTTTCCATCAAAAGACATAGAATAACTCAACAGATGAAAAATCACCCAACTATTAATAAATGCTGCCTACAAGGTCTTATAGATTAAAGACATATATGGTTGAAAGGGAATGGATAGAAACATATTAATATTTATATATTATAAAGTATTTACATATTATAATGTTTCTAATGGATAGAAACATATTAATTCAAAAGTGATATTTCCAAGACTGAACCAGGAAGAAACAGAAGTTATGAACAACCCAATTATAAGCACTGAAATTAAAGCTGTGATCAAAAATCTCCCCAAAAACAAAAGCCCAGGACCAGATGGCTTCACAGGAGAATCCTATCAAACCATTAGAGAAGAGCTAATGCCTATCCTTCTAAAACTCTTTCAAAAAATTCCAAGGAAGGAACACTTCCAAACTCATTCTATGAGGTTACCATCACCCTGATACCAAAACCAGACAAAGACAGAAAAAGAAAACTACAGGCCAATATCACTGATGAACACAGATACAAAAGTCCTCAACAAAATTTTAGCAAACAGAATTCAGCAACACATCAAACAGCTCATACACCAGGATCAAGTTGGGTTTATTCCAGGAATGCAAGGATTCTTCAATATATGCAAATCAATCAATGTGATACACCATATTGCCAAATTGAAAGATTAAAAAACAAATGATAGTCTCAATAGATGCAGAAAAAGCCTTTGACAAAATTCAACACCCATTTATGATTAAAATGCTTCAAAAAATGGGCAAAGAAGAAACCTACCTCAACATAGTAAAGGCCATAAATGATAAGCTCTCAGAAAACATTATTCTCAATGGGGAAAAAACTGAAAGAATCTCCCCTAAGATCAGGAACAAGACTATTATTCAACATAGTTCTGGAAGTCCTAGCTACAGCAATCAGAGAAGAAAAAGAAATAAAAGGAATCCAGATTGGAAAGTAAGAAGTAAAGCTCTCACTGTGTGCAGATGATGTGATACTGTATGTAGAAAACCCTAAAGAGAATATCAGAAAATTACTAGAGCTAACCAGTGAATTTAACAAACTTGCAAGATACAAAATTAATACAGAGAAATCACTTGCATTTCTGTATGCTAACAATGAAAAAATCAGAAAGAAATTAAGGAATCAATCCCATTCACCATTGCAACAAAAAGAATTAAACATCTAAGAATAAACTTACCTAAGGAGACAAAAGAACTGTACACATAAAATTATAAGAAACTAATGAAAGAAATCAAAGATGACATAAACAGATGCAGAGATATTCCATGTTCCTGGGTAGGAAGGAACAATATTGTGAAAATGACTGTACTACAAAATGCCATCTACAGATTCAATGTGATCCCTATCAAATGACCATTTGTCACAGAACTAGAACAAAAAAAATTCACAATTCATATAGAAACACAAAAGATGCTGAACAGCCAAAACAGTGTTGAGAAATAAGAATGGAGCTGGAGGAATCAATCTTCCTGATTTCAGATTATACTACAAAGCTACAGTCATGAAGACAGTATGGTACTGACACAAAAACAGAAATATAGACCAATGGAACAAGATAGGAAGCCCAGAAATACCCATGCACCTATGGTACCTTATTTTTGACAAAGGGGGAAAGAAAGTCAGATCAGATCAGATCAGATCAGTCGCTCAGTCGTGTATGACTCTTTGTGACTCCATGAATCGCAGCATGCCAGGCCTCCTGTCCATCACCAACTCCCAGAGTTCACTCAGACGCACGTCCATCGAGTCAGTGATGCCATCCAGCCATCTCATCCTCTGTCGTCCCCTTCTCCTCCTGCCCCCAATCCCTCCCAGCATCAGAGTCTTTTCCAATGAGTCAACTCTTCGCATGAGGTGGCCAAAGTACTAGAGTTTCAGCTTTAGCATCATTCCTTCCAAAGAAATCCCAGGGCTGATCTTCTTCAGAATGGACTGGTTGGATCTCCTTGCAGTCCAAGGGACTCTCAAGAGTCTTCTCCAACACCACAGTTCAAAAGCATCAATTCTTTGGCGCTTAGCCTTCTTCACAGTCCAACTCTCACATCCATACATGACCACAGGAAAAACCATAGCCTTGACTAGATGAACCTTTGTTGGCAAAGTAATGTCTCTGCTTTTGAATATGCCATCTAGGTTGGTCATAACTTTCCTTCCAAGGAGTAAGCGTCTTTTAATTTCATGGCTGCAGTCACCATCTGCAGTGATTTTGGAGCCCAGAAAAATAAAGTCTGACACTGTTTCCACTGTTTCCCCATCTATTTCCCATGAAGTGATGGGACCGGATGCCATGATCTTCATTTTCTGAATGTTGAGCTTTAAGCCAACTTTTTCACTCTCCACTTTTACTTTCATCAAGAGGCTTTTGAGTTCTCTTCACTTTCTGCCATAAGGGTGGTGTCATCTGCCTATCTGAGGTTATTGA
>NW_011495057.1:5073807-5079073 GCF_000754665.1 Bison bison bison | reverse complement strand
GTGGTAAGGGTGGTGTCATCTGCATATCTGAGGTTATTGATATTTCTCCCAGCAATCTTGATTCCAGCTTGTGTTTCTTCCAGTCCAGCCTTTCTCATGATGTACTCTGCATATAAGTTAAATAAACAGGGTGACAATATACAGCCTTGACATACTCCTTTTCCTATTTGGAACCAGTCTGTTGTTCCATGTCCAGTTCTAACTGTTGCTTCCTGACCTGCATACAAATTTCTCAAGAGGCAAATCAGGTGGTCTGGTATTCCCATCTCTTTCAGAATTTTGCACAGTTTCTTGTGATCCACACAGTCAAAGGCTTTGGCATAGTCAATAAAGCAGAAATAGATGTTTTTCTGGAACTCTCTTGCTTTTTCGATGATCCAGCAGATGTTGGCAATTTGATTTCTGGTTCCTCTGCCTTTTCTAAAACAAGCTTGAACATCAGGAAGTTCACAGTTCACATATTGCTGAAACCTGGCTTGGAGAATTTTAAGCATTACTTTACTAGTGTGTGAGATAAGTGCAATTGTGTGGTAGTTTGAGCATTCTTTGGCACTGCCTTTCTTTGGGATTGGAATGAAAACTGACCTTTTCCAGTCCTGTGGCCACTGCTGAGTTTTCCAAATTTGCTGGCATATTGAGTGCAGCACTTTCACAGCATCATTTTTCAGGATTTGGAATAGCTCAACTGGAATTCCATCACCTCCACTAGCTTTGTTCATAGTGATGCTTTCTAAGGCCCACTTGACTTCACATTCCAGGATGTCTGGCTCTAGGTAGGTGATCACACCATCGTGATTATCTGGGTTGTGAAGATCTTTTTTGTACAGTTCTTCTGTGTATTCTTGCCATCTCTTCTTAATATCTTCTGCTTCTGTTAGGTCCATACCATTTCTGTCCTTTATCGAGCCCATCTTTGCATGAAATGTTCCTTTGGTATCTCTGATTTTCTTGAAGAGATCTCTAGTCTTTCCCATTCTGTTGTTTTCCTCTATTTCTTTGCATTGATCACTGAGGAAGGCTTTCTTATATCTTCTTGCTATTCTTTGGAACTCTGCATTCAGATGTTTATATCTTTCCTTTTCTCCTTTGCTTTTCACTTTTCTTCTTTTCACAGCTATTTGTAAGGCCTCCCCAGACAGCCATTTTGCTTTTTTGCATTTCTTTTCCATGGGGATGGTCTTGATCCCCGCCTCCTGTACAATGTCACGAACCTCATTCCATAGCTCATCAGGCACTCTATCTATCAGATCTAGGCCCTTAAATCTATTTCTCACTTCCACTGTATAATCATAAGGGATTTGATTTAGGTCATACCTGAATGGTCTAGTGGTTTTCCCTACTTTCTCCAATTTAAGTCTAAATTTGGCAATAAGGAGTTCATGGTCTGAGCCTCAGTCAGCTCTTGGTCTTGTTTTTGCTGATTGTATAAAGCTTCTCCATCTTTGGCTGCAAAGAATATAATCAATCTGATTTTGGTGTTGACCATCTGGTGATGTCCATGTATAGAGTCTTCTCTTGTGTTGTTGGAAGAGGGTGTTTGTTATGACTAGTGCATTTTCTTGGCAAAACTCTATTACTCTTTGCCATGCTTCATTCCGTATTCCAAGGCCAAATTTGCCTGTTACTCCAGGTGTTTCTTGACTTCCTACTTTTGCATTCCAGTCCCCTATAATGAAAAGGACATCTTCTTTGGGTGTTAGTTCTAAAAGGTCTTGTAGGTCTTCATAGAACCATTCAACTTCAGCTTCTCCAGTGTTACTGGTTGGGGCATAGACTTGGATTACTGTGATATTGAATGGTTTGCCTTGGAAACGAACAGAGATCATTCTGTCATTTTTGAGATTGCATCCAAGTACTGCATTTTGGACTCTTGTTGACCATGATGGCTACTCCATTTCTTCTGAGGGATTCCTGCCCTCAGTAGTAGATATAATGGTCATCTGAGTTAAATTCACCCATTCCAGTCCATTTCAGTTCACTGATTCCTAGAATGTCGACATTTACTCTTGCCATCTCTTGTTTGACCACTTCCAATTTGCCTTGATTCATGGACCTGACATTCCAGGTTCCTATGCAATATTGCTCTTTACAGCATTGGACCTTGCTTCTATTACCAGTCACATCCACAGCTGGGTATTCTCTTTGCTTTGGCTCCATCCCTTCATTCTTTCTGGAGTTATTTCTCCACTGATCTCCAGTAGCATATTGGGCACCTACCAACCTGGGGAGTTTCTCTTTCAGTATCCTATCATTTTGCCTATTCATACTGTTCATGGGGTTCTCAAGGCACGAATACTGAAGTGATTTGCCATTTCCTTCTCCAGTGGACCACATTCTGTGTGATCTTTCCACCATGACCTGCCCATCTTGGGTTGCCCCACGGGCATGGCTTGGTTTCATTGAGTTAGACAAGGCTGTGGTCCTAGTGTGATTAGATTGACTAGTTTTCTGTGAGTATGGTTTCAGTGTGTTTGCCCTCTGATGCCCTCTTGCAACACCTACCGTCTTACTTGGGTTTCTCTTACCTTGGGCATGGGGTATCTCTTCACGGCTGCTCCAGCAAAGAGCAGCCAATGCTCCTTACCTTGGACGAGGGGAAAACTGGACAGCTACATGTAGAGGAATGAAATTAGAACACTTCCTGACACCATACACAAAGATAAACTCAAAAGGGATGAAAGACCTAAATGTAAGACCAGAAACTGTAAAGCTCTTAGAGGAAAACATAGGCAGAACACTCAGTGACATAAATCAAAACAAGATCCTCTATGGCCCACCTCCTAGAGTAATGGAAATAAAAACAAAAGTAAACAAGTGGGACCTGATTAAACTTCAAAGCTTTTGCATAGCAAAGGAAGCTATAAGCGAGGTGAGAAGACAACCCTCAGAATTGGAGGAAATATAATAGCAAATGAGACAACTTGACAAAGGATTAATTTCCATAACATACAAGAAGCTCATACAACTCAATACCAGAAAAACAAACAACCCAATCAAAAAGTGGGAAAAAGACCTAAACAGACATTTCTCCAAAGACATACAGATGGCTAACAAACACATGAAAAGATGCTCAACATCTGTCATTATTAGAGGAACACAAATCAAAACTACAATGAGATATCACCTCACACCAGTCAGAATGGCCATCATAAAAAAGTCTATAAACAATAAATGTTGGAGAAAAGGGAACACTCTTGCTCTGTTGGTGGGAATGTAAATTGATACAGCCACTATGGAAGATGATATGGAGATTCCTTAAAATACTAGGAAACCCTCATATGACCCAGCAACCCCGCTCCTAGGTTTGTACCCTGAGGAAACCAAAACTGAAAAAGACACATGTATCCCACTGTTCATTGCAGTACTGTTTACAACAGCTAGACCACGGAAGCAATCTAGATATGCATCAACAGATAAATGTATAAAGAAGTTGTGGTATGTATACACAATGGAATATTACTCAGCCATAAAAAGGAACACATTTGAGTCAATTTAATGAGTTGGATGAACCTAGGACCTATTATACAGAGTGAAGTAAGTCAGAAAGAGAAAGATAAATATTGTATTCTAATGAATATGTACCGAATCTAGAAAAATGGTACTGAAGCATTTATTTACAGGGCAGCAATGGAGAAACAGGCATAGAGAGTAGACTTATGGACATGGGGGGAGGGGAGGAGAGGGTGAGATGCATGGAGAGAGTAACATGGAAGCTTACATTACCGTATGTAAAGTAGATAGCCAACGGGAATTTGCTGTATGGCTTGGGAAAGTCAAACAGGGGCTCTGTATCAACCTAGAGGGGTGTGATGGGGAAGGAGATGGGAGGGAGGTTCAAAAGGGAGGGGATATATGTATACCTATGGCTGATTCGTGTTGTTGAGGTTTGACAGAAAACAGAATTCTGTAAAGCAATTATCCTTCAATTAAAATATAAATTTTTAAAAAGTGGTATGTTAATATTAAAACTTCAAGTAACCATTCAAATACATCAATGCTAATCATCCAAGAAGAGAAAGAATGTAGGTTGATGGTTTGACTGGCACACGCTGTGATGTGAGGTAGCATGTGACCATGACTTTATATACTGAGTCCCACTCCCACATGGGCAGTGTGAGGAGGTGCTGAGACAACCAGTGAAAACACCCACATTTGAACACTGGCTTTGCTACTTTTTAATCATGTGACCTTGATCAAATCACTCAACTTCTTCCTGCCTTATTTTCCTTCTCTGTAAACTGGGGATAAGAATAGTACTACCTCACAGGGTTGTTATGAGAATTAGAGGCGTTCATGGTTATAAATGACTTAAAATAAGCCTGGCACCTGGTGATTGCTATGTGTGTTTGTTAAATATAAATCAGCCAATAAAAAACCACTTTGGGCAGAAGCTATTTCATTTTCAATTCTCTTTCAGTTCTTATGATGGAGTCAAGGAGAAAGTTTCTATCTGATGCTGAAATAACTTTAAAACTTCTCCAGTCTTTGCTAATCTCCCCCTGCAACAGAAAGAAAATATCTCAGGCTTCAAGTTTTGCCAGAAAATAGTATTGCAGCCTCTCTTAAGAACATGGTTCAGTGCCGTGGAACTTCCTTTTATTGTTTGTATCAAGTGATTCTGATTTTCCATTTATGGCAGTAATAGTTTCCTTTAAAATAAAATTTAGTAAAAGTTTTGAATCAACGTAAAGAAAGTCAGTCATTTATATTTAAAGAAAGCAAATAGTTAAACAGAGGGCAACAACAGCAACAGCAAAAACCAGGGATTCCTCAAAGACTGAAGTTTGGAAAGATTTGGGTTAGAGCAAAGACACAAAACTATAATTCAAAGGGAAGGCGGGACATGGTTCTCTTCATCAACACTGCGCCTTTTACATGGTTTTCATGCATACTGGCCTCAAGCTCATTCTTTCTCCATTTGGGCAAAGTACATGGTTTTGTCTGCCTTCCAAAATCACCACTCGTCTAAGACACGCTGTCAAATAGAAGTGGGCAAGGAGTGTAAGCACTTTGCACTGTTGCTTGAGTGGACCTCTTCTGCCGAAAAGTGTTTGGTCCAGCTATCTGAGGAGTTCCACTAATTGCCTCATTAGGCAATCTCAATGCAGAAACAATATTTAAGTACATCAGTGTAAACTCTTGGGTATATGTAGGATTTAATGGCAGATGAAGCCAAATGAGCTGAAATGGAAAATTTATTTCTTTTTTAATAAACATTCTTAAATTCTCATTAAAAAAAGACGGTAGGCAATTCATGTTTTTTAGC
>NW_011495057.1:5066043-5073605 GCF_000754665.1 Bison bison bison | reverse complement strand
ATATGTGATGCACATGTTCATAATGGAGACTTGCTCCTTTTTAATATGTAAAGTGAAAGTTGCTCAGTCGTGCCCCACTCTTTGTGACCTCATGGATTGTAGCTCTCCAGGCTTCTCTGTCGATGGACTTCTCCAGGCAAAAATACTGGAGTGGGTTGCCATTCCCTTCTCCAGGGTATCTTCTCAGCCCAGGGATGGAAACTGTGTGTCCTGCATTGCAGGCAGATTCTTTACCATCTGTGCCACTGGGGGAGCTTTTAATCTATAAGGTATCTTTTAATAATTATGTTGACAATACTCCAGTATGAGTTACTAAGATAAACATTTGGTTTTACAGTTGTCTGATGTCAGAATTGTCTCCAAGTCAGGGGACAGAGAAGAGTAAACACTGGTGGGGCCAGAGAGGCAATCTGCTGTCATTTCCTGTTTAATTGATCATGTGAAGGAAGGGTGACCAGGAACAAAAGCTTCCACAACTCCTTAAAACTCAGTGTGCTCTGATATCTCAAATTCCTCCTCATTTTCATCTCATTGTATCTTCCTGGTCTCCAGCACCTAATGACTTCACACCAAGATCGTTGCTGCAGTCTCCAAACTGGCCTCCTGATGTTAGTCTCTCTCCACCTCCAGCCCCGCTCTCAGCTTGCTCTCTGTGGGGCCCAGTCCTGTCCCCACCTGCATCTCCTTCCTCTAAAATCTTCTCTGGTTCCCCACTGCCTTAGGATGGAGCCCTGCGGCCTGAGACTTGCTTTCATCATATGTAGCAATCTGGCTTCAGCTGTTTTCCAGCATGTTTTTTCTCTTCCTAACACTGCACTCTCTACTCCAGCAAGGCTGTTCTGAAGTTCTCATTCTCCTCCTCCCCATTGGATCTTGCTCCCAGGCTTCTGAGGCTGATTTCCTACTATGCGTCCTTCTTTATCATCTGCATTCCACCGTCCATTAAGACAAAGCCTGGGTTCTACTTCCAACCACTGCAGCTTTTAAGAGCAAAGCCAGTCCTTTCACTCAGCTGAATCTCTTTTCAGTGGCATTTTCTTTCTGTACCATGGATTGCTAGTTAAAGTTTTATGTGTTTATGGCCAAGTCTTTTAAAAAAATAATTTTATTTATTTATCTTTGGCTATGCTGGGTCTTCTCTGCTGTGCAGGCTTTTCTCTAGTTGTGGCGAGCGATGGGGCTGCTCTCTAGTTGCAGTGTAGGGGCTTCTCTTGTTACAGAGCATGGGCTCTAGGGCTCTCAGCCTTCAGTAGTTGTAGCTCCCCGGCTCTTAGAGCGCAGACTCAGTAGTTGTGGCACAGGGGCTTAATTGCTCTGCAGCATGTGGGATCTTCCCGGATCGGGGATCAAACCCATGTCTCCTGCATTGGTGGGTAGACTCTTTACCATTGAACCACCAGGGAAGCCCCATTGCCAAGGCTTTTGTATTAGCTCTGAAGCTACTAAGAGCTAATACATTTTACTGTATTGGCTGTGCCTTGCATATGAAAGCTGCTTCTATGCTTATGCACTGGTGTACAGGTGTGTAAGTCAGTTGATTAATCAATCATTTAATTAATTAGGGCTTTGCTAATTTGGTTTTGTAAAATGATCAGCTGCCATTTTGGACAACTGTTAGAAACTTCTGAATTTTTGAAGAGATTTCTGGGAAATATATGGTCTGTTACAAGAACTAGATGTTTGTTTCTCTTAGATTTGAGTTTCCATGGAATAGACCACAGAATGGTGGAAATGGGTATAGTCAATAAATGCTGAAGAAAGAACCAATGAATGAATGACTGAGAAATGAGTTTGGTTTTCTGTTCTTGGTCTGCTCCTTAGGCCACCTTGTACATAGGACTTCTCTGTTCTATGCCTAAAAAAGTTGATCATGAAATCATGTACAGATGCCAACTTTGTATTCATAGGAAGATCTTTGACTAATAAAACATGTTAACCTTCATTATTATTGCAACCAAACCAATAAAAGATCTTTATGATCATATTGCTGAAATTGTTACTATCTACCACAAATGTATATTGGGGTCATAAAAAGAAAATTACCTGTTTTTGGATGGGATCTGCTGTTTGACAACTTACTTTGAAGATATATGTATGCCCACTGCTGGTAGAAGAGTAAATTGATAGAGGCTTTCAGTTTATTAAGTTAGCAATATAAAACAGTCAACTTTAAAAGGCTGAATCCTCTGATCTCATAATTCCATTTAATAGAATTAGAAAATAATCATGAATGTACACAAAGATTTAATGCTGAAAATGTTCATCTCAACCATTGTTCCACATACAAATAATTGGAACCACTAAAAATACCTGATCATAAATTGAACAAATTGGGTAAATAATATTTGATATCCTACATAATGGAACATATGCATTTATTAAACATAATTTTTAAGATTTTATATAGTCGTTAATAAAATGAAAAGAGATCCATGAAAAACTATATTGTTAAATGGAAAAAATGTGACAAATAGTATATAGCCAATGATTCATCTTAATACAATAAATTATATGTGTATATTGTATACATACATGTATACCGACCCCAGTATGTTAAGAATAGTTATTAACTGTTAGAAGGTGGAATTATGTGAGAATTTTATTCTTTTTTGTATATATCTGTATATTCTAAATTTTTAGAATAGACATGATAGTTTGAATATATCACTACTATATATAAACTGCTAAGTTGCTTCAGTCGTGTCCAACTCTGTGCAACCCTATAGACGGCAGCCCACCAGGCTTCGCCATCCCTGGGATTCTCCAGGCAAGAACACTGGAGTGGGTTGCCATTTCCTTCTCCAATGCATGAAAGTGAAAAGTGAAAGTGAAGTCACTCAGTTGTGTCTGACTCTTCACCACCCCATGGACTGCAGCCCACTAGGCTCCTCCGATCCATGGGATTTTCCAGGCAAGAGTACTGGAGTGGGGTGCCATTGCCTTCTCTGATATATAAACTAGATAATGAATAAAGACCTATTGTATAGCATAGGGAACGCTACTCAGTACTTTGTAGTGGCCTATATGGGAAAAGAATCTAAAGAAGAGTAGATATATGTATTTGTACCACAGATTTATTTTGCTATGCACTTGAAACTAGCTCAACATTGTAAATCAACTATACCCCAATGAAAATTTAAATATATATATATATATATATATATGATGTGTGTGTGAAAAATAAAAGAATATGGACATTTACTTAATGTTTTATTATCAATTTTAGTATATGTGCTGCCGAAGCAAGCACAACTTAATGTTTTATTATCAAGCAGCTTTTATTTCTTGGCTCATCATATCATGAAATGACATACGTATTGCCAAGCAAATACTTTAATAAAGTTCTGAGAGCAGGGTAAAACTACTGCCCTCGAAGAGCTTCAAGTTTTTAGCAATCTTATGTAGATCTAGGCAGTCAAATTTAGGAGATAAAAAATAAAGTTTAAGCACACAAAAGTTTATTTTTTTAACATGGTCTTTTATTGTACCTTTGCAAAAGATAGAGATACATAGATGCCAAAAATATAATTCCAGGGAGAGAATTCTGATACTTGTAACAAATATATTCTAAAATAGAGTTTACTGTAGTTGATAAAAGCCAAGGATCAGCTTCCTCTGGGAGGCAGATGGTGACTGTTCCAATTACCTGGAGGGGCTTTGAGACATAGGGGATTCAATTTTTTGCAACCCAGAAATTTCAAATGCAGTCAGGACAAATAAAAAAATACTATACGTGTCACTTGCTCTTTCTTCTTTTCGTGCCTCTTCCTCTGTGTCTTTTTTCTTTTCTTTGGCTCTCTTGTCTTTCATCCTCTGCCTTTTTCATCCTCTGGCCTCCTAGAAATGACTGAGTTAATACCCACCTGAGCGAAGTACTCATGCATGACTGAAAAACAATAATTACCCTCCTTTTTCTAACTTCTTGTCTCGCTGACATCTTTTATCAAGGTTTAGGCTTGAGGAGCCCAGTTTTCTCAGAGCGAAGTTCCACCCTGATTGAAAGTTAGCACTTTGAGGGGGACACTCACACTTTCCTGTCACTAGGGAATTTTGTGTAATGACTCAACTGACCTTTTATCATTTACTTACAGTGAACCCAATTCTTCCCAGACTATACGATGAGAAGAGTCTCAGAAGAGAACTATGGAAGTTCACCTTGGGCAGCTTTTCTGGAGGGCAAAAATGTAAGTGAAAAATGAATTACTCTCATAATCCCTTTCTTTGTTTTTCCTCCCAGCTTTATTAAGATATAACTGACATGTAACATTGCATACTTTTAGGGTATGTGGTTTGGTATACAACGGCGAAATGTTCACCACAATAAACACACCCTTTTGCTGTTGTTGTTGTTGTTAGGGTGAGGACCTTTATGATCTACTCCACTAGCAACTTTCAAGTATACAGTACAGAACTGTTACTTATCTTCTCTCTTCCTCATGCTTTGCTAGCAGGTGCCTCTCTTAGCCGGGAGGATCCGATTCATTATTTACTTGTCTCCTTGCAATATGGCAGGATTTTTTTTTTTTCAGCAGAAAGACTGGAGAAGATGGTGGTGGGGCAAAGCAGTTCAGAAACACTGAGAAAGAGCAGGTTCCAGTTTGGTCTTTTCAAGGTGTTGCTGCTGTTGTTGTTCAGTCGCTCAGTCATGTCCAGCTCTGTGACCCCATGGACTGAAGTCCGCCAGGCTCCTCTGTCCATGGGGTTTCCCAGGCGAGAATACTGGAGTGGGTTGCCGTTTCCATTTCCAGGGGGTCTTCCCGACCTGGGGATGGAACTCGTGTCTCCTACATAGGCAGGCAAGTGGTTTACCACTGAGGCGGTTGAGATCATTTGCAATACCGTGAGTACCACAAAGGGAGTTAAGTGGCCACAGAGGAAGGAGACAGGTGGAGAAACAGGAAGATCTGATATGAGAAACCATGAGGACTTCTATTTGTATGAAAAATGGGAGAGCAAGAAATGTCAGAGTGTGAAAGCCATACGAACAAGTGACAAGTGACAAAATGTAGCCATTTTGTCAGAAAGAAAAGGAAGTCTCTTGCTAGTAACAGTAGACAAGAGCTTTTCTCAACTAAGCAGAGCCTGAAAGCAATTTATCTTGGTAAGTTCAATTCACTCGTCTCAACACCACTTGCCTTCCACCGGGATCCTTGCTTTCTTGCTGACACTGCACGCCATCTGCGGTCAGTGGCTGAACTGCAGGGTACGGAGACGAAGCTCACTGGTGGAAAGCGATTGCCCTGCTTTTGCAGAGGGCCTTGTGGGCTTCCCTCGGCCTCTGAGAATCCCAGCACGTTGCTGGGAAAACTTAGGGTTAACATCTCCCACATTGAGAATGGTGTCACTTAGGCTCTTAGTTCCATCTATTTACTCAGTGGGAAGCTTTGCATTTGGTTGTAAAGAAGAAATGCCCCAGTAGGTTTTCCTTCTCTGCAGAGAAAGTGTGCCTCTGGCCTTTTGTGGGTCAGACAGAAAGCAGCGGGGCAAACTGAAGGGAAAGGGACTCCCGGGTGTCCTTGACCACGGCCTCTAACTAAGGAGGAGCCAGAATTCGCCAGTGTCTACAATGAATATTTAATCCTGCTTTATTCTACATCAAACTGATAAATGTTGATATATTCTTTACGTTGTTTACCTATCTGTTTACTCTGCTGTGATTTTTTTCCCCCTCTGGGATTTGGACGCATGAATTACTGTTTTCCTTAGTTGCACTAGGCATTTCCCATTAGGCTGTGAAGGTTTGCATGTTTTCTAAGATCCTGCATGCTCACTGGAGCTGAGGTTGGAAAAGTACTTGAGGAAGAAGAATCTAAAAGAAGTGAATAGGAATGGACGAGGGTCAGCAGTAGAGTACCTAGGCTTGGAGGCCAAGTGAGTCAGAAATAGTTCAGAAAAAGTGAACTGGAAGCCAGCCCTGTGATATTATTTTGACTCTCTCCAGCATTGTGTTTGAGGTTAAATCAAAGCCCCTTTTGCTTAGGGATGGCACTACTGGGTCTGAGAGCATTAAGCAGTCCATACCATTTGGGGGAGTGATAAATGTAAAGGTTCATTGCTGTTGCACAAAACCATCATTGTTATTTTAAGCTAAAGTTTCATTTGGGCTGAAAGAATTGTCCATTGCCTGGAAATAACTGCTGTAGCCATGGCCGGCACCCGTCAGCAGGAATATCTGCCAACTGCTTTCCTTGGGGAGCAGTTCTGTGTCTTGGGGAAAGTACAAATTTTATTTTATTATTTTATCTGGCCAGCATCCTTGTTTAAAGGGAGCAGTGGTGGATATGGGAGTGTCTTTTTGTTTTGTCGTTGTTTAGAATGATGGTTCACAAACTTCAGCGAGTATACAGATCACCTGGGACCTTGTTAAATGCAGGTTCTGGGGCTCCACCCTAGAGATTCTGAGTCAGTAGGATTATAGTGGGACCAAGGTCTCTGCCTTTTTAACCAGGACCTTAAGAGATGCTTGTCAAAGTGATGTGCAGACCACTCTTTGAGAAACATTGGTTTGTGAATTTTAAACCAGGTTCACCTCATGAGAGAAAGAAGTCTCTTCTGACTTCTAACTGAAAATCCATTTATACAGTTAGGTTTTTGTAGCTACTTCCTCGCCTAAGTCTGGCAGAACAGTGATGTTCTCAGTACAGTCCTCACCAAGAGATGTCATGACAAAATGCTTCACATGATTGTATCAAAAACAAATAAGTGTTGAGTGTGGGCATCCTTTTCCTCCTCTCCTTCCTGAATTCAGAGTGCTCCAGGGCCGCAGCATTTGCCTGGTCAATATAGATGTCAGCTTAGATGCGGCTCTGTCCTGGTCATGGGACCTCCTTTCAAGTATGGGGTCTCTTTGCAATGGGAACTGAAAACGTGGAGAGATTTCTTGAAAAGTTCAGAATTGTTGCCTCTGAATTACTTGATGTAGAATTATTTTTGTCCAGATAACCCGTGTTACTCTTGTCCCTTCTTGTTTCTTTGATACCAGAGTTTTGTTTAATGGAAAGTTACACAATGACAAAGTGAATCAGACGCTTGCAAACATTTTAGTGCAGAAAGAGATGTCTAGGTGGACACTGCGGAGTGCTTATAATGCAGAAGGTTTTGTTGGGAAAAGCCCTGGACCTAGAAGCTGAAGCCGCAGGTTTATGTGTTTATAAAAGGCAGTCAGTCTTTTATCTCTTTAAGGACTTTTACTCCAGGGAGAACAGGCATATCCTACCATATCCTAGGCCCCACCGTATCCTAGGCCCCACCATGAGGTGCTTGACTCTGCACAAGTCATGTTCCTTCTCAGGGACTCCATTTCTCAGCTGTAAATCAAAGATGATAAGAATCTACTGTGTAGGTAATTGTAAGGATAAAACAAAGTAGGTGTACAATGCTTCAGTTCAGTTCAGTTCAGTTCAGTCACTCAGTCGTGTCCCACTCTTTGCAACCCCATGAATCACAGCGCCAAGCCTCCCTGTCCATTACCAACTCCTGGAGTTCACTCAAACTCACGTCCATCGAGTCGGTGATGCCATCCAGCCATCTCATCCTCTGTCGGCCCCTTCTCCTCTTGCCCC
>NW_011495057.1:5062576-5065943 GCF_000754665.1 Bison bison bison | reverse complement strand
ATTCCTTCCAAAGAACATCCAGGACTGATCTCCTTCAGAATGGACTGGTTGGATCTCTTTGCAGTCCAAGGGACTCTCAAGAGTCTTCTCCAACACCACAGTTCAAAAGCATCAATTCTTCAGCACTCAGCTTTCTTCACAATCCAACTCTCACATCCATACATGACTACTGGAAATACCATAGCCTTGAATAGACAGACCTTTGTTGGCAAAGTAATGTCTCTGTTTTTGAATATGCTATCCAGGTTGGTCATAACTTTCCTTCCAAGGAGTAAGCGTCTTTTAATTTCATGGCTGCAATCACCATGTGCAGTGATTTTGGAGCCCAGAAAAATAAAGTCTGACACTCTTTCCACTGTTTCCCCATCTATTTCCCATGAAGTGATGGGACCAGATGCCATGATCTTCATTTTCTGAATGTTGAGTTTTAAGCCAACTTTTTCACTCTCCTCTTGCTTAGTGAATATCAAAACTCAGAAATTATTATTAAAACTCAGTATAATTAAAATTATTATTATTAAAACTCAGTATAATTATTTTATTTAAAAAATAAACCTAGGTCCGAATGTTGACATTTATCAACTATATGACAAATGGCAAGTCATGTCACCCTGGACCCAAAATGAGGAGAACACTGCCCACCTGGTTCAGTTGGTAAAATGGAGTGAATGAGCTAATTCACAAGAGGGAACTTTGTGGAAGAAGGCCACCACCCTCAACCTGGCATTATTTATGAATTTCTCTGAGACATGGAATACTGGATTCCAGGGTCTTTTGTCTTCTCTATGTAGTTTTAGCCATAGACCACTCTTGGACTCTGAGATTCAAGGTGTTCTCTAAGTTTGGCTTCATTCATCTTTTTATTTAGTATTCATCAAAATAGGGAGAAAGATGTCATTATGGCAAAGACTATGCAAATGAATGTTGTTTTTCTAAAATCCAAAGCCTACAGATTATTTGTACAAACATCAGAGTACATGCTCTGGGTGACCAGTGTATCACCGATGTCAGGCCCTCTCCTTCTAACCTGGATCAAAACCAGTGTCCATGGACAAAGCAGACCAGGTCAAGATGAAAGCAACAAAGATGTCTTTGGGTCTGAAATTCCCCGCTGAGCTATCTGTATTTTACAAAATATGAAGTCTTAACTCTTAACTCATGTCAACTTATTTTCTAGTACTCTTCTCATCTGTACACAAGAGAGTAAAGCTCAGGAAGAATAGGGCATGGTACGATTTTCCTTGTGAAGATGTAGCACATGCCTGAAAAGAATTCTTTTTTCTTCCATATTTATTTATTTTTAATTGAGATATAACTGACATATATTAGTTTCAGGTACAATGTAATGATTCAATATTTGTATATATTCTGAAATTATTGCCACAATAAGTCTAGATACCCATCGTCACACACAATTGAATATTTCTTTGATGAGAAATTTCAAGATTTACTCTCAGTAAATATATAATGGAATATTGTTAATTATAGTTGCCATGCTGAATATTACATTACCAAGACTTGTTTATAACTGGAAGTTTGCATATTTTGACCATCTTCACCCATTTTAGCCCCACACCCAACCTCTATCACTCAATCTATGAGTTCTGTTTTTATTTTTATGCTTACTTATTTATTTTTTTTAGATTCCACACACACGTGAGGTCATATGGTGTCTGTTTTCCTCTGTCTGACCTATTTCACTTGGTGTGATGTTCTCAAGGCCCTTCCATGTTGTTGAAAATGGCAGGATATCTTTTTTTCTCTTAGAGCTGCATAACATTCCATCGTCTATAAATACTCCACATTTTCATTTATCAATGGACTCTGCTTTTTCAAGAGTTCTGAACTTTAATCCTACAGCTCATTCCTCATGGACTATATCTTGCCAGGCTCTTCTGTCCATGGGATTCTCCAGGCAAAAGTACTGGAGTGGGTTGCCATGCCCTCCTCCAGGGGATCTTCCCAACCCAGAGATCGAACCTGGATCTCCTGTGTCTCCTGCATTGGCAGGCAGGTTCTTTGTCACTAGCGCCACCTGGGAAGCCCTCACATAGATGCTATTCCTTTGCAAACTAGTTAGTTTAATCTCATCCAAATAGAAATGGGAACCGTGGGGCCCTGCTTCAGTATCCTTGAGTCTGTAACCCTTCTCTGACCTTTACCTGTCAACACTAGCCATCCCCAAGGGGAACCATCCTTAGACATCACTCCCCTCCCTCCCGGCCCTGAATCCCATTTATTCTATTCTCTGGGCAGTCTTGGATATCAGGAAAACCCAGATGTTTAATAACAAGTGTTTTTGAAGCTGTTGATAATGAAAGACGGGGAGGTCTCAAGAAATCGTGGAATGGAAAGCCTGTCTATTCCAGCCCTGGTCTTATTCAACATCCTGCGTGCAGCCCCCCACCACACTTCATTTTTATCTGCCACAGCAAACGCGCTGTGGATACCTGTGGACAGACACCCAGGCCAGGAAAAGGCAGTGTTTGTGCAGTCATCTAAAAAGGTCAAAGGCTCAATGTATTATACAGCTCCGCGGGCAGCCAGACTCATTAGAGCAGGCGTGGGTGTGGGGTCTGTGCAGGATATTCAGAGCTGGGGGTTTGATTTGGGGTCTGTGCTTAGTGTGTGTCCCGGATTCTCTCCACAGAACCTGAATTGGGTATGTGCTGGGGGGAGCACTAAAGTATCTGAGCACCTGGGAGCCCCCAGGGCCCTTTGCCCTTCTGAATCTGAGGTTGAGTGTCTCCCCCAGGTTAACTGAAGCAGGAAGCAAAGCAAAATGCAAAGACCCTGGTGCAGTTTGCAAACCCCTGGTCTCGTTCCTTTACCAAATCCTGCTGCTACCGCCTTCCAGGCTACGGGTGGGTTTTCCGGCCAAGCACAGGCTGTGGAGGGCAGGTGAGGAAGGGCGTTGGGCAGGAGCAGAGCCCAGCAGGTTGTATTTTGGTGCACGGAATGAATAGTGTGAGGCACGGAGCTCAAGGCCAAAGCCTGACAGGCCTGACAGGCCTGATTGTCGTCTGCGTGAGCCACGCTCGGCGAGGGGAAGTGACTAGGCGAGTGATTGATTTGTTTTGCTGAGGCGCCTTTGTGGTCTTCTGGGTGGATTTCTGGCCCCACCTCTCAGCCTCAAAGCCCTTGCTTTGCCTGCTGTTGCTTTTTTATTTGGGGGTAATGAAAATTTGTTCTAAGCCTTCCCTTTCATCTGTACGTGGCAGGCTGTCACAGAGAAACGAGCCATTCGGCAGCCTCACTCCTGTCCAAATTGCTAAATGTTTTTTTCCAATTGCTTCCCTAATGGGCCGGGATAATGGGAGCGGCATGCTCTCTGCCCACGCCGGAGATGCCAGCGCAGTTGTCCAGC
>NW_011495057.1:5042957-5062476 GCF_000754665.1 Bison bison bison | reverse complement strand
TGTCCAGCACACATGTGTGGTGGGCACCGGGCCCCTCTGTCCATGGCCGGCCAGCCCCTCGCAGCTGAGCGCCAGCTCATACACCTGCCCCTTGGCCCTGAAGGCGCCAAGGGCTTAACACCCAAGAAAGGGGCTCCTGACCTGGCCCTCGTGGCGTGGCCATCCCCGCAGGTGAGGTTTTGCCAAGACAGCGGGGGGTGGTGGGCAGTCCAGGCCAGAGCCCCAGACCCGGGGCCGCTAACGGCTCAGCCAGGCCAGCTTTTTATGGACTCCAGTTGCTGCCTTTCGGAGGGGCGGGCCCCAGAGCTCCCCACGGCCGGCTGTTCCATGGGCTGGATGCTCAACTGTGGCTGACCCACAGCTTTATGAGCCTAAGTGCTTATCCAGGAACAGAAGTGAGGAGGTTGTGTGTGATAAGAAAATAATTTGCCAAAACTGCAACAATAAAGAGGGCCTGGTGGGATCTCTTAGGGGATGAATAGCCCCGAGCAGCTGCAGATTTCTCTCTGCTTTCACAATTATTTTCATTTTTACAACAACTAAAAGCTAAATGCTTCATACACGCCTGGTGAATCTTGCTTCGGCTTCCAACCCAACCTTTCTTTCTCTTTCTGGGAATCTTCACATCCGCACAGCCTGGACAGAGTGTTCCTTGGCATCGAGGCTTCAGCCGGTCCACTCCTTGGCCTGCTGACAGCTGCGGCATGGCTCTCTCTAGTGTCGCCGCCCTCCCCCCCACCACCCCCGACAACCCTCTCACACAGAGCTCCAGTTGTACCCTCTGGGGCTGCAGAACAGGTGCTCCTATGACTGAGTTCTGGAGGCTGGGAGCTCCTTGTAAATCACAGCAGTTGCTCCATTGACAAGGGACTTGCCTTCCTCTTGAGAACAAACAAGGCAAGCACATTCCTGCCTCCTCACGTGCTTCCTGTATATGGAAGGCACCCTCCAGGAAATACCCCCTACTTCTTTTGGCAATGCTGAGTCGGTTGCATTTTTAAGCATCCAACACGATGCACCTTGGCTGTATCATGTAGAAGGCAGGCCTTCCCATTCCACAGAATAGGTCCAGATCTTGGCTCCATAAGAAAAGAACCATGTGACCTAAATCCCTGTCTCCTCCTTGCAGTGAGGATAAACTATCAACCACCTCACTGCACTATAGATGCTCTTGTTAAAGGAAATGGGAAAATAAACATAGAGCCCTTGATAGGGTGCTTGGCACCTTATTAACACTTAATACATGCTAGCTATAATTATTTCATTTTTTCCCCCAATCACTATCTGTCTAGTTTGGAATATACATGTGCAACCAGAATGATAGCAAGAGAAAGCATGTTTGTGTCAAAGGAATCTACTGAATGATGAAGACCACAAGGGCTATGCTAAAGATAGAGGCCATCACTAGAGGACAGGTTCCCAAATTTGTCTCACAATGAGACTCTCCTGGGGCATTTATTAAAGATACCAACCCCAGGACTTTCTTCTGGAGATTATGATCCATTCAGTCAGGGTTGGGCCTGGGAAGCCTTTATGGCTATGAGACCATTATTTACAAAGATAATACATGAAAATCACCAACCAGGAGATGTATTATATGAGCCACATGTATACTTAAAATTTTTCCTAGTTGTGATATTGCAAAAAGTAAAATAGGAAAGGTAAAATTAATATTAATAATGTATTTTAACTCAAAATATTCAAAAGGGTATGATTTCAACATGTAACCAATACAAAAAATGTTCACAAGGTATTTTGCATTCTCTTTTTCAAATTAAGTTTTCAAACTCTAGTGTGTACTGTACACTTCTAGCATATCTTACTTTGGTCCCTAAAATTTCGTCACAAACATTTGATCTATATTTAGGTTTCATAAAGTTTACAGTTGAAAACAGTGGATTTGCGTATCCAAATTGTCCCAAATATGCTTAAGAGTTTCCCAATAACTGAATCCAGTATTCATTTTAAATGAAATTAAAATCAGTAATTCAATCCTTCAGTCCCAATAACCACAGTAGCTCAGGAGTTACATGTGGCTGGCTGGTGGCTACCATATTGGGATGGCACAGATCTAGACAGTTAATAATTTACAGTAGTCAAGGCCCTTTCTCCCTTATTATGTCAAGATTTTAGAGTCAAGGGAGGATCCCAGTCAAACAGCAAAATGTTTAGTGGGAGCAGAAGTTTTGTGTCAGGAGCAGTGGAAAGCGACTCTAGTGAAGGGAAATAGACCAGAATCTAGGTCAGCATTGTCCTAAGCCAAGGAGTTCAGAGTTTACGGAAGAGTCAACCCACATCAAAGATAGCTTTCGAGTAATACAGTGGTGTGTATTACAGAGGTATATATTAAAGCATGCTTCAAGATTAACTTGACTGGGTTTACTGGAACAGGTAAGAGAATGGAAATGGAAGGATTAATTGATAGTAATAATATTAGAAAGGAACTTACATGAAAAATACAACAAAATTAAAGTAGAATGTTTCAGATGGGAGAGGTTGGAAGAAGAGAGAGTAATTTAGGACTTTTTAAAGCTTTTCTTTTTTTTAAATGAATGAATAAATATAACACTGCAACTAGGGAAATCTAGAAGGAAAGCTGGTTCTGTAAAAATCTTAGCTCAGCTTGAAGATTTGGACTCAGTGTTAGGCTATCTAAATAGATGACTTCACACTGTAATGATATATTCTACAATATAGAATAGACAGAATAAAACCGAAGGCCAAGATGTAAAGCTTGGAGAATGTCAAGGACACAGATTCAGTTCACAGGAGCAAGGAATCTAGCAGCAGAAAGAGAATCAGAAGATTAGTGACATGAAAGTCAGAGGAATAAAGAGCTTCTGCAGGAAGGAAGCTGTCAGCAGTGGGGGAAAGCAAATATAGTAGGGTCAAAGGGAATGAAGACTGAAAATTGGAGTTAAGAATTAGGATACCAATAAAAATATGGAGAGGTCAATTTTACTAGAATGATGGAGAGTAGAAGAAATATTATCAGGATGTAGGGAGTGAGAAAATAACTTTAAAGTAGAACTGCCTTTAGAGCTTGGGAAGTTACTAGGAAGTAGTAGATACGGCCTCAGGACTCAAGGGACCATTGGGTACATGTTTTACCCAAAGTCACTTATCTGATGGCTGGGATTTTAGGCAGAGGTAGAGGCAGTGAGAGGATATTATCTAAGTAGTAAATGAGCCTTGCAGTCTTTGCTAACTCATACTGTGGGTTTTGTCTCTGATGAGGCAATTCTTTCCTCGCATTTTCAGTGGCCTATCACAACCTACCAAAGCCCTCAAGGAGTTTTTGTAATTCTGCCTTCTCTGTTATTAAGTTTTCCTTTCTCATTCAGAAAAGTTCAATGTTACCTATGCAATTTTTACAATAAGATTCTAAAGTTCCCTTTTGTTGCATTCATTCATTCATCCATTCTTTCTTTCAACAAATTTTAATAGAGTTCCCATGACATAGCTTGTTTTAGACATTCAAGATACAGTGGTGAAAAAGTTTTCTTCTTTCGTAGAGCTGTTAAAGTAGATGGATAGATAAGCGTATAGTGTAAGATGATTTCGTAATAATAATGTCTTGGGGCTAGGAATCTGAACTCTCTAGTTCAGATAAAGAGCACCTTCTGAAGGAAGTGATATTTGGGTTCATTCCTAGGTGGCAGGAAGGAGTTAAGATTTAGGGAAGGGGTGGGGGTGGGAAATAAGTGCTAAGCTTAGCATCATCAAGGAGTTGCAAGAAAGCTAGTGTTGCTGGAACAGAGTGAGCAAAATGAAAATAGACTAGAAATCTACTTCTTTTTAAAAAATATTATTCTTTTATTTGGTTGTGTCAGGCCTTAGCTGTGTCACATGGGGTTTTTCGTTGCAGTGCACAGATTCTCTAGTTGTGAGGCACAGGCTTAGTCGCTCTGCCATGTGTGGTTACCCGACCAGGGATCAAATCCAGATCCCCTACATTGCAAGGCGGATTCTTATTTTTACTGTATTTTTAATTGGAGGATAATTGCTTTACCATGTCGTAATGGATTCTGCCACCGAACACGAATCAGGCATAGGTATACGTATGTCCACTCCCTCGTGGACCTCCTTCCCACCACCACCCCATCCCACCCCTCTTGGTTTTCACAGAGCACCAGGTCAAACTTCCTGTGTTATACAGCAAATTCCCACTGGCTATATATTTTACATATGGTAATTCAAATGTTTTAAAGCTACTCTTTCAGGTCGTCCCACCCTCTGCTTCCTCTGCTGTGTCCGCAAGTCTGTTCTGTTTATCTGTGTCTCTATAGCTACTGTGCAAATAGGTTCATCAGTACTATTTTTCTAAATTCTATATACATGTGTTAATATACAATATTTGTTTTTCTCTTTCTGACTTACTTCACTCTGTATAGCAGATTCTAGGTTCATCCACCTCCTTAGAACTGACTCAAATGCATTCCTTTCTATGGTTGAGTAATATTCCATTGTACATATGTACTACAACTTCTTTATCTATTTACTTGCCGATGGACATCTAGGTTGCTTCCATGTCCTAGCTATTGTAAATAGGGCTACAATGGACATTGAGGTACATGTGTCTTTTTGAATTATGGTTTTCTCAGGGTGTATGCCCAGTAGTGGAACTGCTGGGTCATATGGTAGTTTTAGGGCTTCCAGGTGGCTCAGTGGTAAAGAATCTGCCTGGCAGTGCAGAAGATGCAAGAGATGTGGGTTTGATCCCTGGGTCAGGAAGATCCCCTGGAGGAGCAAGTGGCAACCAATTCCAGTAATTCTTGCCTGGAGAATCTCCTCTGTCCAGAGGAGACTGGCGGGCTACAGTCCATGGGGTCACAAAGAACTGGACAGGACTGAGCGACTGAGCACAAACATGCGGTAGTTTTATTCTTAGTTTTTAAAAGAAATCTCCACACTGTTCTCCATAGAGGCTTTACTGATTTACATTCTCGATCAAGGCAGATTCGTAAATGTTTGACCACCAGGGAAGGCATGGAAGTTTACTTCTGAGAGATAGGTATGGCCAGGTCGTGTTGAGACAGAATGCCAGGCAGTCTGAACTTTAAGTGTAATAGGAAGCCCTTATGGGGGTTTTAAAAATGAGATAACTTGGTCTATTTATGTTTGTAAAAGATGATATTAACCACATGGATTAGTGGGAGGGGTTGACAAAAGTATAAGCCATTGGATGGTAGTGATCAGGGGGATGACATGATTGCCTGAACTGCCCAGTGGGGCATGGATTATGGTGGAGCTAGGAGACAAGAATAGAAGCAGAGAGGGCATTATATTGCAGTAATCAGGGTGGGAAAGATGATGAGAATTTACACTGGGAAAGGAGCAACAGAGGTGAGGGAAGTGGACAGAGAAGAGATTCACTTTGGAGTAAGAGCCAACGGCATTGGCTGAAGGATTGGATGTCTGAAGTCAATAAGGAGCCTAGGCTATTTTATTTTAGCAAATTGATTTGATAATTGTATCTCAGGATACAACCCCAGGACAAACACTCTCATTGTTGTGATCTTTGTACTGCCACTACCAAGAGGGGCCCGTTGTTCCCAGGAAATCAACCAAGATCATTTAAACTGAAAGTGTAAGTAGGAAAAAAGGTTTCAAATGAGTCGTAGTCATATAGAGGTTTATTATATCATCTCAATATTTCTGAATATTCAAAAATATCTTTAATTAATTAAAAAAATAGAATGGCAAAGACTTCCTCTTAGCCAGTTGTACCAACTAGAGGAATAAGAGTTTTTCCCTGATTTTTTGAAATAAATACCCACTGGGGAACTTGCTTGAAGTCCCAGGTAGAAAAGTCCCTTCTTGGCCCACTGAGGTACTTTCAAGGACAAACTGCAGCTGTGGTTTAACAGGTTTACACACTCTCACCAGCTCATGTCTGGAAGAGAGAAAATTAATAGTAGGGGAATTAAATGGCTACCAATTTGTGAGCACCCTGTCCTAATACGTTTATTGATTTTGGGTTCTGGTTTAGTGCTTGAGCTGTCTCTATTCATCAAACTTTCCACATAAGGGCATAGATCATCTTGGAAGGGGGAGGGGAGCTAGCCTGCCAGGACTGGAGATGGAAATGTAGAGACTGTGGGTTCAAATCCACATTCCATGCAGATTGACCTGGGACTCTAAGTAGCAGTCTATCTGCTGTTTTAGTGTCCCCAATAAAGACAATATTGATCATTGATTACCTCATAGTATATATAAAGATAAATTTTAAGTCACAACATCGAAAGACAAAATGGTACCACTTCTAATATTTAAAGAAGGACCACATACACAATAGAACGTTCTTCCTAATTTTTAGATTGCTTTGTATCTCAAAGGAGATGTTAGGATGGGTGGATGAGAGCTAGGAGAATATATCATCTCCTGAAATACATTAACAATTCCTCAAGTAGGTCCAGGATGCTCTGTACATAAGGGTGATCAAGGAAATTTCCCATATCCTTCTTCTGATAAAACTGTTTGCTCTTGTGAAAAGTCTTGACAGTGAGGAGATCAGGAAATTATAACATTAAGAGGTAATTAGTGGAGATGTATCTCTAAATGAAAGATAGTAAAATGCAATGTAAAACATTAATGCCATTTTTGAGGGGTTGAGGTTGTGATTAAAACACTCCATCTATGAACTGGGTGGTCATTGTAGAGTTATAATTATCAGCTGCAAAATAGTTTTATTTTGGTTTACTCCTAGCGCACTAGACACACCTCATGAAGTAATAAGAAATTACGGTTCTGTCCTTTGTACCAAATTGACCTGGTACATTATGTATTCACATTTAACCAGAAACATTTATTATTCTTAATGAACAGAGCTTCCTTGGGGTAAAGTATTTGGCAATACCTATGAAGAACCTTAAAAATGTTTTAAGACTGGATCATTCTTTGATTCAAGTAATTAGAGACACAAAGGTTTAAATAAAAGGAAACTTAATGGAATACTGTCTATGGAAAAAACTGACATTTTTTTTTTTAGATTTCTAGTAGTAGATGACTTATGGAATAAGTTATGGTTTGTACACACAATGGAATGCTACACAATCATTAAAAATGTACACTGAGTACAATTAATGATATGGGAAACTGTTTCTGTTATAATTATAGTATTAAGTAATAAAAGAAAGTTCTGAAAGTATGTATACATAGCAAAATATATTACATGGCTCAAATGTGTAAAAACAGAATATATGTTCATAATAGAGAGATATATAGATAGATAATATACCTATGTCTATAGTATATACATGTCTATTATATATATTCATGGAATACTTGTGTTTACGTACACATATGAACATATATATAAATATATGTGAATGTTTCTGTATATATATGTGTGTATGTGTGTATACATATAGAAAAAAATTGGCAGCAAATATACCAAAAACTTACTGTGATACTGTCGATGGTGAAATTATAGATGGAGTTTTCTTTATAGTCCAAATTTTAAAAAATGAGCATGTTTTATTTTTACAATAAAATGTTAGTATTAAATCTTAAACCACTATTGACACTGCCACAAAAAACAGCATTGTAAAGTCAAGCTTTGGGTGCAGCTACCCCAAACTCACACCTCGGTCACGTGAGCACTCGTTTATTTACCCAGATGTGATCCTTTTCAATGTCAGAATTTTGTGAGACAGATTGGTGCCTCATCTCTGCAAAGCCAGTTCTACTTGCTCAAGGAGAATATTCCTTGTTTATGCTGCAGGCAAAACAACTAGTATTTTTTTAAACCTCAGGTCTATTGTGAGAATGAGCCATCTGTGGCAGCCGTGGTGTTTTTCCCAACCTAATAGCACCTTTCAAACTGAACTCTTGGGCTTTTCCAGGCGCTACTGACAGCTGCGGAATGATTATGTACATTTTTGATATAAGCTGTTATAAGATGGTATACTGAGAAATCTTGCATATATATGTAGTATGGGGAAAGAAAAATGAGAATAAAGCCAACCTTGTGGTTTAGTTTCTAGAGTCCACAAGACCATCTTGCTGAGTAAGGCTTGGTTGAGGTAACATGGCCCCATGACATAACTTCATCACTTCAGAAGTGGGAGCGAAGTCTTCCGCATCAACACTTTCTGGAAATATGTTAGAGGCACATAGTATGTGGGGCACAAAGTAGGTACACTGGAAGCTTCTTATTTTAATCAATGAAAGAATGAATGAATATTCAGTTCAGGGAATTTCCTCCTTTGGGTGACTGGGGATGCGCTGGTCTACTCTGTTTCCACCTACCCACTTGCCTTGGTGAGGAGCAATGCAGAAGCTCCTATGGAGAGAAGGAGGCAGGGCATCCAGCATCCTTATAATCTGGGGATAGGCATGTGGTGATGCCCTAGATATTTCGAGTAGCCCAAGGATTGTCAGCTTCTCCCATCTATAAATGCAAACATTGGCCATCACTGGTGTTATTTTATTAATATCACAGCCTCATGGTTTCTCTGATTAGACTTGATTCTTCTAAAAGTTATGAGGGAAGACTTGCCACAGGCTTCTAAATACAGCAGGAAAGAAACATAGAGTAAATTTTGAGGCAAAGCAGGTTCTGGGCAGTCCTCAGTGGAGAGCCCAAGAGTTTCTCCTGGTGGAGTCATTTTCCCGAGGCTGTATTTCCTGCTCCCCTCCATCCTTAGAGTTTTGAAGTTTGGCAGCCTTCCCTTTGGTGGAAGAAAGCTGGAAGGAACTCTCGCTCATTTTCCTTGGCTTGTCAGTGTCACTCTGTACATCACCTCGCAGCTGAAGACGTGGATCATGTGGGTTCCCCCACCCCCACTGCTGGGACAGCTGGAGAAATACATAAGGTGGCCTCAAACTTAAACCTGAGGTTCCTCAGCTAGCTCGGCACTTCCACTTAATAGTGAAATATATCTTTCATAGTCCACAAAAGTATCCCTTCTGGGCCTTCTTTGTCTAAACTTAATATTTCCTGTATTAAGCCTTATAACAATCATCACAAGGAAGGTTGAATGCTAAAGAATTCAGAATCAATTAAGACTCCACCAGGAAATCAAAACCTTCTGTTAAGCTGTAAAATGCTGTGGGATGAATCGGTGTCACCTGACAGTATTGCTCCAGAGATGTATTGTAAAGCCTGGTACTCAAGGCCAAGCTTCTCATTCTACAATAGCTACAATCCCCTCATCACGTGAAGTTTATCAGTGCTGGAAGAACAGAATAATATGTGATTATACAGCACTTCCACTGATGGTTCTTTTCACTAATATTGATAGAAAAGATTCTTCATTCTCGTGACACTTTCACTGCTCTTTAGAAAAAGATTTCACAGTGACAATAAGGCCAGGTTTTCCTGCGGTCAGTCATGAGTGTCTAATAGTAGAGTTCTTTTTTTAAGTGTAATTGCAAGATCAGTAGCTGCAGATGAAAGTAACTACAGGATCTCAGACAGGGATGACCAGGGGAGCTCACAGTGGCTGAACACAAAGTCAAAATCTTTTTTTTTTTTTGTAAATTTCATTTATTTACTTACTTTTGACTGCTCTGGGTCTTGATTGCTGCTCGCAGGCTTTCTCTATTTGTCATGAGGGGCTACTCTTCGTTGTGGTGCACAGGCTTCTCATTGCAGTGACTTCTTTGCTGTGGAGAATGGGCTCTAGGTGAACAGGCTTCAGCAATGGTGGCACAGGGGCTCATTAGTTGGGACTTGTAGCCCTAGAGCATGCAGGCTTGGTGATTGTGGTGCATGGGTTCTAGTTGCCTGTGGCATGTGGAATCTTCCTCAACCAGAGAGCCAACCCATGTTCCCTGCATTGGCAGGCAGATTCTTAACCACTGGATCAGTAGAAAAGTCCCAAGATCAAAGTCTTGATGGGCAGACACAATACATAGGTCCCAGATAACAAGAAAGCATTTACCTTTAAATCAATATGTGAGCAGAACCAAGAGATTTTCACAGAAAAACAAAAATTTGCCATCAGAATTCCTAATAATAAATGAAAAAGAAAGTGAAAGTTGCTCAGTCATGTCTGACGCTTTGCAGCCCCATGGACTATAGTTCATGAAATTCTCCAGGTCAGAATACTGGAGTGGGTAATCTTTCCCTTCTCCAGGGGATCTTCACAACCCAGGGATCGAACCCAGGTCTCCTGCATTGCAGGTAGATTCTTTACCAGTTGAGCCACAAGGGAAGCCCAAAAATACTGGAATGGGTAGCCTGTCCCTTCTCCAGTGGATCTTCCTGACCCAGAAATCAAACCAGGGTCTCCTGCATTGCAGGTGGATTCTTTACCAACTGAGCCATCAGGGAAGCCCTGATAAGAAATAAGTTATGCTAACAAGACACCCAGTTTACATGTATGTATCTCCACATCTAGAAAGTTCCAGACAAGGGGCAATGATGATGCAGGGAACAAAATTCTGAATATTCCTAGATTTAGAAATTCTGATACATGAGCAATAATGTCATGGGAAAATAAAATGCACTTCTGTTTCAAAAAGAATAGGCAACACTTCCTTCAACAATTGTTAATCGTTGCTTTTGTATTATTTTATATGAGGTTTAGAGATGGGACCTCTAGGTCCCTTCCACATATCAGACTGAAGAACATGACAAATATATTAATAGCTCAGAGGCTCTGCTTGCCAAATGCTTGTCCATATCGCCTGTACCGAGGCCATTGTTAGCCTGGCTTCACTATTTGCAGTGGGGTTGGGGTAGGGGGTTGCTCTCCTTTTAACGGGCCAGACCTCATTTTTATTTCCACTTCTGGGAAGAACCATTTGGCTCACACGAAACTTTGCTGGGCTCTGTTAATGGGGCAGGCATGTTGTTTGGGGCTGGTAGGTAATTTTAGTAGTATAGAGGTGGTTAATTCCATTGCCAGGGATGTTGAACTCTCTACACGGTCAGTTTGCTGTGTGCTCGCTTGGTGTATGTACACAGAGCAGACTGCAGAAATACGTACCTACTCTCAACGCAGCATGCAAGCTGTTAGCAATCTTCTTTACATTACCTGAGGCCCACTCCATCACCCCTTTCACTTAATATGATAGATTGCAGGACGTAATATAGAAAAATGTAGTGTGTGTGGCATATAAACTCACAGTGCATATCGGATTTAATATAAAATGCACAGAAGCCACTTTGTAATACATAGTCAAAAAGGCTGCAAGCTGCTGTATTGATGCTGTGCCCAGTTCTGGAGAATAAGGCCGGCTTCCGGTGCCAGAAAAGAGCATAGTATTCAATTTCTCATCCAGTATAGAATATAAATAAAACATGGTGTACGGTAACACCGAACTGCATGAAATGATTTCCCTTAGTACATAAACTTATAGCACCCAGTCCTTGCTTCAAGTTGAATTTTCCCAGTTCTCTCAGACAGCAATCGGGGATTATATGACCTTCTACAGCAAGAACTTCCCACTTAACAGATTCTAGGACTCCGCTGGGCCTCACGCTAATGGACAGCCATTAACCACCTTGGAACTCCCTACAATTCCCCGGAGCTTTGCAAGCTGAGTTCCTGGATCTCTCCAGAGTTAGGAGTTGACAGGCAGCTGTCAGTCAATTGGAAATTTCTTAAAGGTACACCCTGTAACAAATAAAAAAGTGCTCAGTGTTTATAATGAGGAAAGATTATTGTGCCACCACTGATATGATTTAATAAAAACATTAACCCCGTGGATGTAGACTTCTGGTCTAGTCATTCACACATAAATGCATATGTAGTATGCATTTCTTCATATGTATGGAGAGCTATTGATTCGTTTTGCTTTGCAGTTCTTGAAGACAGACAATTCTGCTTCTATAACTGCACTTTGAAATGAGTAGCTCTTAGCTATAGAAGTTCCCAGTTTCTGTGAAAGCCTGTGAAAATTAAACAAGCAAAGAAAGTATATTCTAATGCAAATTTAAAGATGTATTAATATTACTACTTTCATGAGGTTGGGTTTAAAGGGACACAAGAGGACTAATGCCGGAAACTTCTGAGATTAATTTTATCTTTTTTCTTCCTTCAGTGTCTTGGGTAATTTACTATGTTGCTGTTTGCTTCAGTCTCCCCTATAGTAAGTGTGATTGGTAAATTTTTTGCATATTCTACATGGTCCATTGGTTGAAGTTCGGGTGCTACGTAAGAGAAAGCAGAAGCTTGGGAGGAAAACAGCAGTGCTTTTCTTAGGGTTCATTGTTGTTCAGTCACTAAGTCTTATCTAACTCTTTACAACCCCATGGACTGCAGTACACTAGGCTTCCCTGTCCTTTACTATCTCTCGGAGTTTGCTCAAATTCATGTCTGTCGAGTCAGTGATGCCATCCAACCATCTCATCCTCTGGTGCCCCCTTCTCCTCTTTCCCTCAGTCTTTCCCAGCATCAGGGTCTTTTCCAATGAGTCTGCTCTTCATATGAAGTGGCCAAAGTATTGGCGTTTCAGCTTCAGCATCAGTCCTTCCAATGAATATTCAGGGTTGTTTTCCTTTAGGATTGACTGGTTTGATCTCCTTGCTGTTTAAGGGACTCTCAAGAGTCTTCTCCAGCACCACAGTTTGAAAGCATCAATTCTTCAGTGCTCAGCCTTCATTATGGTTTATGGTTCTTTGTGGTTCTTTAGGACTTATACGGAGATATAAATCAATCATTCTTTTGAGAACAACTCTCAAAACTGGCTGTGAAGCCCTGGTTCAGAGGGAATTTTAAGTGGCTACTGCTGTCACTTTCATCTAGGTGATTAGAGTACAATGTCTTCCACCTTTCATATCACAAATCTTTTGTCATTCCTGATTCTTAAATATAGGAAATAGATATCTTAAGAACTGTCCTCTCCAATCTGGGACTTTCACTGAAAGAGCAGATAAAGGACATAAATGAGTACTGAGATCCTGATGACTATGCTGCCTTGTTGCTGATAACACCAGCCAGTAGTTCGGCTTAATTAAAGTCATGGCCTTTTATCATCAATTCTTACATTCTAAATGTCTCTTTCTTCTTCAAAATCAGAAATGATTTCTGACTGAGAATGTTGTAGGACCAGAGCAAAGAATTCATGACTCTCCTTCATTCAAATTATATTAAGTTTTTCCTATATTTACTTTATGATTATCTCTATTCTTATTGCTATTAACAAGTACATAATTTTTTTTTAATTGTCTTGAGGGTGAGTTGCAAACATAAAGGGCCTTCACTCCTAAAAAGTTCTTTGTGCATGAAGAACAACATCTTCTTACATTACAGTAAAAATATCAAAATTAAGAAATTAACACTGACAAAATGCTATTATCTCATCTATAAACCTTATCCAAATTTTTCCAGTTGTCCTAATAAAATTATCTTTACAGCAAAAGAGAGAAAAAATTCTGGTTCAAGATTCTAACTAGGATCAGACATTATATTTAGTTATCTTGTCTCTTTAGCTTCTTTCAATCTTGAACAGTTCCTTACTCTTTCTTCATCTTTCATGACTTTGCCACTTTTGTAGAATGTCCCCCTCAGTCTGGGTTTTTCCAGGGTTTCCCCATCATAAGCTAAACAACTTATAAGTGAAATTTTCTAAGGAAACATTTGGAGGAAGTTCCCATTTTTATTAGAGATGCAATATTATCAGAGTCTAGTGTGAAAAGATATTGCAACCAGAACATGATCAGAACAAGTCACAAGATAGAAACAGGGTCACCCACAAAATTATCTTCATAATTGATCTAATACAGTTCCTGTCACTTATCTCCCCTCACCTTCAAAGCACTACATTAAATC
Source organism: Bison bison bison (assembly GCF_000754665.1). Classification (NCBI taxonomy): domain Eukaryota; kingdom Metazoa; phylum Chordata; class Mammalia; order Artiodactyla; family Bovidae; genus Bison; species Bison bison. The sequence continues at coordinate 5,048,749 of NW_011495057.1, read as the reverse complement.
TAGTATTCTGTTAAGACAATAGGCAAAAAGAGATAGCTCCTGAACATGGGTACCTGAGCTTAGAATTCGGTATGGAAATGCATAACTCATAAATGAGGGCCATGCATATGTGTTTTGGTTTCTTGCATCACCTTTCATTATCTTAAGACTGAAAAGTTAATAACCCAGTATGTAATCATGCCATTATCAGTTTACATTGTAGTAAAGCCCATTCAAATGATGATTACATATGTTAATGAGTGTCGTTATAATGCACTACACAGTACATTACCTTCAATAAATATAATTGTTTATGCACTTTAATGAGGGTATATAATGCCCCCAAACTAATGGTATTGACTGCATTGTGATTTATGGCTCTAAAACTTTGCCATTAGGAAAAGAAATCTTATAAAACCTTTTATGTTTACCTAACTTTCTTTCACCCCCTAAAAGCTGCCACTCATCTCTCCCTCCCTCTGTTACAAGAAGGAAATAGCTCCAAGACGCTTCCACAATGTTCCCTGTCAATGCTTTTCTCAACCTGAAGAAGCAGGAGGTGGGTTCATTTAAAGGGTTTAATGAAGATCATTATGTTTACCCCTTAGTAAGGTTTAATGCATTATCTGGCAACAAAACTGATGCCACGTCAGAATTTTGGCTTCAAATCAAGTAACAAGGAATAAAAACATTGTTTGTTAAACTACACACTAGGAACAGAAAAGAAAGCCAGGGAGAGTGTTTGGCTCAGGGTCCTGCATCAGACCAGGGAAGGGATCAAGATTAAATTGTCCCTGAATACGCAGACCTCCAGCTAGGGACAAAGAGAGAGTGGGTGGATTCCACACAGCTCATTCTAACCCCAAGCTTCTTTCCCCTTTTCTTGGAACCTTTCTGTAAGGAAAAATCTAGTCTCATCTTGACAATGAAGCCCTAATCCCTCATATCTGATGAATAAAAAATATAATTATTGTGCATGATGGATACTTTGTTTTTCAAATGAATATAGATACTAAAAACAATGACTTGAAATCTCCAAATCGACTTCATATTACCTTACATTTTGGTTTTAGTGGTCTTCATGTTTCCAAGTAGACAGACATCATGTAGCTAATGTCTTCAGCAAAGACTTCATTAATAAGAGTTCTAGAAATTACTGATTAATAGGTACAAACACAAAAGTTACCACTTTTATGTGGAACCTGAAGCAGAACTCACTTATGCCATTCATAACCAGAATTCCTTTTTTTCCACCCAAGGAATAGAATCTCATTTGGAGCATTATCTGGTCTCTGGTTTCAGTGTGCATATTATCCAGCTAATTTCCAGCTTATCTACTATCTGTTTCTTACCCACAGAGTGTGCATCTGAACAGTAATTGGGATGTGACCCATCGCTCTCCGTTTATCACATCCTTCAGCCCAGGGATAATACAGACTTCCTGGTGAAAAGCAAGGTTGCAGGAGGAACTTTCCCTCAATCACTGGAAACAGAGTTCTTTCACCTTTGGAAGCAAATTTGCATATGAGGTCTCTTGGTTTTTTCTCTCGCTACAGCATACTATCTGAAAGGATTTTTAGGAGTCTGTATGAATAAATAAAACTGTGCAACTTAAAGAAGAAGATTAATTCATCTAGATACTCTTAATGCCCAGTAGAAATGACAACAGGGGATCCATGCTGGCATCTTAAAAGGGTTTTTTGAACAAAAGCAGTTTCTTAAAACAGATTCCCAGGATGGAAGGTAATCACTGGAGAAACTTTCCAAGGTTTACAATGGTGTCCCAAGTAGTTTGAAAGTCAGTAGTTTTGAAAAAAAAAATTGACATTGAGATGCAATTTGTGGTAAGATCTAATTAATTTTTTTGCTCCTAAGAATAATTTATTATTTACACTTCTTATTATATATGTATTTTAGCTTCATTAGTCTGCAATGCTGGAAAAAATTATACCTTCAAGTCCTATTTATCAAATTAATGGTGCAATTTCCTAGTGACACATTCCAACATTCATTAAACCAAGTACAGTAAAAATGCATTTAAATTAGATTAGTGTGATGTAATAAAGATTCCAGTGTAGGGGGTGATATTCTAGCTGAAGAGAAACACCCAGATTGAGTTGAAAGCAACTTTGAGATAATGCTTCAAAATTGATTTTGGCACTGGTTAAGTGAAAGAATAAGCAGTGGTGTCTCTCTCCTCTAACTGCCTCTGCTTAGCTATTGTTATGCTTTACCATGACAAGGGAAAAAAAGACACAGGGTTGTAGTACCATCATTCAGCAGAATGTCAAGCTCTGCTCCGCCAAAGGCTATGATCATAACTTGTCCTGAGCTTCTAGATTGTGACAGATTTGCTCACGATACAAATAAATACTGTAGACCCATTGTCATAATCAATTAGCTTATGTTTGAGGATGAGAAACACCAGGTACCCACCATTACGTTACCATGCATATGTCCTCACTTGCAACAATTGGAAAAGGGTTGTAGCTTGTACTGTCTCACAAGGTGAAGAGGTTACTTTTCCATGTTAAAAATGGTGAAACCCACATATGAAGAACTTCTCTCTTAAACACACATACTTGTTGTTGTTGTTGTTCAGTCACTCAGGTGGGTCCGATTCTTTGTGACCCCAGGGACTGTAATCCACAAAGCTTCCCTGTCCTTCATCATCTCCTGGAGTTTGCTTAAACTCACGTCCGTTGAGTCGGTGATGCTGTCCAAACATCTCATCCTCTGTCGTCCCCTTCTTCTCATACACAGAGTAGAAACACTTAAGTAATGCTGTGAAAAATGTGTGTTCTTACATCGATATTCCTGTGCTGTTACATTGCAAGCCCTAGGAAACTCTGAAATGGCCATTGTCATTTACAATGTCAGCTAAATAGGAATCTGAATCCATTAGGCTAGAAGTCTTTGTAAAGAAACCCTGACAGAACTATCCAGAGTCAAGGGTGGTGCTGCCTTCTGAAATATATCCCATAACTTTTGCTGTTTGTTTGTTGTAGGCAATTCTTACTAATAGACATATCATTATTTTATTATTTATTGTTTTGACTGCACTGAGTCTTCATTGCTGTGTGCCAGCTTTCTCTAGTTGCAGCGAGTAGGGGCTTCTCTTGCTGGGAAGCATGGGCTCTAGGTCATGAGGGCTTCAGTAGCTGTGACACAGATGGTTAGTTTCCCCAAAACATGTGGAATCTTCCTGCTTCGGATCAAACCCATGTCCCCTGCATTGGCAGGTGAATTCTTAACCGGTGGACCTCCATGGAAGTCCCTAGACATATTATTAGTAGTTAGGAGAAAGCAATGGTGGACACAAAGTGGGCAGCTCATGGTGGTCCACATGACCCGAGCTGCCTGCTCTCAGAACTAGGGGTAGGGAAAGAGTTGTTGAACCACACTGGCCATAAGTGGGCTTCTCTGAATATTTGTGCTGCAGTGAAGGAGGGAGAAGTTGAGCAGAAAACATGCTTCAGTTCTCTCTTGGCCTAGCTCAGTACCAGATATCCATCCATCTTCATGTGTTTATCCACCCCCAAAAGAAGGATCTATGAGGAGGTCTCAGGAAAGAAATGAAAGTCAAAGAAATAGGCATGATATGGAACAAACATAAAATGGAGGTTTTCAGTTTTAGGAAATATCTCTGGTTCAAGAGACCAAGAAAAGCATAGATTTCAGAAGGCAGGAAAAAAGCAAGCAGTGATGTTGGAACAAATTGAATCATGGCCAGCAATCAGTTTACAAAATCCTTAGAAATGTGATGGATTGGCAACTCCCTGGGGAATTTGGCAGTGTGAACAACCAAGTTGAATAATTGACAAAAAAATATTTCTGGTCAGCCAGGACTACAGATTGTCCATTTATAGCTGTCAAGTCATCCAAAGATTGACAGTCTGTCACTTAACTCTGCTCTCAGAGAGCCCAGAGCATCCTGACTCTGGAGGCAGGATTCAGTGATAGGATGAGAGAAGTTTGTAGTCACTACCTGCCTCTGGTTCCTGGACTTAAATCAACATTTTAAAATGAAGTTGAAGACAAGAATTCTTTTTTTTGGGGGGGGGTTCTATTTTGTGTCTCTTTTTGGAAAAAAAAAAAAAAAACTACTTTATAAATTACCAGGCTAAAATGGGTGTTTCTTAAGGTGTACAGCTTTATGAATTTTAATACATTGTATAGACTCCTGCCATCACCCCTATAATCAAGACACAGAACAGTTCCTTGTCCCCTCAGAACTCCTTTGCTATTTGTTTATACCCATCCCTTCCCTCACCCCACTCCTTGGCAACCGTTGATATAGTATCCTTGCCTATAGTTTTGTTTTCTGGAAAATGCCTTTGAATATAATCATACACTACAGAACATCTGAAACTGACTTCTTCTCTGTAGAATAATGCTTTTGAGATTCATCCAAGTTGCTACATCTATCAAAAATTTGTTCTTTTTCATTGCTCAGTAGTATTCTATTATATGGATATACCACAGCTTATCTATTCAAGCACTGAAGGACATTGAGTCGGTTGCAGTTTTTGGCCATTATGAAAACACTTCTATAAATATTCAAGAACAGGTTGTTTAAGAGTATATGCATTCATTTTTCTAGGGTAGATATCCAAAAATGGAATTGCTAGATCATAGGTTAAGAGCATGTTTGAACTGCCAAACCGTTTCCATAGTGGCTGTGTCATTCTGCACTCCCAGCTGCAGTGAAGGAAAATCCTGTTGCACCACAGAGTCACTATTCTTAATGTTAGCCATTCTGATTAAGTGTGCAGTTGTATCTCATCGTGGCTTTATTTTGCATTTCCCTGATGACTAATGATTTCCCCGGTAACTCAGATAGTAAAGAATCCACCTGTAATGCAGGAGACCTGGGTTCAGTCCCTGGATCAAGAATATCCCTTGGAGAAAGGGATGGCAACCCACTCCAGGATTCTTGCCTGGAGAATCCCATGGACAGAGTAGCCTGGCAGGCTGTAGTCTGTGGGTCACAGAGAGTCAGACACAGCTAAGCACTAACAAGAAACACTTTTTCATGTGCTTTTTTGTCATCCTTATGGACTCTTGAGTGAAGGCTCTATTCAAGTCTTTTGCTTATTTTTTAAAAATACTTCCTTCTTTGTCTTTTTAAAAAACACTTATTAAGTAATACATGATGTAATGCTGCCAAGCTTTTATGTTCCTTAGAATTTGAAGCTCCAGCAGGTCAGGGTATCTTCTTGCATGGCTCAGTGCTTCACATTTACCTATTCATTTTTGACTGCACTGGGTCTTCATTGCGCATGTGCACTTTCTCTAGTTGCAGCGTTTGAGCACCACATTGCTACGTTTCGTGGCTTCTCTTGTTGCAGAGCACATGTTCTGGGGCATGTGGGCTTCAGTAGTTGTGGCTCCCCGGCTCTAGAGCACCAGCTCAGTAATCGTGGAGCAGGGGCTTAGTTGCCCAGAGGCATGTAGAATCTTCCCAGACCAGGGATTGAGCCCGTGTCCCCTTTATTAACAGTCAGATTCTTAACCATTGAACCACCAGGGAAGTCCTAATGCTTTTTTTTTTCTTACTTGATGCTCTGAGAGTTCTTTACAGATTCTAAGTCCTTTGTCATGGCTGTGGTTCACAAACAGTTTTCTCCCAGTCTGTAGCATGCAGTTTCATTATCTTAACATTGATATTCACAGATCAAAGGTTTTAAATTTATGAATCTTTTCTATGCTTCATGTTTTAGGGATCATGTCAAAGATCTCTTTGCATAACCCAAATCAGGAAGATTTCCTTCTACATTTTCTTTTGGAAATTTATCGTTTATGTTTTACCT
>NW_011495057.1:5042297-5042472 GCF_000754665.1 Bison bison bison | reverse complement strand
GACAGAAGTGAAAGTGAAGTCGCTCAGTCGAGTCCGACTCTTAGCGACCCCATGGACTGCAGCCTACCAGGCTCCTCCGTCCATGGGATTTTCCAGCAAGAGTACTGGAGTCGGGTGCCATTGCCTTTTCCATTTACTGCATACTAGGTTAATAAAAATTTGGTCATTTTTTGCA
>NW_011495057.1:4997243-5042197 GCF_000754665.1 Bison bison bison | reverse complement strand
GGAGAAGGAAATGGCAACTCACTCCAGTATTCTTGCCTGGAGAATCCCATGGACAGAGGAGCCTGGTGGGCTACAGTCCACGGGGTCGCAAAGAGTCGGACATGACTGAGCAAGTTCACTTCACTTCATTATATCAGGCTGAGGGATACTGGAGAGAAACAGATGGCTCAGTACCATTGGTTCAGTGGTACTTCAAACCTGGTGTTCTTCTCTGATTAGTCTGCCACTATTTACTCCTCGGAGACCTCAAATATAAGCTTGATGCATTCGATTCAGGTTTTATAGTTGTATTCAGGGGGAGGGATGGGCTGAAGGTGCCTATTCCCTCTTACCTGGAGCTTACTCATCTTTCTTTTATTGCTTCTCTCTGGGACATTTATTTCTTCCTCTCCTCCTCCCTTTCTCATCACCTCACCTCAAAGATCATCATTAAAATTCAGGTTGGGTTGTTCAAAATACTTCATTTGTCTGATAGATTGATATTTTCTCATGAAAGATTAGGTCTTTTAGCCCATTATTTTGTTTGTGGTTTTTGACCTATTTGTAAAATAATGCTGAAGTGTTATTTTCGGTTTGCAAGCCTTGCAGCAAATGTAAGCCTTTTGTGAACAGGATGAGGACGTGTGATAGGTAAATGGCAGTCAACTTGTAAGCATGGGTCACTCAAATCTGTAACAAAAGACTTCCTGAAACTTAATTCAAAATTAGAATGCAATCAGAGTCTAAGTCCTGGATGTACTAACATTCTGCTGAGCATTAACTTTTATGGGAAAATTATACTTTTCTGTTTGCACTTTGATATGTACTTCTTTGTGTCAACTCAAACCAACATTTCACTCTTTGAAGGAAAGGTGTTTCCATATGGAAGGTTCTATGGTAACCCTGATGCCCTCCTTGCTCTGACAGGCAGTTCACTTTCAGATTGCCATAAGAAAATGAGAGCTTGGCCTGGCTTCCAAAATCCGAGCTCAGGTTCATTTACCTCTGTCACCTCTACCCTCCCGCTCATGACCATTGATGTTGTATGCTCCTACTGTGTAGTTTGCTCAGATTTATACACTCAGCAGTCATTATTGACTAACTTGTAGCATAGACATCAAAAGTTTAATGGAAAGCGAGTAAGGACTTGGCTCTTTGATTTAGCCTCTATTTTTCTTTTGTTTAAAACCAAAAGCTTTTTTTTTTTTTAATGCAAGAGAAAAACATAGGTTGAACTTGAGTTGATGAAAAATATGATTTCCTGTTTCTATTTTTGTCAAGCTCTAAGACCCAATACTTGTTCTTTCTGTGATGGACCTGATTGGTCTGAACATGCCATTAGGGGACATGATAAACAGGAGACAAAGAAGCTCAAAGTAAGACCAACAGATGGCAACTTCAGGGCCTGGAACAGAAAGCATTTCACAAAAGAGACGTGGAAACATTAGTGCCTTGATTGTAGACAGAGACATGCTTAGGTGCAAGAGACTCCCCCAGTTAAAATAAAGAAGTTGGCTGTTGGTCCAGCACAGGTCCATATTCCTTCCATGCTAACTGTGTTGACATTCTTTCTTAATCTGTTGATCCATTCCTACTAGGGTCTAAAGCAAAAAGGGAATTGGAGCTGTTCTTTCTCCATCACAGCCTGCCCTGCACTTAGGACAATTAATATAGTAAAGACTCATCAAAGTTCTTTGGAAATCACAGAGGTCAGTTCACTAGGCTGAGTTTTAAATGAATGTTCAAAATACATAAAAACTTACTATTGTAACTACTCTAATGAGGCTTGATTTCTCCCTATGGTTCTGGAGAAGAGTGTTCTAGCAGTTTTGCCCCAGTGAAACATCAGAGCAGGTGCCTAAAATAACTAACATATTAACTTTTGACATTTAAAGATGGCTTTGCTCTGGTCTTAGATAAATGACTACATATCTCTATGTTTTAATTCCCTCATCTAAATATGGGCAGATGTTGCTAATGTGCTACACGATGATTGTTAGAAAAGCACCTAAATAAAAGTACTTTATAAGTGCAGAGTGCTAGAAAATGCCACTTAATGGCAACGTATTTCCACCCACAGGAGAAAAAATATTGGTGTAAGAGATGAAGGACATAACACTCCTTAAAAAGATAGAATTAGAATTCTAAAATGTTCATAGCCTAAACTATGAAAAATAAAATTAAAAAGAGAAAAAGAAAATTAAAAACTAGGTATTTCCAGTTTTGGCTTAGGTTGTAGAGAGTTTGCAAGAGCATCACTCATACTCTTAACAACACAAGCATCACCAAAAAAAAATCTGAACAGACTTAAAGTTCACAACTTTTGGCTATCAGGGGGCTGAGGTCATGTGGCAACAACTAGCCCCAAACCCAAGGAGTTACAGATACCCTTTAAGGAAAGAGGGAAACTGAACACTTGTTTATCTGAAGCAGATGGAGCCAGACACTAGTAGGGAAATTTCATTAGGAATTGGGTGGAAAATTCTTAAAGATATGGGAGTACCAGACCGCCTTGCCTGTCTCCTGAGAAACTTGTGTGTGGGTCAAGAAGCAACAGTTAGAACCGAACATGGGACAACTGACTGGTTCAAAACTTGTAAAGGAGTTATGACAAGGCTGTATACTGTCACCCTGCTTATTTAAGCTATATGCAGAGTACATCATATGAAATTGCCAGGCTGGATGAAGCACAAGCTGGAATCAAGATTGCCAGGAGAAATATCAACAACCTCAGATATGCAGATGATACCACTCTAGTGGCAAAAAGTGAAGAGGAACTAAAGAGCCTCTTGATGAGGGTGAAAGAGGAGAGTGAAAAAGCTGGCTTGAAACAACATTAAAAAGACTAAGATCATGGCATCTGGTCCCATCACTTCATGGCAAATAGAAGGGGGAAAAGCGGAAGCAGTAGATAGATTTTATTTTCTTGGGCTCCTTCACTGCAGACAGTGACTGCAGCTATGAAATTAAAAGACACTTGCTCCTTGGAAGGAAAGCTATGACAAACCTAGACAGCATATTAAAAAGCAGAGATCTCACTTTGCTAACAAAGGTCCATATAGTCAAAGCTATGGTTTTTCCAGTAATCATGTATGGATATGAGTTGGATCATAAAGAAGGCTGAATGCCAAAGAATCGATGCTTTTGAATTATGATGCTGGAGAAGACTCTTAAGAGTCCCTTGGACTTCACACCAGTCAATCCTAAAGGAAATCAAACCAGTCAATCCTAAAGGAAATCAACCCTGAATATTCATTAGAAGAACTGATGCTGAAGCTGAAGCTCTAATACTTTGGCCACCTGAGATAGAGAGCAGACTGATTGGGAAAGACCCTGATGCTTAGAAAGACTGAGAGCAGGAGCATAAAGGGGGCACAAAGCATGAGATGGATGGATAACATCACCAACCCAATGGACATGAATTTGAGCAAACCCAGGAAGATAGTGGAGGTCAGAGGAGTCTGGTGTGCTATAGTCCATGGTGTCACAAACAGCTGGACATGACTTAGCGACTAAATGATAACAAAGCATGTAGGAGAATGGTAAAACCAAACAAAAATTCAAGAAAGCTGACGATATACAATGCCAAGTGCTAGCAAGGAATCAGAGCAATTAGCACTCTCACATAATGCTGGTATAAATGCAAAGTGGTGTAATAATTTTGGAAAATAATTTAGTAGTTTCTTACACTTACCTTATGATGTGGTAAGGCCATTTCTAGGTTTATATTCATAAGAAACGAAAACTTATGGCCTTAAAAACCTGTATTGATATGTTTGAAAGTGAAGGTGAAAGTCTCTCAGTCGTGTCCAGCTCCGTGACCCCATGGACTATATAGTCCATGCAATTCTCTAGGCCAGAATACTGGAGTGGGCAGCCTTTCCCTTCTCCAGGGGATCTTCCCAACCCAGGGATCGAACCCAGGTCTCCCACATTGCAGGAGGATTCTTTACCTGCTGAGCCACAAGGGGAGCCCATTGATATTTTTACAGCAACTTTATTAATAATTGCTAAAAACTGGAAGCAACTTAAATACCCTCCAACTGATGAATGGATAAACCAAGATAATACATACAGTGGAATATTACTTGGCCAATAAAAAGAAACAAATGATTTATACACCCAATGGTATTGCTAAATCTCAAGTGATTTTGTTTAAAAGGAAACTAGACCTAAATTTTAGATAATATGTTGTTCCATCTGTATGACATTTTATAAGAAATAGAACTATAGGGATAGAGAAAATCTGTGGTTTCTGAAGACTAGGGTGGGAGGGGAGGCTGATCACAAAGGGACGGGAGCAAATGGGGTACTAGGGCCATTTTGTATTGTGATTATGGTGGTGAATCAAAAACCATCGATTTATATACCATAAACGGTGGAGTTTAGTGTGTAATTTAAAAAATAAAGAAATGAGTTTTGACAAACCTCCTAGTAAGTGCACAGACTATATCTGTGGGCACACAAACCACCCAGGAGAGGCTGAGAAAATTTCCACAATGGTGGGACATTAGTTGAAATTTTCAGAGAAGCAGGTATAAACTCTTCCCTGTAGTTCTGTAGTTCTCCTGATACTAAGACAATGGGCTTTTTACTCCAAAAGGCAGTAGCAACATGTAGTTATATTTGAGAACGTGAAAGGGAAAAGAAACATTTATTGATTTTTATATACCATGCGTTTTGCTAGACACTTTTTCACAGAGTAACAGAACCTCACTGTGACCTCAAGATTTTATTCCCATTATATAGACGAAGAAACTGGGGCTTCCCTGGTGGCTTAGCAGTAAAGAAATAGTCTGGAATGCAGGAGCCACAGAAGACTCAGGTTTGATCCCTGGGTCAGAAGATCCCCTGGAGAAGGTCATGGCAACCCACTCCAGTATTCTTTCCTGGAGAATCCCATGGACAGAGGAGCTTGGTGGGCTACAGTCCACAGGGTTGCAAAGAGTTGACACGACTGAAGTGACTTGGCACACAGATGAAGAAATGAAGTCACCAAGAGATTGAATAACTTACTCAAAGTTCTGCAACTAGCAAGCAAAATTTGGGTTTCTACTGAAGATTGTCAGTCTTATCCTTCTTCTTTTATTAGGAGGTACCACCATCTACTTGTGAATAGATAAAGAAAGTCAGATTGGTCTTTCTCATCTCTTCTCATCGTTCCTTTTCAGAGAGCTGTAGTCTTCACAGAGTCACAATGACTTTTTAAAATAGAAGATTGTAGGCAATAGGGGCCTCTCATTCTACAGTAGTATGTTGCTCTTTCCACCTGGTATTAAACAATGTTGTTAAATTTTAAAAATTTTTACTTAAACTTTCATAAATTTAAAAAGCAGTGTTTCACAAAGAATTACAAGATTTGCAAAATTCAGCCTTCATTATTTGTTCCTGTAAATGTTCAGAGATTTAGAAATGTCTTACTTAAAATTCTAGACTAGCATTAAGAAATCATAAGAGAAAAAAACAGTACCATTTTTTTGAGAGTAGGGAACAGAGGTCAAGTTAGAATAGGGAGGGTTAGGAATATTTAATTAAAATTGGTTTCACTGGGCTGAGGTAAAACATTCATATGTGTATTATTGCCTTTTTATGATAAACTATTTATGATAACAATTTTAATATATATCTGATATTTTACCAGCTCAAACAACTTTTAATGAAAAAGAACTTGCTAGCACAAAATAGAATGTGTGTTATATTCCTGAAGGCAAAGACAATATTTTCCAGTTTTATTGAGATATAATTAGCATATAACATTGTGTATGTTTAAGGTGTACGACACGATTTGACCTATGTATGTGTTGTGAAATGATTACCATAAGATGTTTAGTTAACATCCATCACCTCACAGAGTTACGATTTTTTTTGTGATAAAAGCTTGAAGATCTACTGTCTTAGCGCCTTTCACATACTTAACACGGTGTTAACTATACTCACTATGAACTCACACAGCTAAACTGAAAAAATAAATTCTCCAATGCACAGCAAAGACAATACTTAAAGTATATAAGAAATTAATTAGCTATAATTAAAGAAATATTCTCAAATACTCTGTAAATGATTATTCAGTAATTGGTTTTTGAGATCAATTTGGGGAAAAAAAATGTCTACCTCGCTTGCCAAATAAATTATAGAAGAATTAAATATTTAGCTATAGAAAAGTAAAACAAAAGTGCACTAGGAAATCGGTGATAAATATGTCTATAATATAGACTATAAATATATTTATACTTTTGGGAATGAAGAAAGCTTTTCTAAGTATGACATCAAAGGCATAAATCAAAAGGAAAAAGCTGACAGTGTCAACTACATTAAAGGTAAAACTTCTGTAAATTGAAATCTTTATAATCAAATTAAAAGAAAAAGCCTAAGCTGGAAAAAAGCATTTGCAACATATATGGCAGGGAAAGAATTGCTATCCCAAAGTTAATGTCTCAAATATCGGTAACAGTAACAACCTACCAGAAAAAAAATAGCAAAGACTTGAGCAAAATTTACACAAAAGAATATAATTAGCCAATAGACCTTGAAAAACTAAATCTTTGAAATAAGTACATGAAAATTTAAAAATAAGATGACCTTTGAAACTAATTGCATTGGTGAACAGTTATTTCCAATACCCAGCTGTAGCAAAAGAAAGTGTGAAAGTGTTAGTGCTTCAGTTGTGTCCGACTCTGTAACCTCATGATCTGTCCATGGAATTCTCCAGGTGAGAATACTGGAGTGAGTTGCCATTCCCTTCTCCAGGGGATCTTCCCCACCAGGGACTGAACCCAGGTCTCCTGGTTCAGAATCTCCTGCAGAATCTCCTGCAGGCAGACTCTTTACCTCTGAGCCACCAGGGAAGCGCAGTTGTTGTGGCAAGGATTTGAGCAAAATTAACATTCTCATTTGTTACTACAGAAGAATTTTTGCATGAGAATTTAAAAAATACATTTTAAAAGCCTTAAATGCTGCATAGATTTGACCCGGAAATTCCAGACTTCGAAAACTATCTGAAGGAAGACGATATGGACAAACACTTACAGATGTTTATTGCAGTACTGTTACTAATAACGAAAAGTGCTAGTCTACATGTCCAAAAATGGGGGTGTGTCGGTTGGAGAATAATTTAGGGTGCACACATGGGCGGAGGAGCCTGGGGGGCTGCAGTCCGTGGGGTCGCGAAGAGTCGGACATGACTGAGCGACTTCACTTTCACTTTTCACTTTCATGCATAGGAGAAGGAAATGGCAACCCACTCCAGTGTTCTTGCTTGGAGAATCCCAGGGATGGGGGAGCCTGGTGGGCTGCCGTCAATGGGGTCGCACAGAGTCAGACACGACTGAAGTGACTTAGCAGCAGCAGCATGGAATACTCAGTGATTTTCTTTGTTGTTATTGTTTAGTTGCTAAGCTGTGCCAGACTGCTCATGACCCCATGGTCTGCAGCAGGCCAGGCCCCTCTATCCTCCACTGTTTCCCAAAGTTTGCTCAAATTCATGTCCATTGAGTCTGTGCTGCTATCGAATCATTTCATCCTCTGCCTCCCCCTTCTCCTTTTGCCTACCATCTTTCCCATTCTAGAATGGGTTTATATTGGCTGGTAAGTGTAGACTGTTAAGACTTCAGGAATTTTAGAAGCCAACTGTTGAAGTGCTGGTATCTTGAAATCAACCATCATGTGAGCGCTTTCTGAAAATGCTGAAAATCTAGACTGGTTTGATTGCTCAGAGAGCTGACTGAAAAACATCTACCAGCATTTAACTGCCTTACATCTATTATTAATGATATTTGTACAAAATTAAATGACAGCGAAAAATATTTACTATTTTTTTCTTACATGGGGATATCTTCTAAAGCAATATGTGTAACGATTATTTTAAAAACAGAGAAAAAGAAACTGGAATATGAGCCATGTAGTATTTTCTGAGTGGTTACATTAAAAGCATGTATTTTATTTACTTTTACATAGCTAGATTTTCTACTTGGAACATATGATACTTCTGTAGCAAAACATCATTGTTTGAATAAGCAGTTCTTGGTGTTTCTGGGTAGCTGTGTGCTCCGTTGCTAAGTTGTGACTGACTCTGCGACTTCATGGACTGTAGCCCACCAGGCTCCTCTGTCCACAGGATTCTCCAGGCAAGAATACTGGAGTGGGTTCCCTTCTCCAAAGGATCTGCCCAATCCAGAGACTGAACCAACATCTCCTGTGTCTCCTGCATTGGCAGGTGGATTCTTTACCACTGAGCCTCCTGGGAAGCCCTCGAAGCTTCTGAGTTACTCCTAAATATCTCTAGGAGAATCTTCATAATAATACAGAGCAGGAATCAACAAACTTTGGCCTATAGGCCAAATCCAGCCTATCACCTGGTTTATAAATAAAGCTTTATTGGAATACAAGCTCATTTGTTTACATATTGTTGTGGCTGTTTTTGCACCGTAATGGTAGGATTCAGTAGTTGAGACATAGACTGTGTGGCTCACAAAACCTAAAATATGTGCCGTCAGGCCCTTAGAAGTTACCATCCACGTTCTAGGTATACTTTGGACCATGTCTGTCTGCCCCCTTATTGAGAGATTTCTTCTCATCTATGTTCTTACAAACCCTCCCAAATGGATGCGGCCAATTTCTATCCCTTCGTCCAGGTCAAGAGTCACTGGATCCTTACTCAGGACCTAACTCTCCTTAAAGTGACTAGTGACCAACTTATGTGACAGTTTTTTCTTCTGGGAATTTTGTGCTGGGAAACCAGCAAACTGTTGGCATTGACCTAGATGCTGCAGATAGAACCCAAAACTAACCTTAAATTTCAGTTCAGCAGAAACTGAATTTACACAGGCAGTAAATTGGAGAGGGGTGATTCCACTCTAGTGGTTCCCCAGACAGAAGCCATGAGCTGAGGAAGACCACGTGGTGCCTGGGAGGAGAGAGAAGACTTGGTTTCCGTGTTTATAGTTCTTTGGTTTTGTCCCAAAAAAGGGGCATGTTTGATTCTTATGCAAATGTCTGTCAGATGAACTCTGGACAGAGAATATTACTGTATTCTTAGAAGTATTTAAGGACTCATGGAAAAACCTCACTGGTCTGAATGGTAAAATAATATGTCAACCATTAAGAATAGAGGGTACTTCCCTACAAAATAATTGTTTGTATGCTATAACAAAAAAAAGTCACACTAAATATAATTTTATAATAGCCAATGTATCATTGTGTACTGTTCTATTACAGTTGAATGTATGAATGCTCACCCTGCACAGTGACGGGAAAGGGTGTTTAAGGCCATTGAACATTATTAAGATGCCACTGGTACAGAAACATCTGTGCCAACGGGCTTGAAGCTCATCCTCTGTGGAAGTCAGCAGCCCCTTACTGCTGACGCCGGCAACAACAGGAAAGAAGAAGGTGGATGTTAAGAGGGACCCAAGAGGCTGAGAAACACATGGGGACCCCTCGTCCCCGGAGGGAACTCAGAACTATTTTTGAAGAAACTCAAGGGTGCTAGGGCTCGGTGAGTGGAGGAAAAAAGCCAAGGGACAATGATTTGTGACAATTTTTGTGGCCTTATTTTTATGACCCCAACAACCCTGTGAAAGTAGAAGACTTGGGGTTTTTAGTCTCAAGTCACAGACAAGGAAACTAAAACTCAGACTTGGCCACAGAGCTGACAAGGCAAAAGGACTGGGGCTCAAACCCAGATCAGACCCTCAGTTCTTTTGTCCTGTTTTTCAACAAATGACTGTCACGTTAGCAACGCATGTCATACAATATGAATAAATAATACTTGGAAACCTACTTGGAAAGAGAAAGAATCAGTCTATACCCGTGACAGTGCCTTCCTATAGGGGTTCATCTAGTGGCTTGAACACAGCCGTTGTTCAAAAGCTTTTGAACAGTCTGCCCATTGGTGTGATCTGGTCAGACGGGGCCAAGTTGTTGTTGCTTAGTCGCTAGATTGTATCTGACTCTTTAGGGACCCCATGAACTGTATAGCCCGCCAGGATCCTCTGTGCATGGGATTTCCCAGGCAAGAATACTGGAGTGGCTTGCCATCTTCTTTTCTCTTCTCTATTCAAGGACAGTCCCAGGAATGGTTCAGGAAGCTAATCCCTACCTGGGTTAGTGAGCTTCACATCAGGCTTCTTCTGTTGCCTATATCTTGTGAGTCTGACCTTGTAAAGACTGACAAGGAATGTAAAGTCATGTGCCTTTTCTATAGAAGGGTGGATGACTTTAAAAAAAAAAAAAACAGAGGCATCAATATTATTGCTGGTAAGTATAGATTTTGCAAATGGTTTTCAAGGTCGATACATATTAATCGAGAGTACTGGGATACTAGAGTGGCTTTTCTAAGAACCACCTGGGCATTACTAGAAAGTAACAGATCTAACTGGCTTTCAGTCTCAGTTCCACTGTCTTCACAACAGTAGAATCTAAGCAACATAGGGCTTAAAAAAATAAATCTGAAAATTGCCAATGACAGGCAGGAGCCCCTTGTCTAATTGTATTCAAACTCGTCTGAACTGATTTCCAAAGACCTTCATCCTTCTCCTCGCCTCTTTCAAAAAGAGCAAACCAGCAGCTTCTTTTAACTCAATTCTGTCTGGGAAGGGTTTTAAAACTAAAAAGAGAGAGGGTGGGGAAATCTGATCTACCAGCTCTTGCAATCCACCAGCCCTGCCGTATACAGAATAAGGAAGGTTCATTTTGGACTGAGGTTGCCAAGGTCACCAGATAGCAGCCTGAGTCCCTGCTTTTATGCTGAGCGTGACATTTTTGGTGTCCTTTGTGAGGCGGTCCATATGGAAAGCAGAGCACCTAGTCAGAGCTGGGCTAATTCCTTGTGGAATGAGGGAATGTGGAATGTGAACCAGCCAGGAGCGAACAGAAGCAGTGGATGTCGCAAGTTATGCCAAGATGAAGGCTGCTGCCTCCCAAGTGATGCCTCTGTGTACCAGGTCCCCCTGAAGCAAACCCGCACTGCAAGATGACCCTGGTTTCTCCTGGCTTTATAGACACAGTCTCCAGTAGTGATTTGACTGCATGACTCTCAGCGCCGCTAATGCTCAGGTGTGTGGGGGCAGTGAGGGGGGAAGGAAGAAGAACTCTGGGACCCCCAATGACAGGGGATCATCGCTGCAGAGATCTTCACAGCTCTTTGCTGCTAACCTGGGTTGTTGTCCTCTCCCTACCTCCTGAGTTCAGAAAAACCTCAAGAAAATGACTCAGATTCGAGTTATTTCCGATTGTGATTATCTGAGAGCTAATTATTGCCTTTTGCACCATCGCTTAGCTTGTTCCTGCCTTCCCCTGGCCCTCCTGCTGCTGACCATTTCCCTGTCATTAGCACTTCCACCAGCGACCACGACAGCAAGGACAGCAGAAGAGAGCATGCTCACATCAGCCCGCTCTGCTGTAGTTTATCAGCTCTGTGTGCAGGTTCCAGACGGAAGGGATGAAAGCTCCAGACCTTGCTCTCTCTCCCTGTCGTCACCGGTAGAGATAACTGAGAATCGTGTGGGCAAATGCTTCATGCTTCATGTTAGCAGCTGCCCACAATGGTGCTGGCAGTTGGTTGACTTATGTCAGTTTTCTTTGGGCTTGTCCTGAGTCGTCTGGTGTCTAAACTATGGCCAGGTCACCGGGGAAATTGTGCTCATTTACAGACCAGCAAGGGGCTGGTTCGAGAATGCAGGTCTGATTTAGAATCCAGGTCCACTGCTAACTAGCCATTAGAACTCTGGTTCCTCGATGGGGAGGACATGTGTGGTTTCTGTCAGCTCACCATTCATTCCCTCTCTCCTCATTGAACTCATGGTTGAGTTGGGTGGAAGACAGATAACCTCCAAATATTTCTTTCTAATGAGGTTAAAAGCTTCAGTTCTCAAAAGGGCATTTGTGGGTATGATGAGTGCTAAGCTGCTGTAGTCATGTCCCACTCTTTGTGACCCTATGGACTGTAGCACATCAGGCTTCTTTGTCCATGGGATTCTCCAGGCAAGAATACTGGAGCTGGTTGCCATTCTCTTCTCCAGGAGATCTTCCCCGACTCAGGGATCCAATCAGCTTCTTTTATGTCTCTGGCTTTGGTCTGCAGGTTCTTTACCACTAGCTCCACCTGTGGGTATGATCGAGTAAGAGAAACAGACACATAGAAGGAGACAAGGATCTACAGACCCTGAGACTGGATCAGGAGCAGGACCCCACAGAGAAGTGGCTGTATGGTGTGTCTTGGCCACGCAATGTGTGCCCAAGGATGGCACTGAAGTCGTAGAGTCACTGGACACAAAGCAGCCAGTGAAGGCAGGAAATGCACCACCTGTCTAGAATGGGGATTGAGGCAACAAGAAGCCACAGCCCAGCACCCACCATTGATCCCTTGTCTTTGCATAGACGTCAGTGCAAATCCTCAGAAGAAATTAGGCTTACTCTTCCACCAATGGGAAAAAGTAGACTGAGACACAGAAATGAAGTTAAGGTATAGAAAATGGATAAAATTATCTTTCCTGAGTACCTAATTTTATGAAATTGTCTCTGATATGCTAATTATTTAGTGTATACTCGTGTGAAGCATACACTCTTCTGAAATCCTAAAATAGGATTAGTAATTCTCAAATAACCTGCTTGTTAACATTTGTGACTGAATCACTCCATTCATATTTGTTTAAATAGCAGATAAAACCATGACAGTTAAGATTCTGGTGCTTATTCTTTAAAACTCTCAGCTGAGGTATAAATGAGAAAGTATCTTTCTAGAAGATGATTTGGCAAAAGGTAACAAAATCCCTAAAAGGGTGCATATATCCATTGGCCCCAAAATCTTACTTTGAGGAATTTACCCTACGTCAATAATCATGAATGCATTTGAAGATTTAACTGTAAGAATGTTTATAATGGTGACAAAGTTAAGTTTTTCCATTTTATTTCATTTTTTATTGAGGTATAATTTATTTATTGTGAAATGTACAAATTTTAAGTGTACAGTTCAATAAGTTTGAACAAATCCATGTGCCATCAGGATACAGGATGTTTTATCACCCCAGAACATCCCTTAGTGCTCCTTCCCACTCAGTGGCTCCACCGGAGCAATATCTATTCCAGTTTCTATCACTATGGTTTAATTTTCCTTATCAGAGATACTATCATGACAATATCAAATGTATGATTTTTTGATACTTATCTTCTATGAACCGTGATCCTTAGCATCTACTCTAGGCTCAGGGAAGGAGGGAGTGTGAATGCAAACTCAAGGACAATGTGGTAGGATGCTGTCCCAGCAAAAAGGAGGAGGAATTGGGAAGAAAGGCTGTCCTTCTACTCTAGTGGACTGTGGGAAATGATGAGGTAAAGGAATCAGGCAAGATGATCCATACTTTTTTTATCATCCAAGAGCTGGGAGAAAGGTTAGACAGGAAGAAGTAGAACCCTGTAGCTGACACTCTTGCCATTCTCCAATTAATATAAAGCCTTCCTCCTCATCAATGAGATATCAAAAGAAATGATGGTTGAGGGTTTTATGGACAGGGTGCTGTTTTCCTTATAGAAAGAATAGACATTATTGTATCACTTCTTCACTCAACTTTTTTCATTGAGACCACTAGGCAACAAGCTTGAGGATGAAAAACCAGGATGCTGAAGGATGGCAGTGGGAAATATAGAAAGAGACCAGATCCTTGGTGGCAGCCCAACAATGTTACTAATTGCTTATCCTTGGATTTCATATTACACAAAAAATACAGATCCTCGTTCATCGAGCTACTGATAGCTGGATTCCAGTTACTTAAAGCTGAAGGTGTTCCTGATGGGTTTCCTATTTGGAACTCTAAGAGGAGACTGCCTTGCAGGGCTCTCTAATCCCATGCATACCAACCTAGTGTAGCCACAGCAGAGTAATGTTGGTGGCATGGGAGGGTTAACCACAAGAGAAGTCTGAATGAAGCCACCTCAATTGTCCATCAGTATCTGCATGGCATGGAAGAAATCCAGAAATCCCTATTGACTTCAGAGAGACGGGCAGACATTATTAGCTGATGCTGCTGATGGGGGAGGCTCCTGGGGGAAAATGATCCTGAGATTGGGAGCTTTGTGGTGGATCACTCAAGCCAGTGATTGAATTTGTGACACACAAATAACTCAAGGCAACACATAAGACCAGTTGGAATGCAGGTGGTACTAGGTTAAGCAGCAAGAGCTAGCAATACTAACAAATCAAGAAAAAGTAAACTATGAGTTATTTGGACATTGGCCTCAACATAGTATGTTCACGGGGCTTTCCAAAGATGCGAACAGCCTCAGGCAAGAATCTGGGTCCAAAGACTCACTTTTTCCTGCTACCATGTGAATGTAAGTTACCTGATGCTCCTACATCCCAGGCACTAATTACGAGGGAGTAGGAGGAGGGAATCTGAAAGACTGAGCATTTGTCCAAAAGGTACCTAACTACTCAAGAGTGAATGTTTAACTTGTAACACTAGACTGAGTGGACTTTCTGCACAGTTACTTCTCTAGCCACATGTTACTCAATGTTATTTATTTTTCATTACTTAAAATATCAAAAAGGGAGGGATAGTATTAGAGTAAAAAATATAGGTCATTGTTAGATAAATTATAGACGAGCCATTGAATAAAATATTATTTGGCAATTAAAATGAATTAGTGTTTCAGCTAAACAAGGTGGATTGAAGACACAGTAATCAAAACTTCCACTCCTCAAATCCCCTCTAGAATAATAAAAGACAGGAAATGGGAGAGGAGGAGCAGAAAAAACAAATCAGAAGCTAGAACAGAGCATAACAAGGGGTAACTGACTTTAACAGACCTAAAGAAAGCTTCATTCTCAAAATATTTATTTGGCTGCATGGGTCTTTGTTGTGGCATGTGAGATCTAGTTCCCTGACCAGGGATCCAACCTGGGCCTCCTGCCTTGGGAACGCAGTCTTAAACACCGGACCAGCAGGGAAGTCCTGATAGCTTCATTCTTAAGTAACAGTGGAGGAAGTCCAGAAATGGCTGATCTACAATGAAGAATATCAGAGAAGCTCAGAGATTGAACATCAACATAATTTTGGTGTGTGTGTGTGTGTGTGTGTACACATGGAGCTGGAAAAAGACAGTTGAAATGGTAAGAAGCAGTTATAGATCCCTGGCTTCTTTTCCACACTCCTTGAGGTCTCCTTACAAGTCGCACCCCAGCAGAAGACTGAAATTCACTCTCCAGAGAGGCTAAGCCAAAGGTCTCGTGAGCTAATGGACATTGGACAAAGTTGAAGGCTTCAAAGAGAGTGGCTATATGAAAGGGTTGACACTGAAGGGTGAGAGTCCTGGCCCCTTGTCACACTTTGCCCACAAAATGATGAAACTTAACTATAACCCCCAAGAAGAGGACTGGAAGTTTCTGTTCTTAAAGTTGATCTTTTTTCATCTTCAAATAAAAAGACCTTCAGACGCTAAGTGGAGGTGTTTTCCCCCAAGATCAGCTTGAAATCCAATCAGCCACGCCTTCTCACTTACACAGAGCTTCTAACAAACTTTTCAGTGTTTCATACTAAATCGAAGCAAACCAGTGGAGTTAATCAGGCATTTGGAGAAAGCCTGTGTGTTGGTCAATGTTCCTGGTTACAGACATGGAATTCATGATTGGCTCATTTAAGCAGAAAATAAATGAGTTAAAGCATATTATTGCAGAATTAGAGGGAGATGCATAGGTAAGTTTAGAAACCAATGGTGAGTGACAGGCTTTAAAAATTAGTAGTTATTGAGTCAGCTTCAGGGGCCAGACTGAGCTCCCACTGCTTGGTTGGTGACAACAGGCAAAAGAAAATGATTGTTATGTGTAAATGGAGACAAATTTGTCTGTGAATCCTCCAGAATTTGTAGGGAGAGGGGCTATGGGAAAAATCAAGACATCATTTTAATTTTCCAGGTAGGGAATAGAGAGTCTTATTTTTATTTTTTTATTATCAATTTTTTACTCCACAGACATGAACTCTGATACCTTTGGGTTCCATGTGTAAGAAAAGAAGTAAAATCAAATTTTAGCTGAAAATATCCCTGCAATATTGGGATTTTGGTAATAGCTCATTTTTCTCTATGTGGTTACTGTATGTTTCCACATTTCATTATTTTTAAATCAGAAGTATTTTTAAAAATTGTTGGAGAGAAAAGAAATATTATTGGTGGCCAGAGTGGGCAGATGAGCTAAGAAACCCTAGAGCATCTGTTTGCCTTTGTAAACTTCTTCCTGGCTGTTTCTGGGGTAAAGTTCACTTGGAGAATGCTCGCCTCTGTTCCGCAGCTCTGAGTCAACTGCTTCAGACTTTCAACATTCTGACTAGCTTTTAACCAGTAATGAGAAGGCTATTCCAGATAAACGTATGTAGGCCAGCAGGAGAAGAGGGAGAGCTACACATGGTCAGAAGGCTTTTGATTAAGCATCGCAATCCAGACTACCAGCAAGTTTCCCACGTGAGCAGAGGGGAGGGGTGAGTGAAGCAGCAGCAGCTCTTGATCAAGATCTTTACCTGGTTGGGACTTTATAATTCCTAAGGTCAGTCCATGTTTGAGGGTATGATTCACTGCCCTATGTCTCCCACCTCCCATAATCTCATCGAAGTTCATCCATCCAGGGACAACCCCTCAGTCATTCTTGACTTCTCTTTTCCCCCCACCTTCAACTTTGAATCACCCACTGAGCCTGTATTTTCAGTTCCAAGTCTGTCTCTGAGGTGATTTCCAAGTCTGTCTCATTCTCTGAATCACCCTGCATCTGCCACTCTCAGGCCTTCCTCTCTGCTGCCCTGGACAAATGGGAAACCTCCTAAGTGTCTGGTTGGCCTCCAGCTCTGTCAAGGAGGAGGCCCTCCTTCCCCACAAGGGCAATGCCAAACTCCCTTGCAGGGCGCACAAACCTTTCATAAATGGACCCTAAACTTTAGTCAGTTTCTGCTTTGAAAATGACCAACTCGTCCTTGTTTGCCAGAAATTTTTCAGGTTTTTAACACCCAGAATACCCTTCATTCCTGGGAAAACCAGGAGGTTGGGCATCCTATCCTAGCCCTTGTCACCCACCTCCAACCCAGCTGGCACATTAACAAAAACTTTATATTTAATAAGACAAGGTATGACTGTGCCTTAAAGATTTTTATCTGCCCCAAGCCTGCACAGGATCTGGCATGTCATGGGCAGTAAGTAATCTGTCACTCTCCAACAATTCATGATGTCAATAAGGCTAGTATTTTCTTAAAGATTTTTGACCTCCTCTCTGTTATTTGTCTTGAGAATGAAAGTTTTGAAAATATATTTTATTGTGACACTCTTTCCTTTAGTAAATGGTGGGCTAGGTGTTTTTTCTACCACCTGCCAATAGAGAAACAAAAAGCAATATTCATTTATTAGAAATTACTGAAAATAATGAATTTTATCACAGGAAAGAAAGACACAGCTCCTATACTCTACTAACCCCAGGTTCTTATGAAACCTGTCTACTTTAGAATGTTTGAGTATCATTCTCGGATAGATGGTCTTGTCATTACCTCACTTTCTGAAGAAAGATCAGATTGGTGAAAGTCTTAAACTTTGGAAGCATGCTTTACAAACTCTGTGACTATTAGTTCCCAAGGACCATATTATCATTAAAAGTAGTAGGCTTAATGAAAAACCCATCAAACACAACAGGAAATGCAATATTGTTTTTTCCATTTTAATAAATATTATTTTATGAACTAGATATTTATGTATAGTCACACTGAAATTCACCACTGAAGGAAATGGCTATCTACTCCAGTATTGTTGCCTGGGAAATACCATGGACAGAGGAAGCCAGCAGGCTACAGTCTGTGGGGTCGTAAAACAGTCAGACGAGACTTAGTAAGTAAACAACAACGACAACCACAACCACTGAAATACCTCGTTACTAACATAGATGCTATTAGTCTGTGTGCTTATTACACTAATGTTCATGGCAGAGATCACTGGAAATGACATGCATTTGAGAAAAGTAGAGAACTCTCCAAAATTAAACAGTTTAATCCCTGTTTCTGATTGTGATTCAGTCAAGTCTGTACCAGGTGTGTTTGGTAACCTGTATTTGATTTTGTCTTGAGATGCCATTTCCCTGTGTGCTGTGCTGTGCTTAGTTGCTCAGTCATGTCTGACTCTCTGTGACCCCATGGACTCCTCTGTCCATGAAGATTCTCCAGGCAAGAATACTGGAGTGGGTTGCCATGCTCTCCTCCAAGGGATCTTCCCAACCCAGGGATCAAACCCAGGTCTCCTGCATTGCAGGTGGCTTCTTTACCAGCTGAGTCACCCGGGAAGGCCATGAATACTGGAGTGGGTAGTCTGTCCCTTCTCCAGGGGATCTTCCTGACCCAGAAATCGAACTGGGATCCCTTGCATTGCAGGCAGATTCTTTACCAGCTGAGCTACCAGGGAAGCCCCTTTCCCTGTGTGGAGCATTCTAAAACTCAAATTGGTTCTGCCACTTGCTCAGCTGTGAGGTTCTTACATACATTCTCCAAACGCACTAGGAACTCCCTGGAACCTCATCCCATCTCTGTTCTTTTGAATGGCTAGGTATTCACACACATCCCCTGGTAAGAGGTTCAGACGTTTGTAGTTGCATCTATTGCAAAGTTCTTTTAAATCCTCTCTTACACTGACTAAAGACTACTTTTTAAAAATTGAAGTATAGTTCATTTACAATGTTGTGTTAGTTTCAGGTATAGAGCAGTGATTCAATTATATATTCTTATTCAGATTCTTTTTCCGTTATAGGTTGTTACAAGATAGTGACTATAGTTTCCTGTGCTATACAGTAGGTCCTTGTTATTTATTTTGTGTCTAGCAGTGTGTATATGTTAATCCCCAACTCCTAATGTGTCTTCCCTCCCACGCCCTCTATTCCTTTTGGTAATCATAAGTTGGTTTTGACTGTGAGTTTATGGCTTGAGACCTCTGCCTGATGTGGCTGCTTTCTTTACCCCTTTGTGAAACTCTCTTCAAAAGAGTAATAGGTGAGAGGACTCGGTCAGCCTAGTTACCCTGGTGACTGCAGGGAGTGTGTGTCCACAATGCACACGTACCCAGGTGGGTGGAGGAGAGGTTGCTCATTAAAATATACTCCACATGAAGAGGAGATGGGGGAGTGTGACTCTTTCCATGTTCAAGTGAAAGTCATGTACCCTGCAAAAAAAGAAGCTTGTGGCTGAATCTATTGCCAAGTTTCTTAGGTCCTCTGCACACTGACTAGACTGCTTTTTTTTTTAAAGGACGCTTTCTGGGGTTGAGTTTGTACCCCATGGATCTTGCTCTCACAGCATCTTTTCACTTGCAATCCACACCTTTTCATCTTTTGCCCTCTTAGGAAAGGTAGTTGAAGAAGGAAATGGCAACTGACTCCAGTATTCTTGCCTGGAGAACTCCGTGGACAGAGGCGCCTGGTGGGCTGCTGTCCATGGGGTAGCACAGAGTCGGACATGACTGAAGCGACTTAGCAGCAGGAAAGGTAGTAAACAATTTTTTAAAAATTTAAATATATATATTTGTATATGTATATATGTATTACAATTGCAAGTAAAATGTTTGTGGGAAGAATCTGGTTTTTTTGGTTGTTGTTGCATGCCTTTCTTCGATCTTGACATGGAGCCAGATTTATCTTTTAGAATTTCTATCTTGATCTCTTGCTTATGAACAGGGAAGAAAAATAAATATGTTTCACAATGACCACCTGAGTCTGCGGCAAATCACATCTTAATCTCCTTCCATTTTGGCAAAGATTTTCAAACCCAAACACTTTCTGTGCAGCCTCTTATAAAATAATACCCCATCCTCCTTCACACACCCACAGCAAATGTCACTAAATAATTATACACTCAGACTCTTTCTATCCAGCTCGCCAGATAGGCACTATTAATTAAACAGATCTGGAATATGAGATAACACCTATTTGCCACCCCTCTTTTACGGTATCATTTTCTAACTTACTCTTCCTCTCAACCTTATAGACTTTGTAATGGAATGAATGTTTTTTGTTTGAGAGATGAATGGGGCTTAATATTTTATAACTAGCCTCATATTTTTAGATGTACTTTGAAAAAAGTTTTAAACACCTATATTCTCTCAGATATATGTAAAACTATATTTGAACTAAAACCACTCGTTTCTGTATAATAATTTTAGGGTGGTTTCTGATACTCTTGAGGAGTTTGAGGTAAAAATTTATTGTTATCCTCCTTCTCCATAAAGTATTTACTGAGTGCCTCGTAGTATATGGTTTAAGCAAAGCATTGCACAAAGCAAATTATTCAGGTATAGTCTGAGTGCATAACAGTTTGAGACATAAATGATTTCATACAACTACAGGAGTTAGCAGGGCTAGTTTATAATGCAGATATTGTTTTATAAGGTGTTATTATCTTAGAATACATGTGTCAAGAATTCAAAGAACAAAGTTATTTTCAATGATTACATTTATGGTGGCCAGATACTGTTTTACTTGGAAGCATGGCTTGGCAATCCACCCGGGATCTAGGCAACCGTTTTATTCCCAATTGCACCCTCCACCCCCACCATTTCAGGTAAAGTGTCGGGTTGGTGCTCTGCTGCTGGGAAAACTAATGATCAAAACTCGGGGAAAAAAATCTTTAGAGGTTTTTTCTGGCAGATACCTATGGTCTGGAGGGAAGTGTTGCACAGTGAAAATGATCATGTTTACTCCTAAACTAAATGGGCATTCATCTTAATCTTATGCCTGTTGTGGTGTACCCAGAAAGTGCTGGATGGAGTGAGCATAATGGGATAACCCCCCGCCCTCTCCAGGAAAAGAAACTTCTCATTGTAATGTTATGGTGTGCTGTACAATAGTAATGATTTTTATAGCTTCATAGTATACTCTCAACAAACAGCGTTGAAAATGGATTAAATGATTTCGTTTTGCTTTGGCTATTAGTCTATCTCAGAAACAGTTTACCGTCTCATACGTAATATACCGATAGTGATTATCCCTTATTTCTAAGTAACACTCTCAGGGGTTCAATGACAATGAGAACAGCAGGAAACGCCAAGGAGCATAATGGCTTCCTAAGCAGCTATGTAACTTTCCATTTCTCTGAGGGCCGAGGTAAGTCGGTGGACTGGTGGACAGAGAACTTTTGTCTTCTGAATGCTGTCTTATTTCCCCTGTAAGAACCCATGATCGAGGGGCGTCAGGACAAAAGAGCTTGAACCGGCGATACGAATTTTTTTCACATCTTGGCAGACGCTCACACACCACCCGAGTCTAGAGTGATAATGGTATTCTTTTCCTGACTATGACCCACCACAGGAAAACCATGAGGGTCACACAATGGCCAGAAATTAACTCTTGACATGCTTGCAGCTTTTCCAGCAAACACTGGGGCTTAATATTACAGAACTAGAAGAGCTGATCTCCCCTGGTGATAGCAATCTGCCTTTCAATTTTGCTGTCTCGAACAGCCAGCTGTGAGCCTTTATATAACATTTCACAGTCCCTTAATTACCACATAACAACCTCAGGGCTGCTAATCCTAATACCGTTCCAAAGTGAGGGACTTATGACATGTCAGCAGTTTAATGCAACTCTTTCTGTGGTAATCATGTTTCGTGGAAAATATAGTTCTTCCCCAAACACAGCGAATACTCACCTTACAATGTTCACATAAACTTTTGCTTATGCCCCACATCACTGGAGAGAAATAGCCTCTTGTGTCCTGGTAGAGAGATGTACTGAGGCTGCTAAGCATGTAACAGAAAGCCAAATCAGAAAGACTGGTAGGGGAAAAGAAGTGGATAATATCAGGCCAGACAAGATTCATTGCACTGCTCAGGCATAGCATAGCTAGCCTTTTTCCTTTTCTTGGTAGAAATTGGGCTACAAATGCAGCATTCATAGGCCCTATGATGATGCATGGTGATTTAGTAGCTAAGTCATGTCCGACTCTTGTGACCCCATGGACTATAGCCCACAAGACTCCTCTGACCATGGGATTTCTCAGACAAGAATACTGGTGTGGGTTACCTTTTCCTTCTCCAGGGGATTTTCCCAACCCAGGGATTGAACCTGTGTCTCCTGCATTGCAGGTGGTCTCCTGTATTGCAAGAAGTTTCTTTACCACTGAGCCACCAGGGATTCCCATAATGCATAAGGACTAATTAAATTTTGATGATCTTAACATGGCCAACAGGACAGTGTTGTCACTTTAGGGCAGATGAAGGCAGGTCAAAGGATCTACAGGAAAAAGAAAGGTTTGCCTTATTGACTAAATCAGAGACATCAATTGACCAGGCCCAATCATTCAGGACCGATATTAACTCGGACTCAAATAGGCTGGATTTGTTTTCTCTGCTTCTGCTTACTTTCTGCCCAAGCTGGTATGCTACTGACTGCCAGAAAGCAATTAATCAAGTCTACGTTTCAAATGTAGCAGTGTAAATTTAATACAACATTTGTTGTTTGGTGAGTTTCTTAACATCCCCAGACATATTAATCAACAAGTACTTACTGAGCCTCTATTCTGCCCTGAGTGTTTTGCTAAGTGTTCTTGGGGACATGAAACATATGAGATGAAGTTTGAGTTCTCCAAGGAAGCGCAATGAAGTGGCCTACAAGGCTGGAATCCTAGCTTATCAACTTACTAGGCTTTGAGAAAATTAAGTCACATTTTGGACCCTCACTGTTTTTACCATGAGGCTAAAAATGCCTGTTGAATGGGGTTAGAATTCCTATCTTGGGCCCCCTCTGAACTCCGTACTTGTATATCTAATAGTCAACTTGCTGTGTCCACCTGGATACCTAACAGAACCACAAGCTAAATATGTCCAAGATGCTTCATCCTTGCCATTCAACCCCTACCGAGATCCCCACCACACCCTTTCTCCCCCAACTTTTATCTTTCTCCATACGCAGCACCACAGTACCACTAGGTCCTCAAAGACTTCCTTTTCTCATTAATTCATCAGCAGGTTCTATCGGTCTTGTCTTGAAAGTACATTTCTGCTTCACCTACTTTTCTTTGTCTTCGTTGCCTCTATCTGTGATCAGACATCCATCGTTCATCTCCTGCAACAACTCTCTGTCTGGTTTCACAGTTTTGATCCCTGAATTCTTTAGTTCAATCTCCACTCAGTAGTAAAAATGCTTTTTAAACCTGAATTGGGACTTTCACTTCTGGTTTAGATGTAGAAAGTCATGAATTCCCACTTTTCAATGGTGTACTTAATTATATTTTGGTGTTCCAATTATTCTGGATTTTACTAGTGGCAGCCTCTACAAGTGACTCCTGTGTCTTTGTGACATGTCCTCATTAATTTTACTGAGCTCTTCTTTCAATTAGTTCAGTTGCTCAGTCATGCCTGACCCTTTGCCACCCCATGGACTGTAGCACACCAGGCCTCCCTATCTGTCACCATCTCCTGGTGTCTACCCAAACTCATGTCCATTGAGTTGGTGATGCCATCCAACCATCTCATCCTCTAGTCCCCTTCTTCTTTCACCTTCGATCTTTCCCAGCATCAGGGTCTTTTCAAATGAGTCAGCTCTTCACATCAGGTGGCCAAAGTATCAGAGTTTCAGCTTCAACATCAGTCCTTCCAATGAACATTCAGGATTGATCTCCTTTAGGATGGACTGGTTGGATCTCCTTGCAGTCTAAGGGACTCTCAAGAGTCTTCTCCAAGACTTTTGAACCACAGTTCAAAAGCATCGATTCTTTGGCACTCAGCTTTCTTTATAGTCCAACTCTTACATCCATACATGACTACTGGAAAAAACCATAGCCTTGACTATATGGACCTTTGTTGGTAAAGTAATGTCTTTGCTTTTTAATATGCTGTCTACGTTGGTCATAACTTTCCTTCCAAGGAGTAAGCATCTTTTAATTTCATGGCTGCACTCACCATCTGCAGTGATTTTGGAGTCCAAAAAAATAAAACCTGCCACTGTTTCCACAGTTTCCCCATATATTTGCCATGAAGTGATGGGACTGGATGTCATGATCTCCTTGGCAAAAAAAGGCTTTCCAGGCTCATCTTTTACCTCCCTACCCCAGGTCTAGAAGCAGCACTTCTCTGAGGATCCCTGGTTCCTTTCATTGGGGAATGGATCAGAGACCAATTTTGTGTGCCCAGTTCAGTTCAGTTCAGTCATTCAGTTGTGTCCACCTCTTTGCAACCCCACGGACTGTAGCACTCCAGGCTTCCCTGTCCATCACCAACTCCTGGAGCTTGCGCAAACTCATGTCCATTGAGTCAGTGATGCCATACTCGGCCTTTTGGTTAAGATCAAGTGTAGTATCTGTTCTTATCAGTTCATGTGCCAGGGGTGCTCATTATTCTTAGGATGTCATTGCTTGACCCTTTCGGTGGGCAGAGTTAAGAAACATGTGTATGTATGTGTCGTCGTGCAGTCGCTAAGTCATGCCCAACTCTGCAACCCCATGGATGTAGTTGGCCAGGCTCCTCTGTCCATGAGATGCTCCAGGCAAGAATACTGGAGTGGGTTGCCATTCCCTTTTCCAGGGGATCTTCCTGACCCATGGATTGAACCCAGGTCTCTGCATTACAGGCAGATTCTTTACCATCTGAGCCACCAGGGGAGCCCCATATACATATATATACACACTTATCTATACATGTGAACATACACATGTATAAGCACATGTATTTTATATTTTAGAAACCATGAGTTCATATTGAGTTCAGTTGAGTTCAATCCCAGTTCATCCTGACATTGTTCACTTACTTCATTTCATATTTGCATGTCCTTTCTTCCAAAGTGCAAACTCTGGCCCCTCACAGTACAGCACATTTACTTATTTGTTCAAATGTATGGCAAAACCAATATAATATTGTAAAGTAATTAGCCTCCAATTAAAATAAATAAATTAAAAAAAATATATATAATACATTCAATTTTTTCTGTATTGTTTCACTTATCCCTCTTCAAATCATGAATGAACTAAAAGAAGTTCAGAGTTTGTTTGCAGTTCTCTCTCTTCATTCCACCTCATTCTCCACCCCACCCAACACTGAGGGCTTAATAATCAAATTCTGTGTTCATAAATTACCTGATTGTTCTTTCTTTCTTTCTTTTTTTTAACTCTCCCATAAGTGTGGTTATAGTATTTTTTGAAATACATTGGGGCCATTCGTTCTACTTTCCTTTCCATTTTAGATTCCCCTTTTCCATCTGGATTGGGTTAATTTAATTTTTATATTAAAAACTTGAAGATGATTACAAAGTCTAAAATTGTATCAAAAGAAATAATCTAACAAGTGCCACTGCTGCTGTGTCCCTTTTGCCCTATTTCTTCCTCTACCTAACCTTATAGGAAATCAACTTTGTTATTTCTGATTTAATTTCTCTGTATTCCTTAAGTGAAAGTGAAAGGCACTCAGTTGTGTTCGTCTCTTTGCAACCGCATGGACTATACAGTCCATGGAATTCTCCAGGTCAGAATATTGGAGTGGGTAGCCTTTGGAAATACCAGACCACCTGACCTGCCGCTTGAGAAACCTATAGGCAGGTCAGGAAGCAACAGTTAGAGCTGGACATGGAACAACAGACTGGTTCCAAATAGGGAAAGGAGTACGTCAAGGCTGCATATTGTCACCCTGCTTATTTAACTTATATGCAGAGTACAACATGAGAAACGCTGGGCTGGAGGAAGCACCAGCTGGAATCAAGATTGCCAGGAGAAAAATCAATAAACTCAGATATGCAGATGACACTACCCCTACGGCAGAAAGTGAAGAACTAAAGAGCCTCTTGATGAAAGTGTAAGAGGAGAGTGGAAAAAATTGGCTTAAAACTCAACATTCAGAAAACTAAGATCATGGCATCTGGTCCCATCACTTCATGGCAAATAGATGGGGAAACAGTGACAGACTATATTTTGGGGGGCTCCAAAATCACTGCAGATGGTGACTGCAGCCATGAAATTAAAAGACGCTTACTCCTTGGAAGGAAAGTTATGACCAACCTACACATTACTTTGCCAACAAAGGTCCGTCTAATCAAAGCTATGGTTTTTCCAGTAGTCATGTATGAATGTGAGAGATGGACTATAAAGAAAGTTGAGTGCTGAAGAATTGATGCTTTTGAACTGTGGTGCTGGAGAAGACTCTTGAGAGTCTCTTGGACTGCAAGGAGATCAAACCAGTCCATCCTAAAGGAAATCAGCCCTGAATATTCAGCCCTGATGCTGAAGCTGAAACTCCAATACTCTGGCCACCTGGTGCAAAGAATTGAGTCATTGGAAAAGACCTGGATGCTGGGAAAGACAGAGAAGGCAATGGCAACCCACTCCAGTACTCTTGCCTGGAAAATCCCATGGACAGAGGAGCCTGGTAGACTGTAGTCCATGGGGTCTGGTAGGCTGTAGTCCATGGGGTCGTGAAGAGTCGGACATGACTGAGCAACTTCATTAGCCTTTCCCTTCTTCATGGGATATTCCCAACCCAGGGATTGAACCCAGGTTTCTCGCATTGCAGGCAGATTCTTTACCAGCTGAGCCACCAGGGAAGCCCTGATTTTTAAAAATTTTCCCCTCTATCTCACACACAAAAAAGAGTATACAATATGTACTCTTTTGTACTTTGTTTTTTGTTCCCTTAATAATATATCATGGAAATCATTCTTACAGCAATTCATGGAGCGCTTCTACATTCTTTTTTTACCCCCTTATCGCACCCTTCCCCATCTCTTCCCTTTTAATAGCCCTGGCTCAGATGGTAGAGAATCTGCCTGCAATGCAGGAGATATGGGTTTCATCCCTGAGTCAGGAAGATTCCCTGGAGAAGAGAATGGCTACCCACTCCAGTATTCTTGCCTGGAAAGTCCCATGGACAGAGGAGCCTGGTAGGCTACAGTCCATGGGGTCACAGTCAGACATGACTGAGAAACTAACACTTTCACAGTGTGGCTGACACCACTTGGTATATGCACCGAACTTACTATATCAATGCTCGGACATTTAGAGAATGTCTTATATTTTGCAGATATACATATTGGTGCTGTGCATAAATTTGCACATATATATTTTCATGTTATTGAAAGTGTAGTTTCAGTATAAATTCCTAGAAGTAGAACTGCTGGGTCAAAGGCTACATGTAGTTGTAGTTTGTGAGACATTGTCACTTTTCTCTCCAGAGGAGGTGTGTCCTTTTGCATTCCAGCAGTGCATAAGATGACTTGCCACGCAGCCTCATCAACAGAGTGTGCTGTCAAGTTTTTGAAATTTTGCCAGTCTGATCAGTGAGAAATGATGATGCAATATGGTTTACTTTTCATTTCTCTTATTATGTGTAGGTTGCACATCTTTTTGTATGCTTAAGGGCCAACTTTATATCACTTTTAATGAAATTTTTTATGTCTTTTGTCTGTTTTTCTATGGGATTTTGGTCATTTATTCAATATTTAAATTTTTTTGTATATTAATGATAATAATCATTTATCTGTGAAATGCCTTTCCAATATTGCCTCTCAGAATATACTCATTTTAAAGATTGTTTAGTTTTGGTGGTCAAATTTATCAACATTTTACTATATTGCATGTGGATTTTGAGACATTGTTAGAAATCCTTTCCCTACACTTAGGTTATGTAAGAATTCACCTGGTACTTTTATATTTATATATATATATTAAATTTGCATCTCTGATCCATTGGATGCTTATTTTGTGTATTATAAGAGAAATGAGTCTAATTTTACCTTTTTTAAAAAAAGTTATCCCATTTACTAAGAAGAAAGAAGATAATTTTATCCCATTTTTTTTGTTATCACCTTTATCATATGCCATATTTCTCTATATAATTTGGTTTATTGAATCCTCAGACTCTTGACAGCCATGTATGGATTGGTATTTAGGATTATAATTCAAAGGAGCCCCAGCCACAGGGGAAGCTGGGACTGACTCGCCAGAGCTTTCCCGTGAGTCTTCATTAAATGCATAGGGGCAGTATGCTGATGACTGCAGGCAAGAGCCCTTAAGAGAATCATATCCCCAATATGCGTGTTTTGTTCCCTAAATGCAAGGTAGTGGCGCAGTGTAATCACCCTTATCGAGCTCTGGCTGATTTTCTAATCCATGGATTCATAAGCAACACAATTGTTATACTAAGCTTCTAAGTTTGGGGGTTAGTTTGTTATGTAGCAAAAGACAGTTGATGACTTCCACTTTCTCATTTGCATCAAAAGCGTGTGGAAGTCACCCTGCCATCTAAAAGCAAGTGAAAAAAAAGAGTGAACAGGCTGAAAAGTCAACAACTTTTCTTGGATCCATTAGAGAGGGGACGATACAGGGCCAACCACTGCTCTTAAGATGGGAGACACAGACAGGTGAATTTAGGGAGTCATGGCTTAGCCGAGCAGAGTCATAAGTGAAGACCACCACAGGAACCAGTACTGGGGTAGGAGAACCGGAACTGTAGTTGACAAACTGCTGGAGACTCAGTGTGGACAGGTCTGAGAATTAAAACTCCAGGGGTAGCCAGTTGTTGGAAGGACCCCACAGTACTGTAAGATTTACCTCCAGCAGCTTGGCTAGATTCCCACAGTAAATATTGGAGAAAAATCTCCTTAAGTTTCTGGCAGAGGAGGAGAAAATGACCCATTTTAAAAATACACCTGAGCATTCTATTCTAACAGGGCCTGCCCTCAGGGGAAGCTAGTTAATCAGAGCCTAACCTATTGGAGTATTATCAGACTGAGGGGGGAAAGGAACTCCGACTACAGCCAACCCTAGCCATCCTATCCCACTTAAGGTGGGAGAAAAAAAAAACAAACTGAGAAATTCTTATGAAGCTAACAATCTAGAGGCATGGACTCACTAAAAACCGATACCTAACCATAGAACTCTGGAAGGCTTCTGTTTCCCCTAGACCTTACCACCACATAAACAAACTTTGGTACATGCAAACAATGAAATATTGTTTAGGACTAAGAAGAAATGAGCTATCAAGTCTTGAAAAGATATGGAAGAAAGCTACACGCACATCACTACATGAAAGAAGCCAATCTGAAAAGGCTAAATACTGCATGATTTCAACTGTATGACATTATGAAAAAGGCAAAACTATAAAAACAGTAAAAGCCTCAGTGGTTGCCAGGGGTTAGGGGTGGGGTAGAGATGAGTTGGCAGAGCATAGGGGATTTTTATGGTAATAAATATACTCTGTATAACATCACAGTGATGGATGATATATTATGCATTTGTCCAAATGTATAGCACTAAGATGTATAACACTAAAAGTGAACCATGATGTACACTATGGACTTTGGATGATAGGTGGCACTAGCAATAAAGAACCCACCTGACAATGCAGGAGACACAAGAGACATGGGTTCGATCCCTGGGCCAGGAAGATGACCTAGAGGAGGGCATGGTGACCCATTCCAGGATTCTTGTCTGGAGAATCCCATGGACAGAGGAGCCTGGCGGGCTACAGTCCAAAGGGTTACAAAGAGTCAGACACAACTGAAGTGACTAAAGCATGAATGCACAATGTCAGTATAGGTTCATCAGTTGTAACAAATGTACCACTCTGATGGAGGATAATAAGGAGTTTAAGCATACGTCAGGACTGCAGCTATCTGGGAATTCTCTCTAATCTCCCCTCAAATTTGCTCCCCTCAAATTCAACTGCTCTTAAAAAATTGTCTTAATTTTTAAAAAGATAACTGATATACTACTTCCATTAAACATTGTATAAGAAGCCCTGGTCAGTGAAATAAGACCAGGAAAATAAATAAAAGATACATGTATTCAAAAATATAAGATAGATCTTCCTTTGTGTGCACCGGAAAACTTATGGAACTTACAAACAAAATAAAACAAAAAAACTTACACTAGTAAGAAGGTTTAGTATGGTTGCAGAATACAAGATTAACATATAAAAATCAATTGTATTTCTATACACCAGCAAAAAAAAGGAAAATAAAAACATTTATTATAGCAGCAAAATATCAAACACTTAGGAAGTAATCTGTCAAGAGATACATAAGATCTTTGCACTGAAAACTAAAAAATGTTAAGAGATACTAAAGACATTGGAAGACTCAATATTGTCAAATTATCGGTTCTACCCAAACTGATCACAAATTTCAATATAATCACAATCAAAAGCCCAGCAGGGTAATTTAAATTTTTTTATAAAAGTGCAAATAATCTAAAATAATCATAACAATTTTGAGAAAGAGCAATTTTGAGATTTGCAATACCTGCTTCAGAATATTAATACAGTAATGTTTTAATACAGCAGTAATCAAGACATTGTGCTGTTGGACTAAGAAGACAAATAGGTCAATGAAGCACAGTCCAGTCCAGTAATAGATTCACAAAACATGGTTGATTGATTTTTACAAGGCCTTAAGTCAATTCATTAAAGAAAGGGAAGAGTTTTTTAAACAAATATTGCTAAAATAACTGGATACACATATTTAGAAAAATAAACTCAATCTCCACACATACATAAAATCCATGTATGTAAGTGTATGTATGAAAGTGTTACTTGCTCAGTGGTGTCTGACTCTTTGCAACCTCATAGACTGTAGCCCTCCGGGCTCCTCTGTCCGCGGAATTCTTTAGGCAAGATTGCTGGAGTGGGTAGCCATTTCCTTCTCCAGGGGATCTTCCCAACCCAGGGACGGAACCCAGGTCTCCTGAATTGCAGGCAGATTCGTTTCCATCTGAGCCACCAGAAAAGCCCAAGTGTATGTATAGTAATATTACTATATTAAGTGTATGTATAGTAATATTAATATATAACAAAAATTAATTTGAGATGGATAATAAATCTAAATGTAAAGCTAGAACAATGAAGTCACTAGAGGAAAACATATCAGAACATTGTGTGACCTGGGAATAAGCAAAGATTTCTTAGGACATATGAAACAGAAAAATTGAGAAATTGATAAGTTTATGAAAATTAAAGGGACATCATTAATAAAATGAATAGGTAAGCCACAGACTGGGAGGCATATTTGTACAGCATATATCTCACAAAAAATTCATATGCATAAACATAAACAAATCCTATATTCGACAACCTAGTGCAAACATGGGCAAAAGAACCGAGAAAAAAAGGATACAAAAATGTATAAAGTGCACAAGAAAAGGTGTTCAACATCATTGATCTTGATGAAAAACTAAAAGCACAATGAGATACCATTTCCCTCCCACTAAAATCAAAAAGACTGACATGGCTAAAGTTTAAAGGGAATGTGGAACAAATAAAATTCTTGTATTTGGTTGCTAGGATTGTAAAATGGAAAACTGTCTTGGAAAACTGGAAGTTCCTTATAAAATTAAACATATACCTTCCCTATGGCCCAGAATTTCCACTCCTACATCTTTACCTGAGAGAAATGAAAACAAATGTCACCAAACACTTGTATGAGAACGTTGAGAGCAACTCTATTTATAATAGTCAGATGGGAAATGGTATGAATGTCTCTCAATATGTGGATGGTTAGTCCAGTCGGAGTATTTGCATGCAGTTGAATACTCTTGAGCAATGAAAAGAGATGAACTATCGATACACATGGCAGCATGGATGAATCTCAAAAACATGTTGAGTAACAGAAGTTGGACAGAAACAAGTACACCGTATGTGAGTCTATTTATATGAAGTCCAGGAATAGGGATGATGATAGAAATCTGATCAACAAGAGAAGGGTGTAGGGTTGGTAGTGGTTGTTTACTGCCTAGGAGACTGGTAGAGAAAGGTTCTATGTCTTTTTATGGACAGTTATTGCAAGTTGTACAAAACTAAGTTAGGTTACCTTATTCTCCTCTTTGATAGTTTCAGTTGCCCTTGGATGTAACCCAAATGCCTAGGGTTTGTTTTTTTTTTTTTTTTAATCTGCACTTATAACAGTTTAAAGGTTTTATTTACTGTATTTAGCTATTTCCTGTAATAGGTTTGGTTCTGAGGGCAGGGACTATGCCAATCTTGTTCCTGATTGCATCTCCAGTGCTCATATGTAGCTGCTCATTACATTTCAGCTCCTTTCTCTTTCCTTCGCTTCCACTCCTTAAGGAACTGAAATGAATCACCAAGTCTTCAACTAGAACTTGTAACACACATTATTCTTTCTGGATTTAGCTTAGCTGTATTTTTGAAACTGGCTTTCATCACATGCATGTTGTATCGAGGGATGGGATATGATGTCCAGGTGAAAGGACTGGAGTTCCTGCCAATGAAACAGCCGATGTTTCACAGCAATCCTAACACTAGTGATTAGTCAAAATGCAGTTTTCTCATACTGTAGATTCAGTCCTGGTGGGTGATTAGTCCTGGTGAGAAGAAGTTATTGCCTTCCAATGAGTAGAAAATAGTGTTTAAAATATGATCAAGTTTACTGTTTATGTCCTTGAACTGGAATGAATTATCCTAGCAATGGATACCATACAGGATAACGCTAGATGTATCACAGAGAAAACATCTACCACCTGTTATGTATATACATTTCTGGACCACCAGCCAATTTAACAACAGAGAGAAGCTGTAGCCGTATTTTTGAAATGAAGAACTAAATTACTACAAAGACATAGATACAAAAGGGCACCCACTACTCTTTCCATTTTTACACAAAATAAACATCTAGTAAGTGTAAATGATGAGAATCCCAAAGTATTATATACAATAATTTCCTTTTGGAAATAGTGGTTCTGTTGAAACAACACTGGAGTCTCAGTGGTGGAAGACAGCAAAGTCCGCATTTCTGCTCTCACTACCTGTCTGTCCATCATGGATTTGCTGGGGCCTGAGCTCTTCTGGAGCCCATGTCTTCTCTCTGAGATTAAAGAAGAAGAAATAGGCACCAATAGGAACACAGCTGATAGTCACAGTGGAGAGAAAAAAAACAAGTAGAAGATTGTTCAATGCTCTTGAAGTCCCCCCCTCCACCCCCGCCCCAAGAGACAATTTGCATTTCTTGTCCAAAGTGAGTCACAAGGCCACTTCTAAGTCTGAGGTGACAGGACACTGCAACTCTACTATGTGCCTGGAAGGGGGGAGAGCTGAGAATAGCGGGTAAACAGCACTCATGATCAGCATCCCAGTGAAAGTTGGACCTTTCCTTTTATGACCTCCATCAAGACAGTCATCACTCCCCGTGTGCTAGTTATGAGGCACCAAGTCTCGACTGCTTGCCAGGTACTGTGCTTTATTCATTACCTTCTTTCTTCATCACAAAAACTTAATCTTGTAGATAATATTGTTAAGCTGCATTTTTAGATGAGAAGATAAAGACTGGAGAAGAAAGAATTTATGCCCAGGTCATTAATTCAATAAGGGAAGGAGCCAGGATTTGAACATAGATACATCTGAGTTCGGGGCTTGTACTCTAAACTACCATGTGATACAGTCATTCTAGCCTTGCTGCTGCTGCTGCTGCTAAGTCACTTCAGTCATGTCCGACTGTGCGACCCCATAGACGGCAGCCCGCCAGGCTCCCCTGTCTCTGGGATTCTCCAGGCAAGAACACTGGAATGGGTTGCCATTTCCTTCTCCAATGCATGAAAGTGAAAAGTGAAAGTTGCTGGAATGTGTTTAAAATTAACACTGAAGGCCCACATCCCTAAGGCATTCTTAAGAACTTCTTGTATTGAACCAAGGATATGCAAAAATCAGGTATTTGGTATAGGCTTAGTAACACTGTTACATCTGCCAACCTTTGTTTATAGGCTGCAAGGACTATACGTCTTCATTCTCCTTGGGAGTCTGTAGGTTTTTACTTCCACCAGCTAACACCGTGTAGATACTCAAGCGTATAGATGTCTGTGAATAGGGAGATGTGGAAACTGAAAGGAACCATCCCAGGCTGGTCAATATTATACTCTCATGAGATCTTGTCTAGCTGTTACAGAGTGATTTGCTTCTTCCCAGGCATAATACTCAGATCGCCATCATCTGGAGTCCTGGTTTTAAGAATTGCTTTCCATGATTCCTATACCTCAGAACCAACCATTTACGAGTGTCTAAATATCTTCTGAAAGTACCTCATCCAAATTTTCCTTTAAGAAATCAAAAAGCTGCATTGGCATACTAATTTAGGTCATTAATCCCCATAGATCTGTGCCTCTTGAGCTAAAGTTTAAATATTTGAGCTATGGAATGGGATAACAAATTCATTTCCAGTTACCTGCAGTAGTGACTGGCTTGGTGACATGTTTCCCTGGCTTCCTGCCTCTCCTCATCTCACTGCTTTACTCCTCTGCTATGCCCCTTCACCTTCCTGGGACACTATGTGCTCATTTCTCCTGTCTCAGGGTCTCCTTCCAGAGGAACCCTAACTATCAGATCAGATCAGATCAGTCGCTCAGTCGTGTCCGACTGTTTGCGACCCCATGAATCGCAGCATGCCAGGCCTCCCTGTCCATCACCAACTCCCGGAGTTCACTAACTATAACACCAACCAAAAGTGAGTGCCAACAAGCAGGTATTGGGTAATTATATGAAAGATTTTAGTTTTAAAATGTTGGGTAGAGTAGAATGTTTCAACACAGACTGAAACCTTTAAAAGTAGAGACATCACTTTGCTGACAAAGGTTTGTGTAGTCAAAATTATGGTTTCTCCAGTAGCTATGTACAGATGTGAGAGTTGGACCATAAGGAAAGCTGAGAACTAAAGGACTAATGCTTTCCAACTATGGTGCTGGAGAAGACTCTTGAGAGTCCCTTGGACTGCAAGGAGATCAAACCGTCAATCCTAAAGGAAATAAACCCTGAATATTTATTGGAAGTACTGATGCTAAAGCTGAAACTCCAATACTTCGGTGACCTCATGTGAAGAACCAACTCATTAGAAAAGACCCTGATGCTGGGAAAGATTGAAGGCAGGAAGAGAAGCGGGGAACAGAGGATAAGATGGTTAGATGGCATCACCGACTCTATGGACATGAGTTTGAGCAAGCTCCAGGAGTTGGTGATGGACATGGAAGCCTGGTGTGCCGCAGTCTTATGAGATCATAAAGAGTCAGACATGACTTGAATGTTTGAGCATTTGAAGAGTTTAAGTTTTTTCCTCTAAAGAAACAGGGTGATATGAGAATCAGAAGCAGAAACCTGGTCTACAAAGCTGGTCAAAGAGGCAGTTCTTGCTTCTTTTGAAGGTTCAGTTCAGTTCAGTTCAGTTGCTCAGTCGTGTCTGACTCTTTGCAACCCCATGGACTGCAGCACGCCAGGCCTCCCTGTCCATCACCAACTTCCAGAGTTTACTCAAACTTATGTCCATTGAGTCGGTGATGCCATCCAACCATCTCATCCTCTGTCATCCCTTTCTCCTCCTGCCTTCAATCTTTCCCAGCATCAGGGTCTTTTCAGATGAGTCAGCTCTTCACATCAGGTGGCCAAAGTATTGGAGTTTCAGCTTCAACATCAGTCCTTCCAATGAACACTCAGGATTGATCTCCTTTAGGATGGACTGGTTGGATCTCCTTGCAGTCCAAGGGACTCTCAACAGTCTTCTACAACACCACAATTCAAAAACATCAATTCTTCAGTGCTCAGCTTTCTTTATAGTAACTCTCACATCTGTACATGATCACTGGAAAAACAATAGCCTTGACTAGATGGACCATGGACCATTGTTGGCAAAGTAATGTTTCTGCTTTTTAATATGCTGTCTAGGTTCGTCGTAACTTTTCTTCCAAGGAGTAAGTGTCTTTTTTACTTCATGGCTGCAGTCACCATCTGCAGTGATTTTGGAGCCCCCCAAAATAAAGTCTGTCACTGTTTCCACTGTTTCTCCATCTATTTGCGATGAAGTGATGGGACCAGAAGCCATGATCTTAGTTTTCTGAATGTTGAGCTTTAAGCCAACTTTTTCACTCTCCTCTTTCACTTTCATCAAGAGGCTTTTTAGTTCCTCTTCACTTTCTGGTATAAGGGTGGTGTCATCTGCATATTTGAGGTTATTGATGTTTCTCCGTCAAACTTGATTCCAGCTTGTGCTTCATCCAGCCCAGCATTTCTCATGATGTACTCTGCATAGAAGTTAAATAAGTAAGGTGACAATATGCAGCCTTGACATACTCCTTTCCTGATTTGGAACCATTCCTATTTGGAACCATGTCCAGTTCTAACTGTTGCTTCCTGACTTGCATACAAATTTCTCAAGAGGCTGGTCAGGTGGTCTGGTATTCCCATCTCTTTCAGAATTTTCCACAGTTTATTGTGATCCACATAGTCAAAGGCTTTGGCATAGTCAATAAAGCAGAAATGTTTTTCTGGAACTCTCTTGCTTTTTTGATCTAGCAGATGTTGGCAATTTGATCTCTGGTTCCTCTGCCTTTTCTAAAACCAGCTTGAACATGTGGAAATTCATGGTTCACATACTGTTGAAGTCTGGCTTGGAGAATTTTGAGCATTACTTTACTAGCATGTGGGATGAGTGCAATTGTGCAGTAATTTGAGCATTCTTTGGCATTGCCTTTCTTTGGGATTGGAAAGAAAACTGACCTTTTCCAGTCCTGTGGCCACTGCTGCACTTTCCAGATTTGCTGGCATATTGAGTGTAGCACTTTAATAGCATCATCTTTTAGGATTTGAAATAGCTTAACTGGAATTCCATCACCTCCATTAGCTTTGTTGGTAGTGATGCTTTCTAAGGCCCACTTGATTTCACATTCCAGGATGGCTGGCTCTAAATGATCACATCATCATGATTATCTGGGTCATGAAGATCTTTTTTGTACAGTTCTTCTGTGTATTCTTGCCACCTCTTCTTAATATCTTCTGATTCTGTTAGGTCCATACCATTTCTATCCTTTATTGAGCCTGTCTTTGCATGAAATGTTCCCTTGGTATCTCTAATTTTTTTGAAGAGATCTCTAGTCTTTCTCATTCTATTGTTTTCCTCTAATTCTTTGCACTGATCACTAAGGAAGGCTTTCTTATCTCTCCTTGCTATTTTTTGGAATTTGTGTTCAAATGGGTATATCTTTCCTTTTCTCCTTTGCTTTTAGCTTCTCTTCTTTTCACAGCTATTTATAAGGCCTCCCCAGACAGCCGTTTTGCTTTTTTGCATTTCTTTTTCTTGGGGATGGTCTTGATCCCCGTCTCCTGTACAATGTCATGAACCTCCATCCATAGTTCATCAGGCACTCTGTCTGTCAGATCTAGTCCCTTAAATCTATTTCTCACTTCCACTGTATAATTGTAAGGGATTTGATTTAGGTCATACCTGAATGGTCTAGTGGTTTTCCCTAATTTCTTCAATTTAAGTGATGTGAGCCACAGTCAACTCCTGATCTTGTTTTTGCTG
The DNA here is from genome assembly GCF_000754665.1 of Bison bison bison. NCBI lineage: Eukaryota > Metazoa > Chordata > Mammalia > Artiodactyla > Bovidae > Bison > Bison bison. The sequence goes on along the minus strand of NW_011495057.1, from coordinate 5,004,951 downwards.
ACTGTATAGAGCTTCTCCATCTTTGGCTGTGAAGAATACAATCAATCTGATTTCGATGTTAACCATCTGATGATGTCCATGTGTAGAGTCTTCTCTTGTGTTGTTGGAAGAGGGTGTTTGCTATGACCAATGCGTTCTCTTGGCAAAACTCTATTAGACTTTGCCCTGCTTCGTTCTGTACTCCAAGGCCAAATTTGCCTGTTACCCCAGGTGTTTCTTGACTTCCTACTTTTGCATTCCAGTCCCCTATAATGAAAAGAAAATCTGTTTTGGGTCTTAGTTCTAGAAGGTCTTGTAGGTCTTCATAGAACCATTCAACTTCAGCTTCTTTAGCATTACTGGTCAGGGCATAGCCTTGGATTACTGTGATATTGAATGGTTTGCCTTGGAAACGAACAGAGATCATTCTGTCATGTTTGAGATTGCATCCAAGTACTGCATTTTGGACCCTTTTGTTGACTATAATGGCTATTCCATTTCTTCTAAGGGATTCTTACCCACAGTAGTAGATATAATGGTCATCTGAGTTAAAGTCATTCATTCCAGTCCATTTTAGTTCGCTGATTCCTGTAGTGTCAATGTTCACTCTTGCCATTTCCTGTTTGACCACTTCCAACTTGCCTTGATTCATGGACCTGACATTCCAGGTTCCTATGCAATATTGCTCTTTATAGTATCGGATCTTGCTTCCATCACCAGTCACATCCACGACTAGGTGTTGTTTTTGCTTTGGCTCTGTCTCTTCATTCTTTCTGGAGTTATTTCTCCACTGATCTCCAGTAGCATACTGGGCACCTACTGACCTGGGGAGTTCATCTTTCCATGTCCTATCTCTTTGCCTTTTTTATACTATTCATGGGGTTCTCAAGGCAAGAATACTGAAGAGGTTTGTCATTCCCTTCTCCACGTTTTGTCAGAACTCTCCACCATGACCCATCCGTCTTGGGTGGCCCTACATGGCATGGCTCATAGTTGCATTGGGTTAGACAAGGCTGTGGTCCATGTGATCAGATTGGTTAGTTTTCTGTGACTGTGGTTTTCAGTCTGTCTGCCCTCTGATGGAGAAGGATAAGAGGCTTATGGAAGCTTCCTGATGGGAGATACTGACTGGGAGAAACTGGGTCTTGTTCTGATGGGCAGGGCCATGCTCGTTTGAAAGTTGAAGGGACTCAAAAACAGAACATGTGCTGACTGGAAGCTGGGGGGAGAAAAGAAGTCATCTGTGCTGCAGACATTATCAGTGTCTAAGTGTTTAGGTCTGGGGCAATTTTGAAGCTCCCATTTGTCATCTCCCCCCGCTCTGGTGATAGAACAGCCACCACAGTTTTGTTTTGAAGCACTTTGTGTTCTGCACAGGTGCACCGAATTCCACATATGGCCCTCTGCGCTCCCTGAGCCCGAATGCAAACACATATTTCACAGCATCCCAATGTATTTGTCACTTTCCCAGAGTGTTTACTGCCATACAAGTTTTGCTTGGGGAATGCTCTTCCAACTCTCCTAGCTCTGTCTGCCCAAGGATTTCTTCAGATTGCAAATAACTTTCTAGGAAATTTGCAATTTTCTCCAAATGTCTGGTAAAATGTTTTCAGTCTTCATTTTTTAAAAATTATCTTCTTCATGTGATGATAGTGTTGTATAATGGGCCCTGCGTTGGAATCTCTTACATAGTTTGGGGGACAGAATTATCACCTACCTTCTAGCATCTTAAGTTCAACATGCACACACACCCCATTCGTATAGTCCTTGAGTCTTTGCATTTTCCCATGTGGCGAACATGAGAACAAGTCTTGACTTTCCCTGTTCCCTCACTGTCCCCATAACTATTCAATCAACAGTCCCCACCCCCACCTTCACCTTGTGAGTAGGTATCTCTCACGTCTGTTCATTTTGCTGTGTTTAGCGCTCATCCCATTACTCTTAACAGGCCTCTTGCTTCCACTTTTTTCTCCAATTATTTTTCCACAATGCAGGCAGACTAATTACACCAAATGCGAATATAATCATTTCAACTCCCCTACTCAAACTTTTCAGGGGCTTCCCTTTCCTCTTGCAATAACTGCTGAAATCTAACCTGATTTTCCAAGCCTTCCCCACTCAAGTCTTTAGAGTCACCTCCTCCACCCTCCCTCTGGCCTACTTCACCCCACACTTTATCCCCCAGGCTTCTGTCTTTCAGCTCAACAACTGCTCTCTCTTGCCTACCTTCCCCATCCTCACTTTTTCACCCCATTGGTCTGCCTCATACTTGAGGCTTCAACTTAGCAACCTGGGGGTTCCCCTGATCCATCAACCAGACTACATCCTGACGATGTTAGCTATCTTTGCAGCTAAACACTAAATTCTATAAGGACAGCAATTGTGTCTATATTGCTTGTCATTCTATCTCCAGTGTCTAAACAGTGTCTGGTATACAGCACACAGCTTAAAATAAATGTATTCTTACACATTATTAAGAGGAAAGGAACATTATAAAAAATTGAAATTGGACATCTCTGGTCCAGCCTGTCATTTACCAGCTGTGTTGCCTTTTCTTAGTCAATATCACCCAAGGTTTCATCTGTAAAGAACTTGAACTAGGTGCTCTCAGACATCTCCTTCAGCTCCAGCATTCTAAGTGCTTTATAAACTTTCATATATTTTATGTGGGCTAATATAACCTTGCTGCTGCTGCTGCTGCTAAGTCACTTCAGTTGTGTCTGACTCTGTGCGACCCCATAGACGGCAGCCCACCAGGCTCCGCCGTCCCCGGGATTCTCCAGGCAAGAATACTGGAGTGGGTTGCCATTTCCTTCTCCAATGCATGAAAGTGAAAAGTGAAAGTGAAGTCGCTCAGTCGTGTCCGACTCTTAGAGACCCCATGAACTGCAGCCCACCAGGCTCCTCTGCCCATGGGATTTTCCAGGCAAGAGTACTGGAGTGGGGTGCCATTGCCTTCTCCTTACTATGTGTCAAACCCAATGCTGATGAGTCTAAAGAGTTATTTCATTATTATTTCTTATGTCATGAATGGATTTTGCTTTATTGACTCTCATGTATTGATTTTTCAACAAAAGATGGAAAAAGTAAGAAGTACCCATAAAAGTAACTTTTTTACGTATTCATGATGATTGCCTCCTTCTTAAGCTGTTTGATGACTGAGAGACATCATGCATATGACAACTGGTCCTATAGTAAATGTATTAATCTCAACTGTTATCCAAGTTCGTCCTCATGTTTATTTTTTCATTAAGGATGATGTATATATCACCTACTAGATCTTTTCTGAAAAGTATACCCATTCTCCTTGCTTTTATACAATACTGAACAGATTACCCTGAAGTCTGTTCAAACAGATTTCAAACAGAAAGACATTTCATAGTTGCAAGTATTGGCAGGTGCTTAGAAAACATTTACTGAATGCTTGTTAAATGCTCAGGCATTGTCTGTAAATATATTTAGCTTATTCTTGAAGCCACACTCCCTGATAGGTGTTAATAACTCCATTTTTCTGATTGGAAAACTGAGTTTTGGAAAGGTTAATTTGGCTATAGCATCATATGTGGTTGATCATAAAGAAAGGATTAAAGAGTTCATGGAGCTAGATTTCATGTTCCTGCAGAGCAAAGACTATTTTGCTTTTGGTCACCTCTGAATTCCCGATAAATATCTACTGACTGACTAACTGAATGAGTGAGTGAACAGTTGACATGTAAGTCAATATTTTCCCTTTCACATGGTGCAAATTCCCTAGCACAAAGCAAAATGAAACTTCAGGTACCTTTTAGGCTCTGCCTAGGGCTCTGTCCTTTGGTTTCCAGTAGAACACAATGACACCTTAGCAGCCGGCCTTAATGTACAAAAGGCGGTGTACATGTATTTTTAGCTCTCCTTTGCCTTAATGCAAAGGAATCAAAATTGTGATTGTAATTAACTAAAACCCATGCTGTCATGTATCTTTTCTGTGGACATGCCCACCTACAGTGGCAAAAGCTAACTGATCTTCTTTTCATTGGAAGGTACTGTTCTTGGTATTTGCTGATCATTGATGACCAGAGGTTGCAATGGCTAGACAGGTGACAAGTAGGGCAAAGGAGATGCCACAAGTGCTCATAAATACCCAAAGTCTATACTTAAGCAGTGGTTAGTGAGTTATATACATGAGGGTATCAGGGCTGGCTGCCGGATACAATGTCCAGAAGGTCTGCCGTCCATTTCGGAGTTCTCCATGCCTCCTCTCAAGGCTGCTCTTGATGGCCACTTCTAATGCTATTAAAAATGTTAGGGGATGAGAACACTCAGTGGTTTGCCCCGGGCCCCTCTTCAGGCTCTGAGAGCACCAGTATTTCACCTTGATTGCATTTGTTCCATGATAATATTGGATGAGTTTGTTAATTTTCTATTTCTTTGTTTGAAGAGATCCTGAAAGTACCACAAAGGAGTATTTACAGGATAATAATGTCACAATCTGCAGTTCTTAATTTATTGATTCTCCACAAGCCTTCTTTCTCTTAAACTGTTGTTTTTTTCCTTTCTGCTTCCACGAGAGTTAAAAGTCATTTGGTTTGTTGTTGGCTTTAATCTAGTTTATTATTAGCAAGGTTATTATTTGAAGTCTAAGTGATGGTTCAGATTCTTGCAGCAGTTTTGTTACAAACAGTGGACACAATCCCTCCTCATTATTTCTAGTCAACTCTCAAATGCTATTTTCTCAGCACTGCCAGGACATTCTTTTTTATGGATAACAGCGATTATTTAAAAAGCAATCAGAGGGTATTGAAGAACAGATTTTATACTCTAAAAAATCTGACAGACTTTATCACATAGAATAAAATAGTAACTATATATTTTTTCTAGTTCACTGCTGTTGGTGGAGATTTTAAAAGATGATTATAATAAGCACTCTTCCTAGTTGACCCGTGAATTATTTGGTTCTGGTGCTGAAATGTCAAGCAGTCAGCTAAGAAAGGGAGTATAATTTAACTAACAAACCTATTCCCAGAGCAGTGCAGACGGAGTTTCTACTTCTTCCCTTGAGAGACCACTTTGTAATCCAATAGTTCTCTCACAGTCAGGAATTTTCTTCTTGACATTCAGCCTAAAATTTCCCTTCCCTGAGATCATCTTGTTATGCCTATATATATGTGTATATATACGATACCAGCAGCTAGTTTAAAAAATTATCCCCTGCAGAGATACAAACTCTTCTATTTCAGTGCATTTATTCTTAATATAGATTTTCGTTGCTGGTGTGTGAGATCCCACTTTTCATTACTACTGCAAGTACGATTATTTTGCATTTTCAGTCTGTTCTTCCCTATGGGTAAGCAGTGTTCTAGGTGCATTTATTTTCTGGATGAATTTATTTATTTATTTATTTTTTTATCAAAGGATAATTGCTTTACAGAATTTTGTTTTCTGTCAAACCTCAACATGAATCAGCCATAGGTATACATATATCCCCTCCCTTTTGAAACTCCCTCCCATCTCCTGCCCCATCCCACCCGTCTAGATTGATACAGAGCTCCTGATTGAGTTTCCTGAGCCATACAGCAAATTCCTCTTGGCTATCTATTTTACATATGGTAATGTAAGTTTCCATGTTACTCTTTCCATACATCTCGCCCTCTCCTACCCTCTCTCCACGTCCATAAGTCTATTCTCTATGTTTCTCCATTGCTGTCCTGTAAATAAATTCTTCAGTACCCATTTTTCTAGATTCCATATATATGCATTAGAATATGATATTTATCTTTCTCTTTCTGACTCACTTCACTCTGTATAATAGGTTCTAGATTCATCCACCTCATCAGAACTGACTCAAATGCTTTCCTTTGTATGGCTGAGTAATATTCCATTGTGTATATGTACCACAGCTTCTCTATCCATTCATCTTTCGATGGACATCTAGGTTGCTTCCGTGTTCTACCTGTTGTAGATAGTGCTGCAATGAACAGTGGGATACATGTGTCTATTTCAGTTTTGGTTTCCTCAGGATTTATGCCTAGGAGTGGGATTGCTGGGTCATATGGTAGTTTCCTAGTTTTTTAAGGAATCTCCATATCGTCTTTCATAGTGGCTGTATCAATTTACATTCCCACCAACAGCACAAGAGCATTCCCTTTTCTCCACACCCTCTCCAGCATTTATTGTTTGTAGACTTTTTGATAATGACCATTCTGACCTGTGTGAGGTGATATTTCATTGTAGTTTTGATTTGCATTTCTCTAATAATGAGCAACGTTGAGCATATTTTCATGTGTTTTGTTAGCCATCTGTATGTCTTCTTTGGAGAAATATCTGCTTAGGTCTCTTTCCCACTTTTTGATTGGGTTGTTTGTTTTTTCTGATATTGAGTTGTATGTGTTGCTTGTATATTTTGGAAATTAATCCTTTGTCAGTTGTTTCATTTGCTATTATTTTCTCTCATTCTGAGGGCTGTCTTTTCACCTTGCTTATAGTTTCCTTTGCTGTGCAAAAGCTTTGAAGTTTAATCAGGTCCTACTGTTTACTTTTATTTTTATTTATGTTACTCTAGGAGGTGGGCCATAGAGGATCTTGCTTTGATTTATGTCACTGAGTGTTGTGTCTATGTTGTCCTCTAAGAGCTTTACAGTTTCTGGTCTTACATTTAGGTCTTTCATCCATTTTGAGTTTATCTTTGTGTATAGTGTTAGGAAGTGTTCTAATTTCATTCTTTTACATGTGGCTGTCCAGTTTTCCCAGCACTTTTTATTGAAGAGTCTGTCTTTGCCCCATTGTATATTCTTGCCCCCTTTGTTAAAAATAAGGTACCCATGGGTGCATGGGTTTATTTCTGGGCTTTCTATCTTGTTTCATTGGTCTGTATTTCTGTTTTTGTGCCAGTACCATACTGTCTTGATGACTGTAGCTTTATAGTATAATCTGAAGTCAGGAAGATTGATTCTTCCAGTTCCATTCCTCTTTCTCAACACTGCTTTGTCTATTCAGGGCCTTTTGTGTTTCCATATGAATTGTACATTTTTTTGTTCTAGTTCTGTGGAAAATGCAATTGGTAATTTGATAAGGATCACATAGAATCTGTAGATTGCATTTGGTAATATAGTCATTTTTACAATATTGATTCTTCCTACCCAGGAACATGGGATATCTCTGTATCTGTTTATGTTCTTCAATTTCTTTCATTCAGTTCAGTTCAGTTTAGTTCAGTCGCTCAGTTGTGTTCGACTCTTTGTGACCCCATGAACTGCAGCACGTCAGGCCTCCCTGTCCATCACCAACCCTTGGAGTTCACTCAAACTCATGTCCATCGAGTTGGTGATGCCATCCAGCCATCTCATCCTCTGTCGTCCCCTTCTTCTTCTGCCCCCAGTCCCTCCCAGCATCAGAGTCTTTTCCAATGAGTCAACTCTTCGCATGAGGTGGACAAAGTATTGGAGTTTCAGCTTTAGCATCACTCCTTCCAAAGAACACCCAGGACTGATCTCCTTTAGAATGGACTGGTTGGATCTCCTTGCAGTCCAAGGGATTCTCAAGAGTCTTCTCCAACACCACAGTTCAAAAGCATCAATTCTTCAGTGCTCAGCTTTCTTCACAGTCCAACTCTCACATCCATATGTGACCACTGGAAAAACCATAGTCTTGACTAGACGGACCTTTGTTGGCAAAGTAATGTCTCTGCTTTTCAATATGCTATCTAGGTTGGTCATAACTTTCCTTCCAAGGAGTAAGCGTCTTTTAATTTCAT
>NW_011495057.1:4993701-4997143 GCF_000754665.1 Bison bison bison | reverse complement strand
TCTGCAGTGATTTTGGAGCCCCCAAAAATAAAGTCTGACACTGTTTCCACTGTTTCCCCATCTATTTCCCATGAAGTGATGGGACCGGATGCCATGATCTTCATTTTCTGAATGTTGAGCTTTAAGCCAACTTTTTCACTCTCCTCTTTCACTTTCATCAGGAGGCTTTTGAGTTCCTCTTCACTTTCTGCCATAAGGGTGGTGTCATCTGCATATCTGAGGTTATTGATATTTCTCCTGGCAATCTTGATTCCAGCTTGTGCTTCTTCCAGCCCAGTGTTTCTCATGATGTACTCTGAATATAAGTTCTTTCATTAGCATCTTATAATTTGAACAGTTCTTTTGTTTCCTTAGGTAAGTTTATTCTTAGATATTTAATTCTTCTTGTTGCAATGGTGAATGGGATTGATTCTTTAATTTCTCTTTCTGATTTTTCAAGTGATTTCTGAGTATTGATTTTATATCATGCAACTTTGCTAAATTCACTGATTAGCTCTAGTTATTTTCTGATGCTATCTCTAGGGTTTTCTATGTACAGTATCATGTCATCTGCAAACAGTGAGAGCTTAACTTCTTTTCTGATCTGGATTCCTTTTATTCCTTTTTCTTCTCTGATTGCTGTAGCTAGGACTTCCAGAACTATGTTGAATAATAGTGGTGAAAGTGCACGCCCTTGTCTTGTTCCTGATCTTAGGGGGAATGCTTTCAGTTTTTCCCTATTGAGAATAATGTTTTCTGTAGGCTTATGATATATGGCCTTTACTATGTTGAGGTAAGTTCCTTCTATGCCCATTTTTTGAAGAGTTTTAATCGTAAGTGGGTGCTTAATTTTGTCAAAGGCTTATTCTGCATCCATTAAGATTATCATATGGTTTTTATCTTTCAATTTGTTAATATGGTGTATCACCCTGATTGATTTGCATATATTGAAGAATGCTTGCATTCCTGAAACAAACCCAACTCGATCATGGTGTATGAACTTTTTGATGTGTTGCTAAATTCTGTTTGCTAAAATTTTGTGGAAGACTTTTGAATCTTTGTTTATCAGTGATATTGGCCTGTAGTTTTCTTTCTTTGTGCTGTCTTTGTCTGGTTTTGGTATCAGGGTGATGGTGGCCTCGTAGAATGAGTTTGGAAGTACTTCTTCCTCTGCAATTTTTTGAAAGAGTTTTAGAAGGATAGGCATTAGCTCTTCTTTAAATGTTTGATAGAATTATCCTGTGAAGCCATCTGGTCCTGGGCTTTTGCTTTTGGGAAGATTTTTGATCACAGCTTCAATTTTAGTGCTTATAATTGCATTGTTCATAATTTCTATTTCTTCCTGGTTCAGTCTTGGAAGATTGAACTTTTCTAAGAATCTGTCCATTTCTTCCAGGTTATCCATTTTATTGACATATAGTTGTTCATAATAGTTTCTTATAATCCGTTGTATTTCTGCATTGTCTGTTGTAAACCTCTCCTTTTTCATTTCTAAATTTATTGATTTGATTCTTCTCTTTTTTTCTTGATGAATCTGGATAAAAGCTAGTCATTTTTGTTTATCTTCTCAAAGAATCAGCTTTTCATTTTATTAATCTTTACTATTGTTTCTTTCATTTCTTTTTCATTTACTTCTACTAATTTTGTTTTTTTTTTGTTCTTCTTCATTTAGTTGTTTTAGGTGTAAAGTTTGATTGTCTATTCAATGTTTTTCTTGTTTCTTGAGGTAGGATTGTACTGCTATAAACTTCCCTCTTAGAACTGCTTTTGCTGAATCCCATAGGTTTTGGGTTGTCCTGTTTTCATTGTCATTTGTTTCTAAAAATTTTTTTTGTTTACTTTTTTACTTCTTCAGCAACATGTTGGTTATTTAGAAACATATTGTTTAATCTCCATGTGTTTGTGTTTCTCACAGTTTTTTTCTTGTAATTGATATCTAGTCTTATAGCACTGTGGTTGGAGAAGATGCTTGATATGATCTCAATATCCTTAAATTTACTAAGGTTTGGTTTGTGACACAAGATGTGATCTATCCTGGAAAATGTTCCATGTGCACTTGAGAAGAAGGTGTATTCTTCTGCATTTGGATGTAATGTCCTGAAGATGTCAATGAGATCCATCTCATCTAATATATCATTTAAGACTTGTGTTTCCTTATTAATTTTGTTTTGATGATCTGTCCATTGGTGTGAGTGGGGTGTTAAAGTCTCCTACTATTATTGTGTTACTGTCAATTTCTCCTTTTATGTCTGTTAGTATTTCTTATGTATTGAGGTGCTCCTATGTTGAGTGCATAGGTATTTACAATTGTTATGTCTTCCTCTTGGATTGATCCCTTGATCATTATGTGGTGTCCTCCCTTATCTCTTGTAACCTCCTTTACTTTAAGGTCTATTTTGTCTGATATGAGGATTGCTACTCCAGCTTTATTTTGCTTCCCATTTGCATAGAATATATTTTTCCATCCTCTCACTTTCAGTCTATATGTGTCTTTAGGTCTGAAGTGGGTTTCTTGTAGACAGCATATATATGGATCTTGTTTTTGTATCCACTCAGTCAGTTTGTGTCATTCAGTTGGAGCATTTAATCCATTTACATTTAAGTAATTGATATATATGTTCCTATTGCCATTTTCTTAATTGTTCTGGGTTGATTTTATAGATCTTTTTTCTTCTCTTGTATTTCTTGACTATATAAGTCCCGTAACATTTGTTGTAAAGGTTTGGTGGTGCTCAAACTACTGCACAATTGCACACATCTCACATGCTAGCAAAGTAATGCTCAAAATTCTTCAAGCCAGGCTTCAACTGTACATAAACTGTGAACTTCCAGTTGTTCAAGCTGTATTTAGAAAAGGCAGAGGAACCAGATATCAAACTGCCAACATCTTCTGGATCACAGAAAAAGCAAAAGAGTTCCAGAAAAACATTTACTTCTGCTTTATTGACTATGCCAAAGCCTTTGACTGTTTGGATCACAACAAACTGTGGAAAATTCTGAAAGAGATGGGAATACCAGACCACCTGACCTGCTTCCTGAAAAATCTGTATGAAGGTCAAGAAGCAACATTTATTTTTATTTTTTTAAATTTTATTTTATTTTTAAACTTTACAATATTTTATTGCTTTTGCTAAACATCGAAATGAATCCGCCACAGGTATACATGTGTTCCCCATCCTGAACCCTCCTCCCTCCTCCCTCCCCATACCATCCCTCTGGGTCGTCCCAGTGCACCAGCCCCAAGCATCCAGTATCGTGCATCGAACCTGGACTGGCGACTCGTTCCATATATGATATTATACCTATTTCAGTGCCATTCTCCCAAATCATCCCACCCTCTCCCTCTCCCACAGAGTCCAAAAGACTGTTCTATACATCGGTGTCTCTTTTGCTGTCTCGTATACAGGGTTATTGTTACCATCTTTCTAAATTCCATATATGTGCGTTAGTATACTGTATTGGT
>NW_011495057.1:4993123-4993601 GCF_000754665.1 Bison bison bison | reverse complement strand
TTGTAGACTTTTGGATTGCAGCCATTCTGACTGGCGTGAAATGGTACCTCATAGTGGTTTTGATTTGCATTTCTCTGATAATGAGTGATGTTGAGCATCTTTTCATGTGTTTGTTTGCCATCTGTATGTCTTCTTTGGAGAAATGTCTATTTAGTTCTTTGGCCCATTTTTTGATTGGGTCATTTATTTTTCTGGAATTGAGCTGTAGGAGTTGCTTGTGTATTTTTGAGATTAGTTGTTTGTCAGTTGAAGAAGCAACATTTAGAACTGGACATGGAACAACAGACTAGTGCCAATTTGGGAAAGGAATTGGCACCAGTCAGGTGCCAGGCATCAAGGCTGTATATTGTCACCCTGCTTATTTAATTTATAGGCAGAGTACATCATGAGAAATGCTGGACTGGATGAAGCATAAGCTGGAAACAAGATTGCTGGGAGAAATATCAATAACCTCAGAGATGCAGATGATACCATACTT
>NW_011495057.1:4992590-4993023 GCF_000754665.1 Bison bison bison | reverse complement strand
GTACACGTGTCTCTTTCCCTTCTGGTTTCCTCAGTGTGTATGCCCAGCAGTGAGATTGCTGGATCATAAGGCAATTCTATTTCCAGTTTTTTAAGGAATCTCCACACTGTTCTCCATAGTGGCTGTACTAGTTTGCATTCCCACCAACAGTGTAAGAGGGTTCCCTTTTCTCCACGCCTGCTCCAGCATTTATTGCTTGTAGACTTTTGGATTGCAGCCATTCTGACTGGCGTGAAATGGTACCTCATAGTGGTTTTGATTTGCATTTCTCTGATAATGAGTGATGTTGAGCATCTTTTCATGTGTTTGTTAGCCATCTGTATGTCTTCTTTGGAGAAATGTCTATTTAGTTCTTTGGCCCATTTTTTGATTGGGTCATTTATTTTTCTGGAATTGAGCTGTAGGAGTTGCTTGTGTATTTTTGAGATTAGTT
>NW_011495057.1:4967366-4992490 GCF_000754665.1 Bison bison bison | reverse complement strand
CAGGTATATTGTCACCCTGCTTATTTAATTTATAGGCAGAGTACATCATGAGAAATGCTGGACTGGATGAAGCATAAGCTGGAATCAAGATTGCTGGGAGAAATATCAATAACCTCAGAGATGCAGATGATACCATACTTATGGCAGAAAACAAAGAACTAAAGAGCCCCTTGATGAAAGTGAAAGATGAAAGTGAAAAAGTTGGCTTAAAGCTCAACATTCAGAAAACAAAGATTATGGCATCCAGTCCCATCACTTCAAGAAAATAGATGGGGAAACAATGGAAATAGTGACAAACTTTATTTTGGGGGCTCCAAAATTACTGCAGATGGTGACTGCAGCCATGAATTTAAAAGATGCTTACTCCTTGGAAGGAAAGTTATAACCAACCTAGACAGCATAGTCAAAAGCAGAGACATTACTTTGCCAACAAAGGTCCATCTAGTCAAAGCTATAGTTTTTCCAGTAGTCATGCATGAATGTCTATAAAGAATGACTATAAAGCAAACTGAGTGCTGAAGTATTGGTGCTTTTGAACTGTGGTGTTGGAGAAGACTCTTGGGAGTCCCTTGGACTGCAAGGAGATCCAACCAGTCCATCCTAAAGGAAATCAGTCCCAACTATTCATTGGAAGGACTGATGCTGAAGCTGAAACTCCAATACTTTGGCCAACTGATATGAAGAACTGACTCATCTAAAAAGACTCTGATGCTGGGAAAGATTGAAGGCAGGAAGAAAAGGGGATGACAGAGGATGGGATGGTTGGATGGCATCACCGACTCAATAGACATGAGTTTGAGTAAGTTCTGGGAGTTGGTGATGGACAGGGAGGCCTGGCGTGCCGCAGTCCATGGGGTTGCAAAGAGTCGAACACAACTGAACAACTGAACTGAACTGAACTGAATTCTCTTAACTTTTGCTTGTCTGAAAAGCTTTTGATTTCTCCATCAATTTTGAATGAGGTCCTTGCCGGGTACAATATTCTTGGTTGTAGATTTTTCCCTTTCAATACTTTAAATATATCCTGCCATTCCCTTCTGGCCTGCAGAGTTTCTGCTGAAAGATCAGCTGTTAAGCATATGGATATTCCCTTGTATGTTACTTGTTGCTTCTCCCTTGCTGCTTTTAATATTCTTTCTTTGTGTTTAGTCTTTGTTAGTTTGATTAGTATGTGTCTTGGCGTGTTTCTCCTTGGGTTTATCCTATATGGGACTCTTTGTGCCTCTTGGATTTGCCTGACTATTTGCTTTTCCTTGTTGGGGAAATTTTCAACCATAATCTCTTCAAAAATTTTCTCATACCCTTTCTTTTTCTCTTCTTCCTCTGGGACCCCTATAATTCGAATTGAAGCAGTGACAACATCAAATGCTGGCTAGGATGTGGAGCAACAGGAACTCTCACACACTCCTTTTTTTTTCCTTTGTGATTCCTGCAGTTTCACTTGCCCACAGCATTCTGCATGAAGAGGCCTCACACCAGGGACATCAGATGAGAGTTCCCAGGGCCAAAGGGCTGTGCCTGCTTCCTAGCTTGGGCCCATGTGCAGAAGCTTCTGGCTGAGTTTTAAATACCTTATTCATTATACCAAGCTCACCTAGTCTAAAGCTGTTCTCTAAGTGCTTATGATGTGACTGATCCTTTCATCCTGGATCTCACACATTGATAGCAACCACCACTTCCCAGGCCTAGACTCCACACCCATATATACAGACCGTGAGCATGGAGAACCTCAGGCCAACAATTTCAACAGGGCCCTCTCTCTTCCCTACTTTCCTCACTCTCTTTCTCTGTCTCATTTTTCTTTATTCTCTTCCTTCTCCTCCCCCACATTCTTCAAGATTTCTTTTCCATCCCCAAGTCAGTGAGGTGAGATTTATTTCTTCTCTTCTTTAGATTGACCACCAGCCTACCAGTACTATATACCCAATTTCTATCTATCTAGTGTGAGCGAAAGCTCACACTAAATAGAAAAATGTTTTTTTGATCTGATGCAGACCTATAGATAGAAATAAAATACAAGATATATGTGAAGTAATAGGCTTTATTTTTAGAGCAGTTTTAGGTTCACAGCAAAATTGAGAAGAGAGTTCAGAGTTCTCACATACCCTGTCCCCACCACACACACACACACACACACACACACATACACAGCCTCTCCACTATCAGCATCCTGCGTCTGTGTGGTACATGGGTTACAACTGATGAAATAACTTTTATTTGTCATTATCACAAAGTTCGGTTTTTTTGTTGTACATTCATAGATTTTAACAAATGTATGACATGAATCTGCCATTATAGAATCATATAGATAATCTGAATGATTTTGCTGCCCTAAAAATCCTCTTGATATATATTTTTTTATGGTCTCAGTATCTTTCTTGCAGATTCTGTTTTCCTTGATTATATTTAAGAAAAAAAAAATAACCATCGTTGCTGGCAAAATATGTTATCTAATTCTCTTAACTATGGATTCTTAGAGACCAGCCTAACTGAAAACGCAGGGTTTCACAGGCAGAGTAGAACACCTTTAAGGGGAATTGTTGTCATAATGACCACTTTCCATTTAACTTTACTGTGTAAACTTATCATCTGGAGACCCTGGATTGACCCACAGTATTTTCAAGTGTGGGTAATACATCATGTTGTAATTACACCCTTCCAGGTCCAGATTAAGATCTAAGAGCTATTAAATTTATGATGTCCATCCCTATATTTAAATCAAAATAAGCAACACTAAGCTACATAAGAATGACATCAGTTTATTAGTTTTTAATTTGTCCCATGATGATTACCTGGATGACCTTTTTTCATATTTGAAAAAGAAAATCTTTCTTGTGCCCATTATTTACTGATAATGAAAGCACATGCTGAAATCTCCACTGGCTCAGTGGTAAAGAAGCCAGCAATGCAGGAGACTGCAATGCAGAAGATGTAGGTTCGATTGTTTGGTTTGGAAGATCCCCTGGAGAAGGAAATGGCAACCCACTACAATATTCTTGCCTGGAGAATTCCATGGACAGAGGATCCTGGTGGGCTACCGCCCATGGAGTCACAAATAGTTAGACACTATTTAATGACTAAACCACTGCCACCAAAGCACATGCTTAGTCTTCATTTCAGTTCAGTTGCTCAATTGTGTCTGACTCTTTGCGACCCCATGGACTGCAGCACCCCAGGCCTCCCTGTCCATCACCAACTTCCAGAGTTTACTCAAACTCATGTCCATTGAGTTGGTGATGCCATCCAACAATCTCATCCTCTGTCATCCCCTTCTCCTCCTGCCTTCAATCTTTCCCCGCATCAGGGTCTTTTCAGATGAGTCAGTTCTTCACATCAGTTGGCCAAAGTATTGGAGTTTCCGCTTCAACATCAATCCTTGGAATGAATATTCAGGACTTATCTCCTTTAGGATGAACTGGTTGGATCTCCTTGCAGTCCAAGGGACTCCCAAGAGTCTTCTCCAACACCACAGTTCAAAAACATCAATTCTTTGGCGCTCAGCTTTCTTTATAGTCTAACTCTCACATCCATACGTGACTACTGGAAAAACCATAGCCTTGAATAGGCAGACCTTTGTTGGCAAAGTAATGTCTCTGCTTTTGAATATGCTATCTAGGTTGGTCATAACTTTCCTTCCAAGGAGTAAGTGTCTTTTAATTTCATGGCTGCAGTCACCATCTGCAGTGATTTTGGAGCCTCTGCCAATGCTTAGCCTACCTATTATAAAATCTGAAACTATTCTTTATTTCCTACTCTTGAAAAATATTCATGTTCTTGAGTTTGCTAAGTAGAAATCTCAGTTTTTCTAACTTCAGTCTTTGTTATGTTTTACTCTTTCTAATTTTACTCTTTTAAATTTGAATAAAGAGTAAACAGAAGCAAGAAGTGAAGAAGAATTGTAAGCATCCATGGAAACACTCCATTTAGCCAGGATTCAAATGTCCACTGCTGACTTGCCAATGCCACTTAGTCTTCTAAATGCCTGAGTTTTATTTCTTTGTAGGTAGCACCAAGGAAACCATGGGTATTCTAATTTTCAGGTCTCTTTTCAGAGTTTCTGAAATCTTTCATGAAAAAAATGCACGCTGGACTCACTTTCTGCTATGCAAATTGCAACTTGGAGAATGTGCCACAAACATTGAATCACAGATTTCATAATTAAATAAGGCACAAAGTTCAGACCTGTGGCTTTAAGAATGATGTCTGGGCCCTCTGTGGTGAGTTTGTTAGTTTGAACTGTGTTTGTGTTTAGCCAAACCAAATATTCCTAGGTGGCATAGGCCTTTACCTCATCACCCATCCTCCTCCCCAGTACTCCCAATCTGCCGTGCCTTCAACAGATGTTTACTGAAAACTTGCTGTGCATAGGGCACTTTACAGTGAATAAGAAACATAAATATTTCTGCCAAAACTGTTATAGTCAAGATGAGGGAGATATTAATTCACCCATTCATTCATCAAATATCATACAGTGCTATGTAGCATAACACTGAATGTAAGTGCTGCTTGAGATGGACCAAAACTTATCTGGCCAGTGACCCTGGTATCAAGGGCGCCTGAAGGGCAGTAGCTGAAGTATTTAAGACCAGCGTTTTTGACATTTGCCAGGTGGAGATAATCTATAATAGATCTCTCCTGGTTCTTTTGTAGTAGAGATTGACTTTTCAGTGCACTGACTTTCAAAAAACCCTAATGTACTCTCCACCTGTCAGTTGGCTTAATTCTCTTTAGGAACTATAAGAGTCCTGTCCAGTAGAAATATAGTGCTAGCCATTATATTTCTATTAAAATCTGTAATTTTAAATTTACTAATAGTCACAATAATGGAAGTAAGAAGAGGAAAAATTTACATCAATAATATACCCTACTTAACTCAGTATAGCCAAAACATTATCGTTTCAATATGTAACCAATGTAAAAATTATTATTTTACATTTTTATTTTCATATTGTCTTATTTGTATTTTACATATCTAGTATGTCTTAATTTGAAAACTATTTCAAGGGCTCAGTACCCGCATATGAAATTTATAGGTCTGGAACCCATAAATCCACCATTTGAAATTACTGTGTTGTTGTTGCTGTACAGTGCTAAGTCACGTCTGGCTTTTTGTGACCCGGTGGACTGCAGCAGGCCAGGTCCTTCTGTCCTCCACTGTCTTGCAGAGTTTGCTCAAGTTCATGTCCGTTGAGTCAGTGATGCTGTCCAGCCATCTCATCCTCTGTTGCCCGCTCCTCTTTTTGCCTTCAGTCTTTCCCAGCATCAGGGTCTTTCCCAATAAGTCAGCTCTTCGCATCAGGTGACCAAAGTATTGGAGCTTCAGCTTCATCATCGGGTCTTCCAATGAGTATTCAGGACTGATTTCCTTTAGAACTGACAGGTTTGGTCTCCTTGCAGTCCAGGGGACTCTCAAGAGTCTTCTCCAGCATCACAATTTGAAAGCATCAACTCTTCAGTACTCAGCCTTCTTTAAGGTCCAACTCTCACATCCATACATGACTACTGGAAAAACCATAGCTTTGACTATATAGACCTTTATTGGCAAAGGGATGTTTCTGCTTTTTAATATGCTATCTAGGTTTGTCATAGCTTTCCTTCCAAGGAGCAAGTGTCTTTTAATTTCATGGCTGCAGTCACCATCCGCAGTAATTTTGGAGCCCAACAAAAGTAAAACCTGTCATTACTTTCACTTTTCCCCCTTCTATTTGCCATGAAGTGATGGGACTGACTGCCATGATCTTAATTTTTTGAATGTTGAGTTTTAAGCCATTTTTTTTCACTCTTCTCCCTCTCCTTCATCAAGGACTTTTTAGTTCGTCTTCACTTTCTGCCATTAGAATGGTATCATCTGCATATCTGAGGCTGTTGATGTTTCTCCCAGCAATCTTGATTTCAGCTTGTGCTTCATCCAGCCTGGCATTTCACATAATATACTCTGCTGCTGCTCCTGCTAAGTCGCCTCAGTCGTGTCCGACTCTGTGTGACCCCATAAACGGCAGCCCACCAGGCTCTGCCGTCCCCGGGATTCTCCAGGCAAGAACACTGGAGTGGGTTGCCATTTCCTTCTCCAATGCATGAAAGTGAAAAGTGAAAGTGAAGTCGCTCAGTCGTGTCTGACTCTCTACATGAAGTTAAATAAGCAGGGTGACAATATACAGCCTTGTTGTACATACTCCTTTCCAATTTTGAACCCTCGGTTATTCCATAACTGGTTCTAACAGTTGCTTCTTGACCCACATACAGATTCTCAGGATACAGATAAGGTGTTCTGGTATATGAAATTATTAGAAACTATTATAGATGTTCTTTATATAAGGGTGGGTTTACCTGGTGGCTCAGATGGTAAAGAATTTGCCTTCAATGCAGGAGACCCGAGTTCAATCCCTGGGTCAGGAAGATTCCTTGGAGAAGGAAATGGCAACCCACTCCAGTATTGTTGGCTGGGAAATCCCATGGACAGAGGAGCCTGGCAGGCTAGAGTCTATGGGGTTGCAAAGAATGAGAAAGGACTATACACAAACACACGTTTTAATAACAGCACTGTCACTAACCTGCTGAGTGACTTGAGAAATAGTTTATTATGTCTCATCTGTAGCTTCACTTTTGGTAGGAACAATAGCGAGGAAGGTGGCATCCACCTAATACAGTGCACATGGCCTGCACACTGCCAGAGATAAATAGACAGTGATTGTTTCCATTATTAGACAGATCTGAGCTCCAAAATCATTGCAGATGGTGATTGCAGCCATGAAATTAAAAGATGCTTACTCCTTGGAAGGAAAGTTATGACCAGCCTAGATAGCATATTAAAAAGCAGAGACGTTACTTTGCCAACAAAGGTCCGTCTAGTCAAGGCTATGGTTTTTCCAGTGGTCATGTATGGATGTGAGAGTTGGACTGTGAAGAAAGCTGAGCACTGAAGAATTGATGCTTTTGAACTGTGGTGTTGGAGAAGACTCTTGAGAGTCCCTTGGACTGCAAGGAGATCCAACCAGTCCATTCTAAAGGAGATCAGTCCTGGGTGTTCATTGGAAGTATTGATGCTAAAGCTGAAACTCCAGTGCTTTGGCCACCTCATACGAAGAGTTGACTCATTGGAAAAGACCCCGATGCTGGGAGGAATTGGGGGCAGGAGGAGAAGGGAACGACAGAGGATGGCTGGATGGGATCACCAACTCAATGGACATGAGTTTGAGTGAACGCCGGGAGTTGGTGATGGACAGGGAGGCCTGGCGTGCTGCAATTCATGTGGTTGCAAAGAGTCAGACACGACTGAGTGACTGAACTGACTGACTGATGCCTTTAACCAGGGATTCCCAGATGGTGCTAGTGGTAAAGAACCCAGCTACCAAGGCAGAAGACTCAGGTTCAATCCCTGGGTGATAAAGATGCCCTGGAGTGGGGCATGACAGCCCACTTCAGTATTCTTGCCTGGAGAATTCCATGGACAGAGGAGCCTGGAAGGCTATGGTCCATAGGGTCACAAAGAGTTGGACACAACTGAAGCAACTTTCACGCTCACACATGCCTTTGACCAGTGTGGTCCCTGGAGCCACAACAATGGCATCACTCAGAATCTGTTACAAATGCAGACTCTCCAGCCTGTTCCACTTCTTAGACCTGTGGAATTAGAAACTCCACTGGTAGCTCCAGAAATCCATATTTTAGCAAACCCTCCAAATGTTGATGTAAACTGAAGCTTGAAAAACAATGGTCCATAACAATAAGAAGCCACTTAATTTTAAGGATCTCCAAAGCAGATGCTTCAAATTCCCTGGACAACTTGTTCAAATGTTTAGCTGCTACTGTGGTCAGAAACTTCTTATTTTCCAGTATATGGGTGAGGTGCTTTGAGACTGTTAGGGGAAAATTGCAACAAAAAGACAAATACTATTACTATCTTATCTATTTAACCCCAAGTTGAAGCCTGTTAGTATTATTTAGCTCTTGTAGTCCCTCCTTGGTGAACTCCCCTTAGAGCAATACTTGACTGCAGCTCTTTCTTTTTTTTAATGTTACTATTTTCCCTTTCTCTTTGATACTTGAGTATATTTTTTGGTTATTGAATCTTCCTTGAAATTGAACTTCCATTTTGCTTTCTCACGCCTGTTTCAGTAACTATTCACTGTATTTTTCTCGGTAGCCTTGCCTCTAAGCACTTGTACATAAATGTCACAAATGGTTTGTGTCCCGTGTTAAGAAAAGCAACAAGTAATTGTTTATAGAGCCAAATGCACTCTTTTTATACCTACAAGAGTGAAAGAAATGAAATCTCTCTCTCCATCTTTCTGCCTAAAATATCATGCTCCTTTAGTTGCAGTTCATGAAAGGACAACTGTTTGTCCTTGAAATGAGGTTTGGCAAGTACAAAAAAGCTACAGGAGGGAACATATCCTAAGGAATATTGTTCCATCTTTCCCTTTAATGGGTTTCTGTAGTTTTCCTTCACAGCACAAAACCACTGCCCTTTTCCTGTTGCTTCTCTTTATAAAGAACATTGACCTGCTATAGAAAAAAAGGGTCCCCTAAAGTACTTGGTGGTCATAGAAAGTAATGGAGCAAGACCGTGATTGTATGAAGTGAGGAATCTGGAAATTCTTTCCCCTGCCACCTCTTCCCCATTCCCTCTTTTTGTTCCTCTTTGTCCTACCTACCCTCCCCAGGTTTATAATTTAAAGCAGTTTTCCCCCAAGGAGATCACTTGTATATTTAAATCGGGATTTCTTAAGTATGTGTCTAAACCCTGCACATGACGACGGCCACACTTCCTTCTGTAGGACTATATATAACAGACTGAACAACAGGCGTGGCAAAGTATTTCAGGTTAGTGTTGATAAAGCCAGTTAGGTGAGTGCCATTTCTTGGTTCCTGCTCCCTCTTCTCCCCTTCCAGCTCCCTATTCCAAATGCAGTTAATATTTGACAGTTCAGTTGCACTGTGGTTATCTGTTCTTCAAATCATAAGATTGTTTCTAAGATGATTCTTCCCCAGCAGCCACGATGCTTTATTCTGATGCCTACCATTTTCATTAATATACGGAGGTTGCAGTTCTAATACCCATTTGATGATATTATGATCTATTTTGTGCAGTGTGGCATACACTATCTCAAATTATTGTGCACACCACCATCATTAAAGGCAGTTTAGTCTCTCTGTCACAAACCCTAGAATTCATGGGTTTTTAACAGCTGTAAAAACACACGTATATTCCCTGATGACAAACCCACACCGGGGAAGTGAATCTTTGTGGGAAATGAGAAGGACTTGCTTACTGTTTCAAAACCCGAAACGCTATTGTTTTCTGGGCATTTTACTTTTTTTGCCCATCAAAATGAAAAAAGGGTTTAATTTAATTTCTTAAAAGAAATATGAGAAGTGATGTAGTCATTACTAGCTCCTTTGCTAGATTTTAGTCATTTCATTTTAAAAAAAGAATTGTTGCCTATCTGGAATGAAATTATGCTTGCATAAAAATTTGTCACATTCTTAGTGTGTTCATTTTGTCTGCATTTTAATCCATGCCGAATGCCTCTTCTATATATAACAGCAGATATCCTTTTGTTTGCTAAGCTGATGCTTTTATACAGGTTCTGTTTATAAGTCCTGATAATTGTTTTTGTCATAGAAAGTTAATGTTTTCTTTTTAATCTGTGTTAATTTTTGGAGAAATTAGTTAGAAATAATTAGTGTGAGAAATTTATTAATATGTCTAAATGCCAATGTAGCCCCAAAATTAACAATTTAAAAACCTTTGAGGCTGCAAATCTAGCTCCATCAATGAAGAATCATAGGAATTCTGGATTCCCTTGGTCATGTGACCCAGTCTCAATCTTTCACCTCTGGATCCTCTCTTTCGTTATTCCCTTGTTTATTCACTTGTCTCCCTTTTCCCTCTTCACAGTCAGTATGCACAGCTGTCTAATTATGTATTCTTTTGGGGACTGTGCAGGTATGGGTATAGTTTCTATGCATGCATATTATGGGTAGGCCATCCTCCCCATATCTGTAGACAATGAACACTGAGAGGTGGAAAGGATCTATGGTCAGCACTTTCCACCCATGGCTCTTTAAGAAGAGTTGGATGAGTCACACATACAAGTACATGATGATTTGACTTTTTAATGGATGCAACTTAGCAACCCCTTTATAATCCCATTGTAAGTAGTTTAAACATACATATTCATATATCATCATGGAATAGGAGAAACCTTGTAATGGCTTTTTGAAATAGCTGTATAATTGCGGACAAATCACATAAGTTTTTTGAGCCTGTTTTCTTATTTATAAAAGAGGATAATATTATGGCGGCTTCCGGATGGCTCAGCGAGTAAAGAATCTGCCTGCAGTGTGGGAGACACAGGTTAGATTTCTGGATCCAGGAAGATCCCCTAAGGAGGGTGCAGCCATTGCCTTTTTTTCCCAAGATTTGCAGCAAAACTAGTGGTTTCAAATATTTCCTTTGTTTTGGACATAGAAACCTATACCATCAAATTCACTCTTAAGTTCCAAATGAACCTGGGCAAACTCTGGGAGATGGTGAGAGACAGGGAGGCCTGGCGTGCTGCAGTCCATGGGGTCACAAAGAGGTGGACACAACTGGGCGACTGAACAACAAAAACAATATATATTGTATACATCTTTATGCGTGTGAATGAAGTTGCTTCAGTCCTAAAGGACTCTTTGCAATTCTATTGTCTATAGCTCTCCAGGCTCCTCCATCCATGAGATTCTCCAGGCAGGAATATTGGAGTGGATTACCTTTCTCTCATCTAGGGGATCTTCCCAACCCAGGGGTCAAACCTGGGTCTCCTGCACGGCAGGCAAATTCTTTACCATTTGACTGACTGGGGAAGCCCTGCCTTATTTATAGTGGTACTCAGTAAACACCTCAGAATATCCAGAAGAGCTTTAGTTGAGAGAAAAAGCATAAGCCAAAGAGTCGATATGCTTGCTATCTTTGGGCACAGCAAGGAAAACCATGTGGCCAGTTTAAAGTCCTGATTCACGTGGGTGAGACAAAGCAGGTCAGGGGAGCAACCTGACTTCCAGATGACACAATTCTAACTGTCCTCATCAAAGCAGCGTTTTCAAGGAAATTGATCTCTGGGTGGTGTGCGGTGGGGGACATGGATAAACAGGACATGTTTTTCTAGCCCAATAAATGTCTTCTTTCTAAGGGGAACTAAACCTAATGGTGGGAGAACAATTAAAGGAAGAAAAGAGGTTTTCTCTTCAGTAGAAACCGAACACCAGAAAAAAAGGATCTTGAAGGTGGTTGTTATAATTGGGCCACCCAGTGTCCGTTCTCCCCAGTGGTAGCGACACCCTACTTCCTTATTGGGGTAATCACATCTCCCTCATCGTGTGTGCTGAGACTTGAAGTCAAGGTGCTATGCTCTCCAAGGGTGGGCTTACAGCAAACGCTCACCCAACTGGACTCTAAGGAATCTTAGTGATTCAGAATTTTTTTTTTTCATTGTGTGGAGCTGATTCTCATTTAAGGGGTCCTTTCACAGCTCTTCAATACTTTCCTGTCCTTTCCCAGGCTGATATTTAGATACCCATTCCCATTCCTTTCTAGTAAATTCCCTTTTCACTCAAGTCATTCAATACTGCTTGCAATCAAAAAGCCCTTGCTGAAATGGGGAGAGTGGAGGGGACTCCTGGAAAAGTTCAGGCAGTTTTCCATTTTAGATTAGAGGTAAAAATTGGCCCCTCATGGGACTCTACACCAGTGGGCCCCTGACAAGTCTCTGTGGTCACTTATTATCCCCTAAATCATTTGTTCTTCCCATAGCAACCAGAGCAAACTTTGAAAAACATAACTCAGATTATGCCACTCTTTTGTCTAAAATTCTCCAATGCCTGCAGTTTCACTTAGTATAAAGTCCCAATCACTTACCTAGGCTCTGGTTCCCTCTCTCACGACTTTTCTAGTTGTTCTCCTCAATATATTGCAGTAATACTGATTTTTCCCCCCATTCTAGAACATTCCAAGCTCATTCTTCTGTTAAGATTTTCACACCAGCTGATGCCTTTGCCTAGACCACTTTGAGCCGTGACTTTCTCTTTTCCATCATTTAGGGCCTATTGCAAAGCTCTGCTCCTCAGAGGGGCTTTGACTGACCACCTTATCTGGCCTGCTATCTACTTTTATAACTAAATTAGAACACAACCACACCATGGTATGTCTGTGGTGACATTCCATTACCAGGGCAGAGTTGAATACTTGCAAGAGAGGCCAACAATACCTAAAATATTAACTGTCTGTCCCTTTAGAGAACAAATTTTTACCAACCCTAATCTATAATGCCATATAAGGCAGGCAGGAGGAGAAGGGGACAACAGAGGATGAGACGGTTGGATGTCATCCTCTCACTTTGAGCAAGCTCCAGGAGATAGTAAAGGACAAGGAAGCCTGGCATTCTGCAGTCTATGGAGTCGCAAAGAGTTGGGCATGATGGCAACCCACTCCAGAAAATCCCATGGACAGAGGAGCCTGGTAGGCTGCAGTCCATGGGGTCGCTAGGAGTTGGACACGACTGAGCAACTTCACTTTCACTTTTCACTTTCATGCATTGAAGAAGGAAATGGCAACCCACTCCAGTATTCTTGCCTGGAGGATCCCAGGGACGGGGAGCCTGGTGGGCTGCCATCTATGGGGTCGCACAGAATCAGACACAACTGAAGCGACTTAGCAGCAGCAGCAGAGCAACTGAACTGAGCTGATCTATCTATCTATCTATATTTGTT
Source organism: Bison bison bison (assembly GCF_000754665.1). Taxonomy (NCBI): domain Eukaryota; kingdom Metazoa; phylum Chordata; class Mammalia; order Artiodactyla; family Bovidae; genus Bison; species Bison bison. The sequence continues at coordinate 4,979,737 of NW_011495057.1, read as the reverse complement.
TGTCTGATGTTCCTTTTTCCCCAGGAGAATACAGTTCCACAAAGACACAGACTTTTTCTGTCTTATTCACTACCATGTCTCTAACACTTAGAACTATGCCTGGCACATAATAGACAGATCAATAAACACTTATTAAAAGGGAGGGAGGGAAAAGTGGGGGAAGAAGAATCAGCTGAGACCAGGCTGGAGTGCATACGTAATTGAGCAGGGCTCAACTCTGAATAAAAGCAGGTTGGAAATGAAAGATAATGCAGGATATCTTTGGAGCCAGTCAGAGAAGCCTGCTCTGGGAAGAGAAGGGAGTGTAGGTGAGCATCTCCTCGAAAGCAATGATAGATCTCTCCATGAAACTGGACTGTGTCTCTGTCTATGTAATCACCACCCTGCATTTAGTTTGTGCCCTCATAATCCCTTGCAGCTGATAATAAAGTAGTTGCTGCTGACTGACTTCAGGGTTTCTGCACTTGTGATGGTTAACCAGGAGGAGGAAGGGTAGGTTTCCCAGGACGTGGTGACAGGAAGCACCAAGCCGTGGGATGGTGGTGGGTAGTCAGCAGGAATACTCAAAACCAAGCTGCCTCAGGAACGCCCTTCTTCTGCCTCTCAGAGGGGATATAATACTTCAGATACCAAAGCACGAAACTGAGGCCTCCCTGGAAATGACCTCATATTTCAGAATCAGAGGAGACACTGGTTAAAAAAGTGACCATGGATATTTTTTAAATTTTTAAATGTTTATTTTCATAAAGTGTAGTTGACTTACTATATTAGTTTTAGGTATACAACATAAGTGATTTGATATTTTTATAAATTAAGCTCCATATAAAGTTATTATAAAATATTGGTTATTTTCTCTGTGTGGCACATTATACCCTGTATCTTATTTATTCCACACCTCGTAGGTTGTACCTCTTGTAAGAGTAAAGGTTTGCAGGGGCAGGGGGAAACTTGTTGTTGCTGGGGCTATAACAATGCCAAAACCACAGTACACACTGAGCCCCAAGAAAACTGGGCCATACCATCCTACAGAATTTTTTTACAAAGCAAATAACTGCATTTACTCTGAACATTGTGCCATCACATCACATGTACTGACTTTTTAAATCCTCATGATAACCCAGTAAAGTAGGGACTATTGTTTCCACTTTATAGGTGGAGAAATTGAGGCACAGAGATCTAATTTGCCCTGAGTCACACGACCAGTGAATGGTAGAGTCAAGATGCCACCTGATTGCAGAATCTATGTTCCTGGTCAGCAGGCTGCCCTGGAGGTGGCTGCAGTGGGGACGCAGGACCAGCTTTTTCTGGAAGCTTCTGGAAGTGAACCAGCTCTTATCTCCTCTCCCTCCTGAAGCACGTGGAGGCAGCAGAGGCTCACTAGCTGATTTTCGGTCCTTTCAATTTCTCCATCACTCTCCAGACCCCAGGCTCCCTATCCCCTCCCTGCTACATAGACACATACTCAGAGCAGCAAACTACGTCAGGCAGCAAATGGCTGGGCCAGGCTGAAGATGGGTTCCTGTCAGTGAGGGACTAGGGCAGAAGGGTTGGAGGTTGGACACGTGGAAAGGCTGAGTCTCAAGGACAAAGTCTGGCTCTGGGTCAGGAAGCATTATGGTATTAGTTGGCTGGGGCTTCCCTGGTGGCTCAGATGATAAAAAATTTGCCTGCAGTGCAGGAGACCTGGGTTCAATCCCTGGGACAGGAAGATTCCCCAGAGAAGGGAATGGTAGCCCGCTCCAGGAGTCTTGCCTGGAGCATCCCATGGACAGGGAAGCCTGGTGGGCTATAGTCCATGGGATCACAAAGAGTTGGACATGACTGAGCAACTAAACCTCACTTTCCATGACAAGATATAGCAAAATGAATGGCTTCAATAACAGAAATGTATTTCTCATACAGATCTGGAGGCTGGATGTCTGAGACCCTGGTATTGACAGAGTTGGTTCCTTCTAAGACTGTTAGGGGGGGGTCTAGTCCATGCCTCTTCTCACCTCTAGTGGTTTGCTGGTAACCTTTGGCTTTCCTTGGCTTAGAGATGCAACACCCCCATCTTTGCCTTCCTGTTCACATGGTCTTCTCCTAGTCTGTGTATCTGGGTCTAAACTTCCCCTTTTCGTAAGAACACATTCATACTTGATTAGGACCTATTTTAAACGTTTCATTGTAAGTTGCTAATCTGTAAAGACCGTATTTCCAAACAAGGTCACCCGCCCTGGTACTGGGGCTTAGGACTTCAATGTCCTTAGGGGGATGCAGTCCAACCCATAACACTTACTGAGAGTTTTGAATCTGGTGAAAATAGCATTGGAAGAAGACCGGCTGGAAATGAAGAAGGAAGGTCTAGTTGCAAGCAATCTGGAGGCGGTGTTGCTGACCTTTAGAATGTTGTGTTGGGCTGGTCTAGAGGCCAGAGGCAGGGTGAGAGTGGCTGGCCGTGGCGGCCCACCTGCCCCACAGGCAGAGCAGAATAGCTGACCCAACACCTCTTCTTGCCTCATGGTTCCATAACTCTTACCTCAGTCCCATGCAAATATAATTCACAACTCAGCACAGTCTTTTCAAAGCTTACAAATTACTGTGTATGTCTAGAGTTAAATTTTAAATTGGTTTTTATTCATGAATCACATTTCTGCACAGACATTAATCCTCACTCATTACTAAGTGCACTGTCAGCTTGATAATTCACCAATGTGTTTTTGTGCATCATGTTAGAACAAATAAGCTTTTTAATAGGCTTAAATGGCATTTGTTCTTTAAAATTTCTAACCTAAATAAAAGGAAAAGATTGAGGGAACCATAAGGCATGTGCAATCACCTCTTTATTCTCTCTCTTATCCTCTTGAAGGTAATTCTGCATGTGGGTCAGAGTTGCACATATTGATTACATGAGGAGAAAGCCCAGACTCAAAGGAGACATCTGACCAAGACAGGGATCTTCTAGGTTCAAATAGTCATATTTGGATATTTGGTGTCTATATCTGTTGGTACCTTTGGAATTTGTTCACTGAAATAAATCCCCCAGCTCCCTCCTGCTAATATCGTAGTAGCCAACGCTTCCACCCACTTATGTGTACCTGGGCAGTAAGGCATGTCCTTAGGTGTAGGCAAAAATGGAGAAAAGAAGCCTAATTTTCCATTTTTAAGAGTCCAAACATATAGGTACTTTTTATTATGTTTTCCTCTCTTGGTTTTATATTTAGAAATGCTTTCAGGCTTACCTTGATCTGATAGGAAATATCTTTTCCTCTCAGAGATTGCTCTATGGACTAAATAATCAGAGGTGTATGCAAACACTTTAAATAAATACTGTCACAAGGATGCTTATTTTAGGATATCTTCCAAGTGTAAAAAAAATGGAAATAGCTTCAGTGTCCAACATTAGGGGGACTGAAATATAATGAAATACTACATAGTGATTTAATATTTGCTCAAGTTATATCAGGTGGGCAAAAGTTTTAAATAGTATATACATCACAATCCTGCTTTTTAAAAAAGAGATATAACTGACTATAAATATCGACAGCAAATCATCAATGGTGCCTAATGCTTAGAGTACATATTACTATTATTATTTTACTATTGGCTCTTTAAAAATTATTTATTGATTTTTGGGTATGCTGGGTCTTCGTTGCTTTGTGTGGGCTTTCTCTAGTTGTGGCAAGCACACTCTTTGATGCAGTGTGAGGGCTTCTCTGTGCTGTGGCTTCTCTTGGTGTGGAGCACAGTTTCTAGGCACATAAGCTTCCATAGCTGCAACAGGCTCCATAGTTGCAGCTCCTGGGCTCTAGAGTGTGGGCTCAGTAGTTGGGGCACCCTGGCTTAGTTGCTCCATGGTATGTGGAAACTTCTTGGACCAGGGATCAAACCTGTATCCCCTGCATTGGCAGGCAGATTCTTATCCACTGAGCCACCAGGGAAGTTCACGTTATTTTTATTTTTTGTGCTCTTCTGAATTCTACAATCCACATGTGTAACCATCAGAAAACAAAAATGGTAGTAAAAATGTAAAAACTCACCATCATAGGAATCTTCATACGGACACCAGCTTCTTCCCTCTGAAATGAACTCTGCACTATTCCCCCCACCCACATCACTCCTTCCCCTCTGATTCCCTTAATAGACTAGCGAGTCTTGCATGTGCTCTGACTCAGAGATGGTTTTGTGGCAAATCAGTGAGTTTAGTTTGTCCTTATGATAAATGTTTATGACAGATCCTTAAATTCTTATAAGAAGCAGGACCATGTCTAACAGGACATCAACAGGAGTCCCTGGACTTTCATCTCCTACTCTGTTTTCTGACTCAGTATCCAACTTCTGTCATCTGAAAGAAGTTCTTGGAAAAGTAAACCTGACTGGTTCTTGACCACACATCGTATTGACCACCTGTGTCAGTGTTCAGCTCAGTGGGTCAGCTATGGCTGGCTGGATAGGATGAAAGATACAGATGTTTTAGGGTCTGGTGAATTAGGAAGGCCTCCTATGTCAGGGCTAGAATGTCCTTTGATTCCTTGGATCCCAATAAGATGGAAATTTCAGGAAATCAAGAAACAAGCCAAAGCAGTAACATATACCCTGAGTTCACTATCAGACACAACCTCCAGACAATACATGGGTGTTACTCTGCTGCTTTTTGCCTTCTGCCCAGCTGTGGGAATATTCCCTGGTCCTTAGACTTGGGCTCACTGTTAGCTTAATGATCGGGAGAAGACTACCCACCAAAAGACTACCTGGCATTTGACCTGAGTTTCTACAGTCTTGGTGGACTAATCCTATTCCAACAAAAAAGGGAGAGAGTGTCATTATTCTTAAATGAACTTCTTAAGGTCAAGATTCTGAGCTTATGTAAAACTGAGTCACAGTCTTCCCCCGTAGTGAAATCTCATGTCCATATTCTTTATTTGGGATATAAAGTGATGAGTTCCTCTAAAAATACATAAGAGAATCATACAAAAAACATACAGAAACAAAAAGCAGGACTCAAGAAGATATTTTTGTGATAGTCTTTCTCTCTTATACAGAAAACTGAGTATTTTTCAGGAAGGCAGCCACTTTGAGCTATTTTATTTAAAAGCATTGATCACTGGGCTATTTCTGTAAGAAGAAAGATTTGTTCTATATCTAATTTTTAGATAGTCCAAAGCCCCATTGGGATTTTCCTGAGGCGTCCCTCATAACAAAAGGGAGTCCCCTTTCTGGACTGTGAGGGCAAATGGAGTGCATTCAACTAGGAGCAGATTCCTTCCTTCCTCCCCGTCTGTTGAAGCCGACTGTCACCTCCTCGACTCCTCCAATGTCTGACAGTTATAAAACATTTTTGTTCTTCAGTTGCCAAGTCATGTCTGACTGTTTGCGACCCCATGGGCTGCAGCCTGCCAGGCTTCCCTGCCCTTCACCAGCTCCCGGAGTTTGCTCAAACTCATGTCCATTGAGTTGGTGATACCATCTAACCATCTCATTCTCTGCCACCCCCTTCTCCTCCTGCCCTCAATATTTTAGCATCAGTATCTTTTCCAATGAGTCGGCTCTTCACATCATTTAATTACATTTTGTTCTTGTATTGTTCTTGAAGGGTTGGCAAAACATTTAACATCTGCTATATGTTTAGCACCTTGTGGCAGAAACTATATTGTGTCATTTAAAAAAGAAAATATTCTTCATGATTTCTTGCAGAATTCTGGATACATAGCTAGTCTTCAACTAATTAAGGCATGAGTGAAATTCAATTCTATTAAATACATCAGCAGGTTAAAACAGTTATTGAGAATCACCAAATATACATAAAAATGTACCTCCTAGCCTTTTGAAACCTCTTGTCTATCAACTTTGCCAAGAACAAAGTTTTTTGTTTTTTTTTTCATAACTTGAGCAACCCAAGATAACCTGCCCATTTGCTTTGCAATAATATTTTAAACTTTGAAGTGCTGAGTCCACCAACAATTCCTTATTTAGGCAAAATAGACAAGTGAAAAACATCCACAGGGACTTCGCTGGTGGTCCAGTGGTTAAAATCCTGTGCTGCTGCTGTAGTGGGCACAAGTTCCAGCCCTGCTCGGGGAATAAGATCTCACATGCCATGTCATGCAGCCAAAAAAACGAAACAAAGCAAAAACACCACCACCAACAGAAGACCAGCTTCTAGAAAACCATCTCTTAAATCACTGCAGCTTACAAGAATCGCAAAGCAACAAAAACATTGGCATTAAACAATAATGCTTTCTTGGTTGATGTGAAAATGCTGACTAACCATGGATCCCTGCCCAACACAGCTCTTTGATTACATTTTTAGTGACAGAGAACCAATTCAGAATCCCCAACATGGCCAGTCACTTTGTCCACCTATTATATTGAAATGGCAGAGGGTTTCCTAAGGCAGGACCTTCCTGAAATTCATAGTCTAGTTGCATAGACAATATCTGGCTTAAAAAGAATTACTTCCAGTATTTGGATCTTACCTTCCCAATATGTAAACAGGGGTAGTAATATGCCATCTGAACAACACAGGCAACTTAACCATTCAACAAAACCATTAATTACAGCATTGTTGCAAGGATTAAATAATATAATGTGAATATGTTTGTAAACTGTGAAATGTGAGCTATTGTTGACAACATTAGTAATATATGATTGTGTTAGTCGTTTTCTCATTGGGCAGATATGGATACAGCCATTTCAAAAACTCTCTTGCTTATGAGAAATAGTCATTCAGCTATTTTCATAAGAAGAAAAATTCATGTCACAGGATACTATTAGTGAAATATGGATACCAGTATATAACATATCCTTTTTATCCTCATAACGACTGTGTTTCTCAGGTATGTACTATCATTTATCTTCCTTTTACAGATCAGGAAGCTGAGGTCACACCCCTGGCAAATGGGAAAGTTAAAATTGAAGACTTTCTCGAATGCCAGAGCCCTAATCTGTGTTCTTAAACACAAACAAGCTTGATGACAAATTCTCAGACTGTGACTGAATGAGTGAGAAATGCCAGTCCTAAAACAAATACTTGGGAAAAGTTACCAGTGCAAACTGGGATTAGAAAAGGAATAGCTCTTTTCCCTCCTGGATGTTTACACGGGTAGTTGGTCCATTCATGAGCACCAAAACACAGGAAATCTGCCGTGAGTTGTTGGGATTTAAGGGAGCCCGTGATTGACTCATGTGTTGTTTCTATACTGTGCTTGCCAATTATATTTTTAAACTGCAGCTACTGTTATATACTTTTTTCTCTCTCAGGAGTTCACAAACAAGTTTTTAATTTTAAGGTCACAGTGGAGGTCACCCTCAAGGTATGGGAAATTCCATTCCCATGGCTGCGTCTGGACACAATTTCGCTCTCCCGCAGGGTATTCTGGAATGTAGAGCCACAGGCTGGACAGGCCGAGTGAGACGCAGAACAGGCTGCAGAAGTGTACTCGGCAGGGAACATGCTTCTTCCATTTCAAAATTAAAATGGGAAAATAGAAAATGTGGAGAAAGAAGAGTTTGAGAAAGGTGCTACCTCTATATGTATCTGAGAGTAAAAAGGAGAATCGCACTTTAGCTTAGAAAATTCGCTGTTCACTTCCTGGAATCTTACTTCATCAGTCGATGGTCAGGGGGAGAATCTGAATAACACTTGTCCCAGAAAAAAGGCACCAAGACACCTAGCTTTGCTAGATTTATGAGCTCAGCTAATATTGAGGAGATGAAATTAATCCAGATTATGGGCATCTTAATAATGATGAGGGGAGCAGGGAAGTAATTAGAGTCTGAAAAGACCTGGAAGTATCCTAAACCTTTCTGTAACATCCTGGCAAAAATAGGGACCAATCAATACCACTGCTTGTGCGTTGTGACTCTTACAAAGTAACACCCTTGACTTATGCCTCCAGGACTGCCCATTAGCTCAGCAGCCACATACCCAGGCAGGGCAAGCCCTCTAATCAAGGGCTCTCCTCTGAATACTGACTTTTGTTAATACCCAAGATACCTCGTTTAGGCCACGCTCTCCATCTTTACTTCCTTTCTGAATGGAGGTTAACTATATAAACAGGCTTGCTGTTTGTTGAGGCTTTCAGCCCTAGTAAATCACTCTTCTGATTTTTGCTTTGAGTTTGCAGGCCTGTGGTGTGATGTCTCGCACGGACTTGACTAAGTGATTTTAAAAACCAAGATTGCTGAAATTTGACCTAAGTAAAAACAAGTCCCCCCGACCCCCTTGTCCCCCCCCAAAATCTCTGCATTCTTTGTGAAATGCCAGTCATCTCCAATCTGAATGAGCCCATGGTAAACTACCCACCTGTTTTCACTTACATGACGTTAAAAAACACTTATACATCATTACATTTTTGTATCATATTAGTGAAAATGGATGCTAATACACCATGAGACAAACAGTGCTGATGAGATGGAAAGTGTCAAGGATGTTGCCCTGATAGGATTACTGTGGCCCTGATCAACTTTTGGTCACTTTATGGAAATCTGGACCTTGTTGTCTGGACAAAGGACAGAATGAGACCTTTGCAGCCAGCACCTGCTGTTTCTCCACACACTTGGAATTCTTCTCAGCAGAGTTAGGTTGAATCACTGCAAGATGCTGGAACTTTATGAAGTCAGTGGAAATCAGGTTGATATTTTTCTTGTGGTCATTGTAAAAATACAATTACTGTGAACACACTTATGGCTTTTACCCCTTTAGGTTTTGAAAGTATAATCAGTGTGTAGCTAGCATCTTTATTTCTAAAGGCTGCTGTTCCTATGTAGGCATATGAAATATCCCTCAAATTCTTCTCACATTGGGATCCTCTTCAGAAAACTAATGACAGGCTGCGTTGCACCTTCAACAGGATTTTTCAGGTGCACAAACAAAATCTATAATTTCCTAAGAGAAAATTGATACGATTACCAGGAAAAAAAAAAAAGGAAAAAACCTCACTTTATCTGCTTCATATTGGCTAAAAAGCCTTGAGTACACCTCTAGTTCCACCATCCCCCTCATCAACCAAACCCCATGAAAAGATAGAATAAGAGAACCACGAGAGTTTGGTTTCAATAAGCTCTGTTTAAACAAGTGCTCTGGTGTGTTTATCCAGTGTTTGAGAAGGTTGGAGGAAGCATGGGTGACTGATTATGGAACCTGGTGCCCTGTCTCATAACTTAGATTCCACCAGATGGCCAGGAAGGGGTCCACAGGCAGTAGGGGGAGTGGACGGACTCTGGTAGACAGAAGGAGTCTGCCTCCTTGTAATACCGTTTGAAAAAGGAAAGTCTCTATATAATATTTTCTTCATTGATGGAGCCTAAGTATTCACCACATTTTCTAAGCACAGAGTTACTGCTAAAGAAATTGTGGGATTATGTTATTTCTCACTAAAGTGGCTCTAGGAAACTCCTTGGAAGAAAAGTTTTGACCAACCTCGATAGCATATTCAAAAGCAGAGACATTACTTTGCCAACAAAGGTCCTTCTAGTCAAGGCTATGGTTTTTCCTGTGGTCATGTATGGATGTGAGAGTTGGACTGTGAAGAAAGCTGAGCGCCAAAGAATTGATGCTTTTGAACTGTGGTGTTGGAGAAGACTCGAGACTTCGATGGACGTGAGTCTGAGTGAACTCCGGGAGTTGGTGATGGACAGGGAGGCCTGGCGTGCTGCAATTCACGGGGTCGCAAAGAGTCGGACACGACTGAGCGACTGAACTGAACTGAGGAAACTCCAGGAGCCGTCCATCTGAGAATTAGGAGACAGCAACTGCAGGATGGAAGTTTCCATCTCATTTCAAGCTCACTTTTACAGCACCCTAATTCCATTATCGTCTGCTCTACAGAACTTTAGCAGATCTTCTCTGTGTCCCATTACGATTGTCTGCTAATGTATTTATTATAGCAATTACCTTATTCTACTAAATACGATAAATTTTTATTTATCCCTCTCACTGGCTAGACTAAAATCACCTCGGTGGTACAATTTATCATGGCTTTCCATAAAAGGTAGGTCAGTGCTAGGTATCCCCTAAATGTTGTTTTTTGTTGACTGCTGATTCCCTGAAAAAAAAAAAAAAAAAGATAGCAAAATGAACTGTGATAGAGAAAAACTTCCTGGTGGCTCAGGTAGTAAAGAGTCTGCCTGCAATGCTGGAGACCCCCTATTTGATCCCTGGGTTAGAAAGATCCCCCGGAGAAGGGAATGGCAACCTACTCTAGTATTCTGGCTTGGGAAATCCCATGGACAGAGGAGCCTGGCAGGCTACAATCCATTGGGTCGCAAGAGTCAGACAGACTTAGAGATTAAACCAGCACCAGAGCAAAACTGAATCTCAGTAACATATCTCAGCAAAAGAATAAAAGTGAGATATTTATGAAGTTTCTGGGATAAAAAGGAAGCACTTAGAGAAGTGATGCTGCCTGGGGAGCATGACCTGATTAGAGTTGAGCAGACTTGGTGACATAATAATTTAGGACTGGTGGATACATCAAGGCAAGAGTTTTTAAAAAATACCGGGTGAATATTTCCTTGAGGATCTCTAAGAATGGGATACTTACTCTAAGAAGGGTTACTTGATAGGCCCTTAGTCTGTTGTTTAGAAAAAATAATTTGGGGGACATTTCTGAAACTAAATTATCTGCAACTTCATCTTCTTGGGCAAGTATATTCTGTGATAGTGACACTGGACAGTCTAACAGTAAAGGCAGGTGAGTGTGGATGGACAGCTGGATGGCCTCGGATGGTGTAAGAGCTCAGGATATATTTAGAAGGTTGCTCTCAAAATTAAAAAATTATTTTGCCCCTAACTTAACTCCAGCTTCACCTGTTTCATTAAAGGAAAGAAAAATAAGTAAAAACCACAGTGGTAGTCAAAATGAGTCTCTCCCTTTGTCTAAATTTAAGTTTTCCAAAAGAAGAGGAAGAGAGGGATAAATACAAATGTGAGAAAGGGAGCAGGAATAACAGGGTAAGAGGAACAACAAAATAAGTCAGATTGTTAGTCTGCAAATGTCCTTTGTGATGTCTATTTAAATAATATTACAATACTATTTTTGGTAAAGCAGTAGTACTCCCTTGATCATCAGCCTATAATATAATACCAGAAAACAGTAGAATATCTAAACAAAAATGTCAATGAAGGAATTCAGAGAGAAGTAAAACAAGCAAGTCAGCAAACAAACCAAGCTGTACAGATGTACTCTGTCTGGGTCTACTTGCTTGGAAGAGATTAAGTGCTAGCTTATAATAATAAGTGCTCAATTAATGATTAATAAATGATCAGTCTTTGAAACAGGAATTTAAATTAGCACAAATCACTCCATGCTTAGAAATATCACATAAGGCTTTTGAAAAAAAATTTCTCACTAAATCTACAGGGAGACTTATATAAGGGTGAGGGTAATGGAGTAGAAAAGAAAGCCAAGAAAATTGTTCCTTTCTTCCCCAGGTCAGAAAACAGGTTAATGTCAGAACCAAAATTTCTATAGCTGTAGGATGAATTGGACCTTGAATGGTCTGCCTGGCGGATTGGGTTAAAACTGGGGTTTTAGCTACATTCTAAGGGTCTGGATAACAAGAGGACATGGCTGCAAGGTCAGTGAGGACATGAGTGGACCATTCAGTATTATGAGCCTAGATGTGGGAAACATTTGTTGTTCAGTCACTAACTCGCATCTGACTCTTTGCGAACCTATAGACTGCAGCACGCCAGGCTTCCCTGTCCTTCACTTGCTCAAATTCATGTCCATTCAGTCAGTGATGCCATCCAACCGTCTCATCCTCTGCGGCACCCTTCTCCTTTTTACCTTCAATCTTTCTCAGCATCAGGGTCATTCCCAATGAGTTAGCTCTTTGCATCACGTAGCCAAAGTATTGGAGCTTCAGCTTCAGCCTCAGTCCTTCCAAGTGAATATTCAAGGTTGATTTCCTTTAGAATTGACTGACTTGATCTCCTTGCAGACCAAAGGACTCTCAAGAGTCTTCTCCAGCACCACAATTTGAAAGCAATTCTTCAGTGCTCAGCCTTCTTTATGGTCCAACTCTCACATCCACACATGACTACTGGAAAGACAATAGCTTTGACTATATGGACCTTTGTCAGCAAAGTGATATCTCTGCTTTTTAATATGCTGTCTAGGTTTGTCATGGCTTTCTTTCTGAGGAGCAAGAGTCTTTTAATTTCATGGCTGCAGTCACCATCCACATTTCTTTGGAGTCCAAGAAAATAAAGTCAGTCAGTCAGTCAGTTTAGTCACTCAGTCGTGTCCGACTCTTTGCGACCCCATGAATCGCAGCACACCAGGCCTCCCTGTCCATCACCAACTCCTAGAGTTCACTCAGACTCACGTCCATCAAGTCAGTGATGCCATCCAGCCATCTCATCCTCTGTCGTCCCCTTCTCCTCC
>NW_011495057.1:4957125-4967266 GCF_000754665.1 Bison bison bison | reverse complement strand
GGAGTTTCAGCTTCAGCATCATTCCCTCCAAAGAAATCCCAGGGCTGATCTCCTTCAGAATGGACTGGTTGTATCTCCTTGCAGTCCAAGGGACTCTCAAGAGTCTTCTCCAACACCACAGTTCAAAAGCATCAATTCTTTGGCACTCAGCCTTCTTCACAGTCCAACTCTCACATCCACTACTTTTTCCCTTCTATTTGCTATGAAGTAATGGGGCTGGCTACCATGATCTTAATTTTTTCAATGTTGAGTTTTAAGCCAACTTTTTCACTTTCCTCTTTCACTCTCATCAAGAGGCTCTTTAGTTCCTCTTCACTTTCTGCCATTAGAGTGATATCATCTGCATATCTGAGGTTGTTGATATTTCTCCTGACAATCGTGATTCCAGCTTGGGATTCATCCAGCCTGGCATTTCTGAATAGAAATTAAATAAGCAGGGTAACCATATAAACCTTTTTCATACTCCCTTCCCAGTTTTGAAACAGTCAGTTGTTCCATATCTGGTTCTAACTGTTGCTTCTCAATCCGCATACAGGTTTCTCAGGAGACAGATAGTCTGGTATTCCCATCCGCTTAAGAATTTTTCACAGCTTGTTGTGATCCAGACAGTCAAAGGCTTTAGTGTAGTCAATGAAGCAAGAATAGATGTTTTTTTCTGGAATTCATGATCTATCTTCACCATGAGAAGATTGTGACCCATACTTAAAACTTTGGGCTTCCTCTGAAAGAGCCTGTAACAGAAGACCATCAGCCAGTCACACTCCTTGAAGCCAAGAAATGAGTCCTTCCTTGAAGGGGCATCTGAGCAACTCTTCTCATTTCTATACCAGAGATTGTGTGGGCTGTGACATACATGTGCAAACAATGAGGAATATAGAATTACCTCAAAAAATGGCAGATATGGGATTCCCTTTTTATAAGCATGATGAAGGAAGACATGGAGGAGGAAAAATAAATGTAACTTGGAATGAAAAGAACTTTGTTTTTCTCTTTCAGTGTTCTGAATTAATATGTCACAATAAATAGAAATGCATAATTCTTATTTCAGTCAATGATACTCTCCTTTCCATCCTTCTCTGTGTGGTAGGGTTAGTCTCTCAGTCGAGTCTGACTCTTTGCAACCCCATGGACTGTAGTCCGCCGGTCTCCTCTGTCCATGAGATTCTCCAGGCAAGAATACTGGAAAGGGTTGACATTCCGTTCTCTGGGGGATCTTCCCAACCCAGGGATTAAACCTGGGTCTCCTGCATTGCAGGCAGATTCTTTACCGTCTGAGCTACAGGGAAGTCCCTCTATGTGTGGTAGCGGTTTGTGATTTTACATCCTTGGTAAAAATTGTTTTTAGTCATTCTTTGAATTTTGAGAGCTAGGAGAAGGGAAAAAGGGCCATTGGGGCAGGAAATAACATTTCTTACTAGGAACTTTATATCATGCTTTTCTTCCTTCTTATACCAGTACTAGAGATGTACATATTATAAACTCCATTTCATAGTTAAGGAAAGTAAGGCTCAAAAAAGCTAAATTTTTCATCCTATAAAATTTAGATCAGTTTCATACTTCAGGAAATTAAATATGAAATTCCTAACCCTCTATGATCACATAACACTCTACTTATTTCTAGGTTAGTATCAGGCATGTTTTGTTAAAATTATTTTTGTGCTCTTACACCTCAATTTTTTGTGCTTTTCCATCTTATCCTTGAATATTCATTGGAAGGACTGATGCTGAAGCTGAAACTCCAATACTTTGGCCACCTGATGCGAAGAGCCAGCTCTTTGGAAAAGACCCTGAGGCTGGGAAAGATTGAGGAAGGCAGGAAGAGAAGGCGGTGACAGAGGATGAGATGGATGGATGGCATCACTGACTCAATGGACATGAATTTGAGCAAGTTCTGGGAGATGGTGAAGGACAGGGAAGCCTGGTGTGCTGCAGTTTATGGGGTCACAAAGAGTCAGACATGACTTATCGACTGAATAACAACAATCTCAAATAGAGGGAGGAGCTCCTGTGGTGGTAACTGTCTCCCCACTGCCTAATGTGTCTAGCACATTGTAATTGCTCAAAATTTGCTTTCTCTTAAACAGTAAGTCACCAGCTAAAAGGTGATTAAGCTAAAATTTGAACCCAGAATTGTATGCTTCAAAGCCACTGGTCCTCTTTCTGCTACAGCATTTCCTTTGCAGAGCATGTGTACATGGGTGTGTACCTATGATTGTTTATACACACATATACACATAGATGTAGTTTAGATATATATATGGAAACAGAAATGACAGGTTCCAGGTTTTGTGACAAAAGACAGGCCTGTGACTTCAGCATTTGTTTGATCTGGGCTTACGTTCCCATTCCCAAACATGAACTTTGCAGTCAATTCCATGGACATTTGAGTCTGTATGTGGAGAACAGCAGCCTTGCTTGGGTCAGCTTTCGGTGCAATGGGCTGAGCGCTGAGGAGGCACCAGCTGGTCCAGGTGGGCAAGCTGGCTGCTCATATCTGAAGCCTGCCTTCTGATTGTCACTCTTGCACCTTGGAGCTGCCTGTAAACTCCCAGGCAGGCTAAATTCAGGTAGCTTAATTACAGAGGCTGTTATTTACTAGAGCCCCAGCTGAATCCATCAAACTAACTTCACTTTAACCTGAGCCAGATTTTATTATGAAGCCTATTTATTGAGCGTTTCCCCTTTGGCTGTGCCTGTTTTGATTTAGGCATATACATATACTTACTTATTTGAAAAGTAGCTATGTTCTGACACGTTTTATATTTTTAAAAGTAATATTGCATGTAACATAATTTTGGGGAAAAATATACACTCCACACAAACAAACAAACAACAAGAAAAAGGTCTTTGAATTTAGAATAATGGATACCTGCAAGGCAGCAACTTGCTTGAGAGATTTTGCTCAAGTAACTTATAACTATCAGTAGAAACCCCCAGGGATTCATGGCTGTTTTTGCAGAAGCTGTTTGCAGTGGAATAAACAGACAAGTGCTCTATATATCATTTTAAGTAAGACAAATAAAGCTCTGTTTCCACCTTACAACGATGTCATTGTCAGTTATATAAGAATAATTCTGTGTGACTTTTTATGAATTCTTCCCCTGTGTAGAAGTACAATGGCCTAATTTTCCACTCCCCGTATTATAAATAAATGGCCTTCTTCAGCAATCTCAGGTCCACCCAAACTGTCTCATCCTGAGCGAGGAGCGTCTTTCCTACCATGATGTGCTCACCCGTTGAAAGTAAAAGCTGTTGCCCACCTCAGGGCAGCTGAGGTTCTACCATCTTGCCACCTTCTCAGCATCACTGCACAGTGCCCTAGTCCCCAGGCCTCCAATGATCTGTCACTGTCAATTAGTTTGCATTTTCCAGAATTTTACATAGGTGGAATCATATAATAGCTACTCGTTTGTGATCTGTCTTCTTTCACTTAGCAATTGAGATCTATGTTATAGTGTATTCGTGCCTTTTTTTGCTGAGTAATATTCCACCATATGGATATATCACAGTGTATTTATCTACCTATGTGATGATGGGTTTTGAATTGTTTCCGGGTTTTAGCTATTACAAACAAAGCTGCTATGAACATTTGTATACATGTCTTTGCATGGACATATGCTTTCATTTCTCTTTCATAAGTGCATAATAATGGAATGGCTGAATCAGATTATTGGTGTACATTTAACTTTTTAAGAAACTGCCAATATAATTTCTAAAATGGTGGTACTGTCTTACACTCCCACCAGTAATGTGTAAGAGTTCCAGTTTCTCTGTATCTAGTGATTTCGATAGGTTTGTAATGATATTTAATTGTGGTTTTAATTTGCAGTTTGTATATTTATTTGACATCTATATATGTTCTTTGGTAAAACAGCTGTTCTAACCCTTTCCCCATATTTTTATTGAAAATGAAAGTCACTCAGTCTGACTCTTTGCGACCCCATGGACTGTTCAGGACTCCAGGCCAGAATACTGGAGTGGATAGCCTTTCCCTTCTCCAGGGGATCTTCCCGACCCAGGAATTGAACTGGGGTCTCCTGCATTGCAGGTGGATTCTTTACCAACTGAGCTATCAAGGAAAATTTTTATTGGGCTATTCTTTTCCTTATTATTGAGTTTCAAAATCTATTTACATACTCTGGATACTAGTTCTTTATCAGATGTGCAATTTGCAAACATTTTCTTCCAGTTTGTGGTTTATCTTTTTATCTTATTAACAATATCTTTCAAAGAACATGAATTTTTAATTTTGATGAAGCTCAATTTATCAGTTTTTTAAAATTTTTTATCAATCATGCTTTATGTGTTAAATCTAAAAAAAAAACTTGACTTAACACAAGGTCACAATGATTTTCTCCTATGTTTCCTTCTAGGAGTTTTATAGTTTTAGGCTTTACAGTTAGGTCAATGATCCATTTTGAATTAGTTTTGCATATAATGCAAGATGTGGGTTTTTTGCATATGAATAGCCATTGTTCCACACTAGTGGTAGAAAAGACTATCCTTTATCCATTGAATTTTTTTTTTTTTGTACTGTTGTTGGAAATCAGTGGTCCATATGGGTACGGGTCTATTTCTGAACTCTTTATTCTATGCCACTGATTTGTCTATACCAAAATCAAGCTGTCTTAATTACTGATGCTCTATATGAGGTCTTACAAGTAGGTTGTGTTAATCTTCCAACTGGATTCATCTACAAAATTGTTATTCTATTCTATTAGCTATTCTAGGGCCCTTGCATTTTCATATAAATTTGTTTGCAATGTCTGCTGAAAATGATGTTAGGATTTTGATTGGGATTGCATTGAATTTATTGATTAATTTGGAGTAGATTGACATCTTAATACTGAGCCTTCCAATCTAGGATCCAATTATATCTCCATTTATCTATGCCCTCTTTGAATTTTCTCAGCACTCAGTCATGCTTTTCTGTGTACATGTCTTTTATCAGACTAATCCTTAATTATTTTATAATTTTTGATACCATTGTAAGTTGAAAATATCAATTTCCAATAGTTTGCTTCTAGTATATAGAAATACAATTGGTTTTGTATATTCATATTTTATCCTTTCACTTTACTGAGTTCACTTATTGACTTTAGTAGGTTTTTTAGTTTATTTGTTTTTGGTAAATCCTACTGGATTTTCTAGTTCACTTATTGATTTTAGTAGATTTGTTTGTTTTTCTGGCAAATTCTATTGGATTTTCTACATAATCATATCTTCTGAGAATAAAGACAGTTTGTTGCTTTCTAATCTATATGCCTTTTATTTCTTTTCATTCACTGTTTGAACCATCTAGAGCCTCCAGTAAACTGGCGAGTAGAAGAGATCAGAGCAGATATCATGATCATGTTTGTGATAATTGGAAGAGAACATTTAGTCTTCAGTATTAAGCAGAATGTAAATGTAGCCTAAGAAATTCACTTCTATTCCTGCTTTGCTGAGTGGTTTTTTAAAAATCATTTTTAAATATATAAACTTTGTTTTTCCTTTTTTTCATTTTTAATAGGGTTACTCATATTGATTGATTTTCAATGTTAAGGCAACCCTTTATTGTATATGTATATGTATTGTATATGGCTGCCAGAAATTGCCTAAACAGTCACTGATACTTGGCTCACTTTTTAAAACTCGTTCTCTGTATGCTTTAATTTTTAAATGTTCCAAGTTCACTATTTTTTCTTCTTTATTGTATCAGATCAGATCAGATCAGTTGCTCAGTTGTGTCTGACTCTTTGCAACCCCATGAATCGCAGCATGCCAGGCCTCCCTGTCCATCACCAACTCCCGGAGTTCACCCAGACTCACGTCCATCGAGTCAGTGATGCCATCCAGCCATCTCATCCTCTGTCGTCCCCTTCTCCTCCTGCCCCCAATCCCTCCCAGCATCAGAGTCTTTTCCAATGAGTCAACTCTTCGCATGAGGTGGCCAAAGTACTGGAGTTTCAGCTTTAGTATCATTCCTTCCAAAGAAATCCCAGGGCTGATCTCCTTCAGAATGGATTGGTTGGATCTCCTTGCAGTCCAAGGGACTCTCAAGAGTCTTCTCCAACACCACAGTTCAAAAGCATCAATTCTTTGGCGCTCAGCCTTATTCACGGTCCAACTCTCACATCCATACATGACCACAGGAAAAACCATAGCCTTGACTAGAAGGACCTTTGTTGGCAAAGTAATGTCTCTGCTTTTGAATATGCTATCTAGGTTGGTCATAACTTTCCTTCCAAGGAAAGTCTTTATTGTATAATCAGATGTTAATCCTATCCAATATATTTTTGTCTTTACACATTGTAGTTTTCATCTCCAGAAGCTTGATTTTGTTATTCTTTATACTCCCACTGTATCTACTTAACTTTTTCAATATATGGAACACAGTTATAAAAACTGCTTTAATTGTCCTTATCTGCTAATTTCAACATCTCTGTCAGTTCTGAGTCAATCTGAATTGATTGATTTATCCACTCATTACAGTTCATACTTTCCCATTTCTTTGCATGTCTTGTAATTGTCTATTGGATGCCAGACATTGTGTACATTACCTTTTTAAAAACAGGTATTTCTGAAATCTTGTAAGTATTTCTGGTCTTTGTTTTGGGATGCAGTTAGGTTCTTAGAGACATGTTAATACTCTCAGGTCTTGGTTTTAAGGTTCAGTAGGTAGGGCCAGAGGGTGCATGCTGCTGCTAAGTCACTTCAGTCGTGTCTGACTCTGTCCACAAGGCTCCCCTGTCCCTGGGATTCTCCAGGCAAGAACACTGGAGTGGGTTGCCATTTCCTTATAGTCTAAGGCTCGTGAGGCAAGACCTTTTAAGTACACTACCCAATACCTTATGAATCTTGAGATTTTCCAGGTTTCTAGTAGACTTAGGCACCGTTTCCAGTCCTATTTGAGCTCTGGGCACTGTTAACTCTTAATCCTTCCAAGTTCTTTCTCTTGCTACCAGTAGTTTCCGTTGTAGTGATCCATACTCAGCTTAATGCTAAAGGGAGACCCTCTGTAAATCTCTAGACTCCTTTCCTGTTCAGTTCACTTTGTTTACCATCTCTCAAGGGTACTGTTTTTGTTGTCTGATGTGCAGTGTCTCACAAACTAATATTTTCTATATTTTGTCCTTTTTTGGTTGTTTCTGGGTAAGATAAGTCTGGTCTCTGTTACTCATCTTGGTCAGAAATATGTTTTCTGTTTCTTTTTCCTTTTGCTATTTTTTTTTCCTTTCCAAATGTGCTGAATAGAAAAACCTTAGCCTTGTAACAATCCTATAGTTTTGCCCACTATTTTGCCTATAGGTTCAGCAGGGTGATTTCATTTTACACATGATTTATAATTTTGTTGCTGCATTCTTAGAAGCACCACATATCCTTAACTCAATGAGAATGGTTCTGTCCTAAACATGGCATATATATATATATATACTCAAATATATAAATATATATATATACTCACATATATAACAGTTTAGTTCAGTGGGAAATCTAGAATAGATTTAAAGTCATTTTTCTTGAAAAATTTTTGCTCTTTGGAAATTGTTGTATTAAAACACTTTCTAAAATTTAAATTGGCACGTTTATAGCAAGCTCCTTCTGGAGAAAATTTACTCAGCCTTTATCATACAAGGGGGTCCATATTTCTTACTGGGACAGTGTTTAATGTGAAAAGTTGGAAATGGCTACCATCAGTATAACTTAGGTGGCCCAAATCTTGAGATATATTTCAAGAAAGTAGATGCTGAAGTAATTTACAGTTATATAACAATATCCTTAGTGTAGTGAAAGCCTCATATATATTTGAGTTTTAATGTGCCTTTTCCTGAATGATTACATCTTAAGAAATTAGAATTTCTAATTTTTACAGCTAACCATTAAGAAGGAGCTTAGCCTATTAATGAATTGTACCTGCATGGAAGAGGAATATGTGTCTGTGTCCATTCAAAAGAACAGTTTAAATTATGCATTTGGGAAATCTAACTCAAAACTGATTTGAAACTTGTACATAATTTTATGCTTATTATTTCTATGTTATATTTTCTAATAGCTTTTTAGTTCCAAGATCTAAATTTTGAGGTTTCTCAGCAGCCTGTGAAAATTTGTGCTGTGTTTTTCCTTGCGTAGTGTACAGACACAATAGTAATGGCATTATAAATGATTTGCCTTCTAAGACATAGTTAATCTGTCTTATACCCAAGAAAATATGAAAAAAATTACAGAAAAATGGAGACAACTACCACAGTTCTGCAGGCCCATATTCAAACACTGCTAAGAACATTTTTAAAGTCAGTATTAAAAATATATGTAGCATGTTCTTTAAACTGCCAATCTCTGACATTAGTGACCGTTTGGGGAAGAATGTTGCACTTTAGTGCTCATGATTGGATTCCATACTGAAATATAAGATGCAGCCATCTGATGTTATGATCCAGAATTTAAGATTCAAGTCACACCCGGGAAGGAACAGGGTAGGAGGCACAGAGGTGCATAAGAAAAAAGATTTGCTTCAAGTGGTACCTCTGTAGCATCTGGGGGACCAGACATACTCTGCTCAGTGTTCACCCACCTCTCCCCTGTTCAGTAGTCCTGCAGAGATGAACAACACTAACCTGCCATCTAAGTGGCTCCTGCAAAACAAGTGACAGCAGCGGAGGCTGTGAAAACCCCTTGCAGAACAAATGGCCCATCTAGTCAGACCTGGAATTAAGAGACATGTAGAGTTCATGTGTGGGCTGGAGTTGACAATTGGGAATTGTTTCTAACCAACCATTCCTAAATCTCATGACTGCAGCTGCTGCTGCTGCTGCTAAGACGCTTCAGTCGTGTCCAATTCTGTGTGACCCCAGACGGCAGCCCACCAGGCTCCACTGTCCCTGGGATTCTCCAGGCAAGAACACTGAAGTGGGTTGCCATTTCCTTCTCCAATGTATGAAAGTGAAAAGTGAAAGTGAGGTCGCTCAGTTGTGTCCGACTCTTAGCGACCCCATGGACTGCAGCCTACCAGTCTCCTCCGCCCATGGGATTTTCCAGGCAAGAGTACTGGAGTGGCGTGCCATTGCCTTCTCTGATGACTGCAACTAACCCCTACTTTTTTCTCATTGTCAATTTTGTACTGAAGGAAGAAAAAAATAAAGATGGGAAAAAAGAAAGGAGGAAGAGAGAAAGAAAGAAAGGAAGGAAGGAAGGGGGAGGGGAGGGAGTAGGGAGGAGAAGTCTGCCTGTTCTTATTTCCAGAGAGGCAAAGAGAAATGAGGGAGCATTAAGTAAACTCTTGGAGAACACTACCTGGGGCTGGTGGCCTCCCAATGGGTTAGAAATTCTTTTTACCCATTTTTGTTTCTCTATTCATAAAAATAGCAAACAGTATATATTATATACTATAATATATATACAATATTGTTAAAATAAACTTGATATGATATTTAAAATACTTTATGAGTGTAAAGACTCTTAACTTTGAATCCATTGGCTCAATATTGCTTACTCACCCTGTTTTGAAAATCGGGAAAAAAATGCAAAAGTTAGGTAAATTTATAAAAGGTAATTCTTCCTTAACAAAAGCGAATTTGTTTTGTGGATGTCCTAGGAGGTAAGAAATGGAAAAACAAAACTTTATTCTAGGATGATTTGTTTCTATCACCCAAGAAACTTCTTTTTTTCTTTTTAATTAATTTTATTTTATTTTTAAACCTTACATAATTGTATTAGTTTTGCCAAATATCAAAATGAATCCACCACAGGTATACATGTGTTCCCCATCCTGAACCCTCCTCCCTCCTCCCTCCCCATACCATCCCTCTGGGTCGTCCCAGTGCACCAGCCCCAAGCATCCAGCATCGTGCATTGAACCTGGACTGGCAACTCGTTTCATACATGACATTTCACATGTTTCAATGCCATTCTCCCAAATCTTCCCACCCCCTCCCTCTCCCACAGAGTCCATAAGACTGTTCTATACATCAGTGTCTCTTTTGCTGTCTCGTATACAGGGTTATCGTTACCATCTTTCTAAATTCCATATATATGCGTTAGTATACTGTATTGGTGTTTTTCCTTCTGGCTTACTTCACTCTGTATAATAGGCTCCAGTTTCATCCACCTCATTAGAACTGATTCAAATGTATTCTTTTTAATGGCTGAGTAATACTCCATT
>NW_011495057.1:4953629-4957025 GCF_000754665.1 Bison bison bison | reverse complement strand
AGCTGTATAATAGGCTCCAGTTTCATCCACCTCATTAGAACTGATTCAAATGTATTCTTTTTAATGGCTGAGTAATACTCCATTGTGTATATGTACCACAGCTTTCTTATCCATTCATCTGCTGATGGACATCTAGGTTGCTTCCATGTCCTGGCTATTATAAACAGTGCTGCAATGAACATTGGGGTACACGTGTCTCTTTCCCTTCTGGTTTCCTCAGTGTGTATGCCCAGCAGTGGGATTGCTGGATCATAAGGCAGTTCTATTTCCAGTTTTTTAAGGAATCTCCACACTGTTCTCCATAGTGGCTGTACTAGTTTGCATTCTCACCAACAGTGTAAGAGGGTTCCCTTTTCTCCACACCCTCTCCAGCATTTATTATTTGTAGACTTTTGGATCGCAGCCATTCTGACTGGTGTGAAATGGTACCTCATAGTGGTTTTGATTTGCATTTCTCTGATAATGAGTGATTTCACGTTCTGTCACTATTGGTTGTGATATTAAATTAGGGTCAATACAGCCATATAGTAATTTTGTCTCAAGTTTATCACAACATGTAAACATAGCTCTCCACTCATGCTTGGTATGACACTGTACTACGTTTTATCAATGTTCCTATCTGTAGCCTGGTGTAATACAGAGGTTCTGAAAACGAAGGACATTTTGGACAAGATAATCCTTGGCATAGAGGGCTAAGGGGGGTGGTCCTTTGCACTGTTGCATGATAAGTCGCATCTCCGTCCTTTACCCACTCATTGCCCTCCAGTAGTCATGATATCAAAACGTATCCAGAGGCTGACAAAAAAGTTCCCCATTATAATACCTATGGGTATAATGGAATAAATACGCTGTGGTATTGGAGAGAACTGAGCATGGATAACAACTCTCCCACCTACAACAAGTGAAAACTTGAGCACGTTGAAGATCCTAAAGAGTTTGGTTTCTGTGAGGATTAAGTGAGATCGGGTCTAACAAGTGCATAGCAAGCTCAGGGCGTGGCTCATAACAGACACTTTACAAGTTTAAACCCCCACCACTCCGCGCCGCCTCCATTCTGCGAACATTTATCCAATGTAATAACGGCAGATTTAGATTTTAAATACCTGGAAGACAGGAGACATCTATTACAACACTCGGGTGTTTAGTAAATAGTTTTCAGTCATGATATGTGTCTACTATAAAGATAACACTAACATCTTGATTCTCTGTGCTCCATGAAGATACGTCTATTTTTAAAATCAATTGAAGGAAAGTTTTCATGCTACTCTCTTATTTTCTCTTGCAAAACTGAAAGACAGCATTGATATTCACTACACACAAAAATATAGTGTAGCCAGTTGATAACAGTGCTTTGTATGAAACAGAAAATCAAAAGAAAATTATATAACAAGAATATGTGCATGGCACGATTTTAAACACTAATTCCTTTTGAAAGTAGAGTAAGAACATGTAATTTATACTGTATTCAACCTGTTCAAAGGTATGCTTTTCAGACACTATGACTTTCCTTTATATTCTCTGCTGTCTGTTTTGACTTTTTAGCCATTAGGAGTAGCTATTAGTAAGAAGGAAGATGTCTTGGGTATTAAAGTGATCGGTACAAAGTACAGTGATTCCTTCTTCCTGAGCACGTTTATACTGCAAGTTGATACCCATTCAATGCAATGCCAATTCTCATAGCTTTAGTTATCATGGAGGATTTTGCAGCCATCTCGGAATATGAGTAAAAACATTTTTAGTCAGAAATTTCACTCTTAACTGAAGAGCACAATGTGGCAAGGTTCACTTTGGGGAATTTTAGTAGGTAGCAAAAAAAAAGTAATCTATTTAGATATTAAGTTGAACATAGGCCTGAATAATGTGGTTAAGAATAATTGGGATCCAATTATTCAAAGCTTCAAAGAGGACTTTGACAAGTGGAATTCCCTAAATTTACATTTGTGGGGGAAAGCTGGAGTGCTGAAATGATTTCAGAGCCACAGTTTAATTTCCTGCCTCCCTCGGTCCCTCTGGGAGATACTTTTCAGTAAATTGGAGAAATTTATTTCTACATTTATATGAAAAGAAATGAAAGGCAAAGTTGAGTACTTCTGAAGGAAGGGCTAAGTTAAAGCCTGGAGTGTGTGTGTGCGTGAGAGAGACAGACAGACAGACAGACAGAAATACAAGGTAAACTGCAAAAGATTTTCTCTAGATATTACTTTTAAAACTAACACAGTTTCCCCATTTAGCAGTCACTCCAGACCATAACAATGGCTAGTTTGCATTTTTCAGCCACTGGCACTATCTCTACAATTTACTATGGTTAAATAAGTTATCCATCAGGTTGTTGGTTGTTGAGCTGGTCAAAATAATTTAACTGATTTGAATTATCCCAAGAAACATGCATTCATACATGCTAAGTTGGTTCAATAGTGACCAACTCTTGGCCACTTTATGAACCACAGCCCACCAGGCTCCTCTGTCCATGGGATTCTCTAGGCATGAATACTGGAGTGGGTTGCCATGTGCTCCTCCAGGGGACCTTTCAGACCCAGGGATTGAATCACATTTATGTTTCCTACAATGGCAGGCAGGTTCTTTACCATTAGTGCCACCTGGGGAGCCCTCAAAGAAATTTGAATAGAGGTAACTTAGCATATGTGAGAAGGAGGAGGAAGAGGAGGAGAACTATATTTATACTAGTTGCTTCCCCAGTACTATTCTAAAGACTTTAGACATCATACCTTCTAATGTCTCCTCTTTATATATTTTTGAAATAAATATTGGAAAGATTAAACTTTTTTATTAGGGTCACACAGCTGCTATGTATATTTGGGTCAAGAATGTGAAAAAGTTCTGTCTGATCCTTAGGATTTTCAGTTCAGTTCAGTTCAGTTCAGTCACTCAGTCGTGTCCGACTCTTTGCGACCCCATGAATCGCAGCACGCCAGGCCTCCCTGTCCATCACCAACTCCCGGAGTTCACTCAGACTCACGTCCATCGAGTCAGTGATACCATCCAGCCGTCTCATCCTCTGTCGTCCCCTTTTCCTCCTGCCCCCAATCCCTCCCAGGATCAGGGTCTTTTCCAATGAGTCAACTCTCCGCATGAGGTGGCCAAAGTACTGGAGTTTCAGCCTTAGCATCATTCCCTCCAAAGAAATCCCAGGGCTGATCTCCTTCAGAATGGATTGGTTGGATCTCCTTGCAGTCCAAGGGACTCTCAAGAGTCTTCTCCAACACCACAATTCAAAAAGCATCAATTCTTTGGCTCTCAGCCTTCTTCACAGTCCAACTCTTACATCCATACGTGACCACAGGAAAAAACATAGCCTTGACTAGACGAACCTTTGTTGGCAAAGTAATGTCTCTGCTTTTGAATATGCCATCTAGGTTGATCATAACTTTCCTTCCA
>NW_011495057.1:4953129-4953529 GCF_000754665.1 Bison bison bison | reverse complement strand
ACTGTTTCCCATCTATTTCCCATGAAGTGATGGGACCAGATGCCATGATCTTCGTTCTCTGAATGTTGAGCTTTAAGCCAACTTTTTCACTTTCCTCTCACTTTCATCAAGAGGCTTTTGAGTTCCTCTTCACTTTCTGCCATAAGGGTGGTGTCATCTGCATATCTGAGGTTATTGATATTTCTCCCGGCAGTCTTGATTCCAGCTTGTGTTTCTTCCAGTCCAGCGTTTCTCATGATGTACTCTGCATATAAGTTAAATAAGCAGGGTGATAATATACAGCCTTGACGTACTCCTTTTCCTATTTGGAACCAGTCTGTTGTTCCATGTCCAGTTCTAACTGTTGCTTCCTGACCTGCATACAGATTTCTCAAGAGGCAGGTCAGGTGGTCTGGTATTC
>NW_011495057.1:4933445-4952646 GCF_000754665.1 Bison bison bison | reverse complement strand
GCTTTTTCCATGATCCAGCAGATGTTGGCAATTTGATCTCTGGTTCCTCTGCCTTTTCTAAAACCAACTTGAACATCAGGAAGTTCATGGTTCATGTATTGCTGAAGCCTGGCTTGGAGAATTTTGAGCATTACTTTACTAGCGTGTGAGATGAGTGCAATTGTGTGGTAGTTTGAGCATTCTTTGGCATTGCCTTTCTTTGGGATTGGAATGAAAACTGAACACATGCCGTAATAAATATGCATCAAATCGTGTTCATACAAAGAACACAGTTGGATAGACTCTGCTGTAGCTAAATCTAAGTCAAATTAGAACATGTTGGGGGAATAGGATTAAAAACAGAGCAATCATGAGCCCAGGTACAATGGCATTTTGTCATTGTTGTTTAAAATAATATCTACCATTTAACAAATATGTTATTTCCTTTAATTCTCACAACTCTTTGGGGGTAGGAATTTAGACCACTTTACAGATAAGGAAACTGAATTTCCTAAAGACTAAATGTTGACCCCAAATCACACCCCTAGTAGGTCACAGAGTCAGAATTCCGACCCTGGCAGCCTGAGCTTCAAAGCCCAGCTCTTTATCAGCTCGCCTTGACCTTCCTTAGCTCACAAAGCACCTCATTTTCAGGAAGCTATCACTCCCTGATGTTTTACAAGTGGGGTAAGGCTGTGGCAAACCCACCTCTGTATCTCTCATCCTCTCCCCATTTTTCTTTTTAGTCCAAGTATACATGAGAGGAGAACCGTAGAAGTGCCATGAGTTATCCTGTTTACTGGACAGGTGGGAAGGATCCTAGACAACTGTGTGAACATGTCTAGATTACAAAAGCCTCAGGGTGATTTCAGTTGGGGAGTTCATTTTTTCTTTTCTCCCCACATCCCCATCATAGCCTTCCTGAAATACTGCATCATCTTCAGGCCTGTACCACCCAGGCCTGGGTCCTTGGGCATCAAGCACCGTGTACTCTGCCCTAAGCTGGTGGCCTTTGTTCTGATTAATCTTACTCTGAAGGTGGCTCTGCTTGTTCTATGAGGATTGTTCCAATGTCTTTGAAGCAGCAAGAAAAGATTGCATTTCATCACAGAGAATTCAAATTAGGTCTAGTCTCTGATTACTGTACTGGGGTTTGTTCTGTTTTTATTTGTTGGTTTTCCTAAAAGATCGTGGTCTGCCAGTCCCATATTGTGAAAGTATCGTTGCTCTGCCTAGCCTGTCTAGACAGGCTTTCCTTGGTATTCAGAGACCCTGACAGAGCTGGAAGGGACTGGAAGTAGCCCTTCTAGGCTAAGGGTCTTTAACTGCTTAGGAAATTCGAAGATGGGAAAGTGAACTGACTGCCCAGGGGTCTAAGACAGGGACAGTTCCCTCCCCTGTGATAGCCCTTGGCTGCACAGATTCCATGGATAAGCTATGCTCCTGGTGCTGGGCCTACTCTATGGTATATATATATATATTCATTCCAGGTGGCACTAGTGGTAAAGAACCCACCTGCCAATGCAGGAGGCTAGGAAACTCAGGTTGGATCCCTGAATTGGGACGATCCCCTGGAGAAGGGAATGGTAACCCACTCCAGTATTCTTGCCTGGAGAATCTTCTTGGACAGAGGAGCCTGACAGGCTACAGTCCATGGTGTCACGAAGAATTGGACATGACTGAGCATCTACACGCGTGCGTGCACACACACACACACACACACACCTATTAATAGTCACTCCTATTCTGCTCTCCCCACAGCCCCTGGCAAGCAATGATCTATTAATATTTTCCATGCCTGTGGATATACCTATGCTGGCATTTCATACAAATGGAATCACACAATATGCGGCCTTTTGTGTTTGGCTTCTTTCACTCAGCATAATGTTTCTGAGGTTCATCATATTGTAGCATATATCAGTGTTTCATTACTTTTTATGACTGAATAATATTCCTTTATATGAATGTATCACATTGTTTATTTGTTAGGTAAGTGAGGGATGTTTGAGTTGTTTCCAGCTTTTGACTGTTATGAATAATGCTGTATGTTCATTCATGTGCAAATTTTTAATGTAGATGTATGTTTTCATTCCTCTTGAGTATATATTTATGAGAGGAATTCCTACACTATATAGTAAATGTATATTTAACATAAAGAACTGCCAAACTATTTTCCAAAGCAGTGTCATCATTTTACATCCCATCCAGAAATGTATTAGAGTTTCAGTTTCTCCATACCCAGGCCAACACATGATATTGTCTGTCTTTTAGATTATAGCAATCCTAGTAGATGATAAGTGGTATTTCATTGTGGTTCTATTTGCTTTATCCTGGTGGCTAATGGGGTTGAGCATCTTTTCACATACTTAATTGGCCATTTGTATATCTTCCTTGGGGAAATGTCTATTTGAATATATTTTAATAGTATTATTTGTCTTTTTGTTGTTCAATTTTCAGAGTTCTTTATGCGTTCTGGATAATAGTCCCTTATCAGTTGTATGACTTGCAAGTATTTCTCCCATTCTGTGTGTTGTCTTTCCAGTTTCTTGATTATATCCTTTGAAAAACACAAAAGTTTTAAATATTAATGAAATCTAATTTGCCTTTTCTTTTTGTGGCTTGTGCTTTTTATGTCATATCTAAGAAATCACTGCCTGATCTGAGACCACAAAGAATTATGCCTATGTTTTCTTCTACAAATGTTGTAGTGTTAGTCATTGCATTTAGGTCTTTGATCAATTTTGAGTTAATTTCTGTATGTGGTGTGAGGTAGAATTCCAGCTTCCGTCTTTTGTTTGAGGATTCTAGTTGTCCCAGCACCATTCATTGAAAACACTTCTCTTTCTCACATTGAACTGGTTTGGTTTCCTTGTTAAAAATCATGTTAAAAATTGACCACAACTGTAAGAGGTTATTTCTGTATTCTCAGTTCTATTCCATTCATATATATATAAATGCAATATATATATATATATACATACATATGTGTGTGTGTGTGAATCTAACCTGTAAATAGTACTACACTGTCTATATTGCTGTATACTGTATAGTATAGTACTGCAGTAATTTTTTAAATAGAGTATAAGTTCTCCAGCTTCATTCTTCTATTTTAAGATTGTTTGGCTTGCATTTCTATATAAATTTTAGAATCAGCTTGTCAATTGCTTTAAGGCAGGTGGGATCTTACAAGGATTTAATTGAGTTTGTAGTCCAATCTGGAGAGTATTGCCATCTTAACAATACTTACCTTTCCAATCTATGAACATGGGATGTCTTTCCATTTATTTAGTTCTTCTTTAATTTCTTTCAATGACATTTTGAGGTTTTAAGTGAACAAATTTTGTCCTTTTCTTGTCAAATTTATTCCTAGATGTTTTATCTTCTTTGATGTATTGTATATAAAATTGCTTTTTAAATTTCATTTCCAGATTGTTTGTATGTCTCATTCCAATGAAACAGACTTTTTGCTTCAGTACACCCAACTGTTAGTTTCCTGTTGTATTATAGCCAAGAATTGTTAAGGAGTGGAGACCTTTCTATATACAATTATTTATAATTGTAGACTTTTTATTACAAAGACTTAAATTATTAATAAAGGTAGCTGATTTAAATTTCATAATATTTTCCTTTCTGCTCACCCTAAGATAGAGGTGCTAATAGACAATAGGTCTGTTAAGCACCCTAAGTCATTACCCTAAAAGTCATTTCTCTACAGCTAGAGAAAAAAGGAATGACCCATTTCCCCCCCAAAAATATTATGGAAATATTCCCAATATGGTGCAAAAATGATCAACTATCAAGACAAGCTTCTTCCCTCTTAGAATTTGCTTGAAAATTTTAGAATCCAAGGGAAGAAATCTAATACTCAAAGTTAGCTACATCATTGCTTCTTTGTCTCCCTCCAAATGAGCTGTTCAGTAACAGTTCAGCTCTTGTGCTACTCCCTACTAGTCCTGCCATTTTTCTAAGTCATTTGCATAAGAATATCTGGTCTTCATAGTGTATCACATGTATTTACCATTTATTAATCTAATGGGATAAAAACTACTTAGCCTAGGTTTTAGGGCAATGGCTCACTTGTCCCTTAGATTCTTTTAAACAATTTTATAGCACAGTTTTTGAGTTGTGGTAAACGGAAAAGTCTTGGAATAAAATCAGAAGACCTAGTTTCAAAGTAACTCTGCAGAGCAAAGCCACATAGGCGCACAGAGGAAACAGAAATACTGTGTTCTCACATATGCACACACTCAGAGACACCAAGGGAACACTTCATGCAAAGAGGAGCACAGTAAAGGACAGAAATGGCATGGACCTAACAGAAGCAGAAGATATTAAGAAGAGGTGGTAGGAATACACAGAAGAACTGTACAAAAAAGATCTTCATGACCCAGATAATCACAATGGTGTGATCACTCACTTAGAACCAGACCTCCTGGAATGCGAAGTCAAGTGGGTCTTAGGAAGCATCACTGCCAACAAAGCTAGTGGAGGTGATGGAATTCCAGGTGAGCTATTTCAAATCCTAAAAGATGATGCTGTGAAAGTGTTGCACTCAATATGCCAGCAAATCTGGAAACTCAGCAGTGGCCACAGGACTAGAAAAGATCAGTTTTCATTCTAATCCCAAAGGCAATGCCAAAGAATGTTCAAACTATCACACAATTGCACTCATCTCACATGCTAGCAAAGTAATGCTCAAAATTCTCCAAGCCAGGCTTCAACAGTACATGAACCATGAACTTCCAGATATTCAAGCTGGGTTTGGAAAAGGCAGAGGAACCAGAGATCAAATTGCCAACATCCACTGGATCATCGAAAAAGCAAGAGAGTTACAGAAAAACATCTACTTTTGCTTTATTGACTATGCCAAAGCCTTTGACTGTGTGGATCACAACAAACTGTGGGAAATTTTTCAAGATATGGGAATATCAGACCATATGACCTGCCTCCTGAGAAATCTGTATGCAGGTCAAGAAGCAACAGTTAGAACTGAACATGGAACAATAGACTGGTTCCAAATTGGGAAAGGAATATGTCAAGGCTGTTTATTGTCACCCTGCTTATTTAACTTATATGCAGAGTACATCATGTGAAATACTGGGCTGGATGAAGCACAAGCTGGAATCAAGATTGCTGGAGAAATATCAATAACCTCAGAAATGCAGATGATACCACCTTTATGGCAGAAAGTGAAGAGGAACTAAAGAGCCTCTTGATGAAAGAGGAAGATGAGAGTGAAAAAGTTGGCTTAAAACTCAGCATTCAGAAAACTAAGATCATGGCATCTGGTCCCATCATTTCATGGGAAATAGATGGGGAAACAGTGGAAACAGTGTCAGACTTTATTTTTTGGGGCTCCAAAATCACTGCAGATGCTGACTGCAGTCATGAAATTAAAAGACACTTGCTCCTTGGAAGAAAAGCTATGACCAACCTAGACAACATATTAAAAAGCAACAACGTCACTTTGCCAACAAAGATCCACATAGTCAAAGCTATGGTTTTTCCAGTAGTCATGCATGGGTATGAGAGTTGGACTGTAAAGAAAGCTGAGCGCCAAAGAACTGATGCTTTTGAACTGTGGTGTTGGAGAAGACTCTTGAGTCCCTTGGACTGCAAGGAGATCCAACCAGTCCATCCTAAAGAGATCAGTCCTGAGTGTTCACTGGAAGGACTGATGTTGAAGCTGAAACTCCAATACTTTGGCCACCTGATGCAAAGAGCTGACTCATTTGAAAAGACCTCAATTCTGGGAAAGAATGAAGGCGGGAGGAGAAGGGAACGACAGAGGATGAGATGGTTTGATGGCATCACCAACTCGATGGAAATGAGTTTGAGTAGGTTCCAGGGAATTAGTGATGGGGTGCTGCAGTCCATGGGGTTGCAGAGTAGGACATGACTGAAAGACTGAACTGAACTGTACATCCACATCCACAACCACATGAAACTGCATTTTACAGAACTGTCTTTTGAAATTGCTACTATACAATCTTTCCCCTTCCTCCTTAGACTTCCCAATAGAGTAAGCTAGCCCTCTGTCTCCATTTCATCTCTGATTTAATGATGGGAGACTCACAACAGTATGATTTCTACTATTACTTCCATGAAGATGACACAGGTAATGTCACCAATATCTTCCTATTTGCAGAAGCAAATGGGCAAACTTCAGTACTTATCTTACTGGACCACATATAATATTGCAAATTAGCTCGTCCCTCTTAAAGTCCCATATTCCCTTCTGGTTTCTGAAATCACACCTTCTTTACGTTCTTCTTATACACCTCCAGTCAGTCTTTCTTGGTCATCTTTATGGACTTTTCTCCTTTCATTAATTATTTTTCATTAACCTCCCTGTGTGGGTTCTATTGGAGAAGGCAATGACACCCCACTCCAGTACTCTTGCCTGGAAAACCCCATGGATGGAGGAGCCTGGTAGGGCTGCAGTCCATGGGGTCGCTAAGAGTCGGACACAACCGAGCGACTTCACTTTTCACTTTCATGCATTGGAGAAGGAAATGGCAACCCACTCCAGTGTTCTTGCCTGGAGAATCCCAGGGATGGGGAGCCTGGTGGGCTGTCATCTCTGGGGTCGCACAGAGTCAGACATGACTGAAGCGACTTAGCAGCAGTGGGTTCTATTAACACCTATGTTCAGTTGATTTTTATTTACACCCATGGATCCAGTCTTCAGGCTCATCAGTCCAACTATCTACTGGACATCTCCAACTTAACATCTACTGGCACCACAAACTGATTGTTCAAAACCAGCTCTTGATCTTTGGCAGTCAGACCTCCCTTCCTCTGTCATATTAACTATCCTAGTAAATGGTATTGTCATTTCTCCAGACAAGTCATAGCTTTTCTCCCTTTCCCTTTTATCCTTCAGTAAAAGTTCATTTTGTATTAATTCCTTCTCATAAATGATTCTCAAATCTATTCTTCCCATTACCACTGTCTCATGGTCAGGCCATCATCTTTCTTACCTGGATTACCTAGTAGTCTCCTAATTCTTCTCTATGTTCACACTTTTAGAGCCCATAATACATTCTCCAACAACAATCAGAATTCTTTTTATCAACCACACAACTGGCTATGTCTGTCCTTGCTTAACACACTTAAAGGCTTTCCTTTGGATTTAATATTAACTTTAAATGTTTTGATTCATAAAACCTTAATGTTTACTTCTTTGACTGTATTGCTCAGAGAGCTCTAACTTTGCACTCCACTCACCCATTGTTTGAAACCCATTCCTATCTTAATATACATGATGCTCTTCTTCACCATCAGCCTTCTATGTCTGCTCTACCCTCTGCTTAGAAAAAGGCAAAGCAACCAGATATCAAATTTCCAACATCCATTGGATCATAGAAAAAGCAAGAGAATTCCAGGAAAACATATACTTCTGCTTCATTGACTATGCCAAAGCTTTGACTCTGTGGATCACAACAAACTGTGGAGAATTCTTAAAGAGATGAGAATACTAGAACACTTTATTTGCCTCCTGAGAAACCTGTATGCAAGCCAAGAAACAACAGTTAGCACCAGACATGGAACAACAATTTCAAAGGTGAGAACTGCATACATCAAGGCTGTATATTGTCACCCTGCTTATTTATCTCATATGCAGAGTACATCATGAGAAACGCTGGGCTGGATGAAGCACAAGCTGGAATCAAGATTGCCAGGAGAAATATCAATAACCTCAGATACGCAGATGACACAACCCTTATGGCAGAAAGTGAAGAGGAACTAAAGAGCCTCTTGATGAAAGTGAAAGACGGGAGTGCAAAATTTGGCTTAAAACTCAACATTCAAAAAACTAAGATCAAGGCATCCGGCCCCATCACTTCATGGCAAATAGATGGGGAAACAATGGAAACAATGACAAACTTTATTTTCTTGGGCTCCAAAATCACTGCAGATGGTGACTGCAGCCAGGAAATTAAAAGACTCTTGCTTCTTGGAAGAAAAGCTAAGACCAACCTAGACAGCATATTAAAAGTAGAGACATTATTTTCCAGCGAAGGTCTGTATAGTCAAAGCTATGGTTTTTCCAGTAGTCATGTACTGATGTGCAAGTTGCTCCAAAAAGAAGGCTGAGCACTGAAGAATTGATGCTTTTGAACTGTGGTGTTGGAGAAGACTCTTGAGAGTCCCTTGGACTGCAAGGAGATCAAGTTAGTCTATCCTGAAGGAAATCAACTCTGAAAATTATTTGAAAGGACTGATGTTGAAGCTGAGCCTCCAATACTTTGGCCACCTGATGCAAAGAGCCAACTCATTAGAAAAGACCCCAATGCTGGGAAAGATAGAAGGCATGAGGAGAGGGGGATGACAGAGAAGAAGATGATTGGATGGCATCACCGACTCAATGGACATGTGGTTGAGCAAGCTCCGGGAGATGGTGAAGGACAGGTAAGCCTGGCATGCTGCAGTCCATGGGGTCGTAAAGAGTCAGACATGACTGGACAATTGAACAACTGCTTAGAATACTCTTAACCATTCTGCCCAGTGCCCCGCCAGTCTTTATTGGGGCATCTTTTCCTTAGTTTAGTTATATCTTCCTCTGTAAAGCTTTCACTGAGCCCACCATCTGCAACCTAAGCTGTATATCACTCCTATGTGATTCCACGACACCACTGTACTCCTATTGCTGCATTTTCACACTGTTTACTGGTCTAGCAGTAAAGTACACAAGATTGTAACCAGTTTGAATGTAGGGATTATGTATCCTAAGACTGTTGTTCCGGGCCTGGCACAGAATATGTGCTCAAAAAAATTGTCCTGAATGAATAGATAAGTAAACAGATGAGGTTTCTGGGCTTCTCACTAAACATCTCTGAGTCTCACTGCCTTTACTCATTAAATAAATTTAAGAATCCTTCTTCAGAGGATTCTTTTGAGGATTAAATGAGATGAGCAATGTGAAAGCATACTGGCCAATTTCTGGCACAATGCACATGCTCCCCAAATGTTTTTGCAATCCAAGTCTGAGTTTCTTCCATCTTAAGTATACCTGAGTCACAAATGAATGCTTTATATTGAAATGTTTTTAGAAGTCTTCCTGCTTGGGGAGCCATCCTGTAAACCCAAGGTAGACTTCTTTAAAATCCGATTATGTTATTCTTGTGGTGTTGGTCAGAATTCTGAGACTCCAAAGTAGAACCCAAGACATTTAACATGACACGTATAGATGATTTTTATACCAAACATGAATTTTAAATGTCTGTATACATTCAGAGCAGGGCAGGAAAAAACAACCCCTGGGGCAATGCAGGGGAACATTCTTTTGAATAGACTTTTGGATATGACCTGGAAATGAATTAAGTGAGCCATTTGTTCATCTGTTTAGTCATTGAAATTCTTTGCTTTAAATTTCTCCCTTGGCCATCATTCCAATTAAGTGGGTAAACCGTTTCTCAGGGTGATATTTTAATGGAATCTACTGTCTTTTTTATCCATTAATTTATCTGTATATCTAAATCTGTGCTTAACATTTTGGTAGGGTTGTAAGTATAAAGAAAAATACTGTCACTTAATTTTTATTTATAGGTTTAATAGATGTTTTGGTGTTGGGAATTTCGTGGCAATCAACATTTAATATAGCAAGTTTTAGCCAGCCTCTACTCCTTCATTCTCTCTACCACCCTGAAACCTAACTCCCAGTTTTCTGTTTTAGCTCCACCACAAAGGTCAAGAAATAAAATGGGAAGACTGGAAACATTAGAAGTTTTCTTTAGGGTCTTGTGCCTATTTACAGGCTTCCCTGGTGGCTCAGATGGTAAGACCCAGCATGGGACACATATTCCTGCATCATGTTAGGGACATGGCTACAAAAATATGGTGGATCTATATAATGTGAGATTATTCACCATTAAAAGTCATGCTTTCAAAATGTTCTTAATGAGAAAGGAAATTAGAAAATGATAAAAGTGAAAAGTAGGGTATTTTAAATGAAATGATGTAACACACATACAAATATATCTGCAATAAAAAGATCAGAAGGAATATAATAATATTTAATGGCAGTGACATGACAGATATTCTAATTCTCCTCTTTAGTTTATTCTCTGGGATTTTCAAAACTTCGGTCATGAAATCAGACTACTTTTACAATTGGAAAAATTACTCAACAGAAATAAACAACAAAAGAGCTCAGTACATAACTCTATGTACAATTACTATATCTGTATTGTTACCTGGATCTGCTGGAAGGAGAAACACACGGTGTTGAGGAACAGTGATATGAGAGACAGGAGCTTGTTTCCAGAGCTACTCACCTGCACCAGCCCCCTGAGTGCCGGTAGTTGCTGGCTGGTAGAGGTTCTAGGTGTGGGGTAGGGGGAGGAGCCAGGTTGCACCCAAGAATCACATCTATGTAACCGTAACTAGTAAAATGCCATTTCACAAGGGAATTCAAATCTCCAAGGTTCTAAGAAGTTGTGGGAATTTTTTTTTTTTTTTAATCTATCTAAAATAGAGTCACCTTTGAAAATTGCTTTGTATTTTTTTAAAAGTCCACCCAGTTGTATTGGTTTGGGCCTCACAAGACCTGGATTTTCCCAGACAATAGAGAATCACAGTTGCCTTGCTTTCAGAACATAAGAAGGGGTGTTTAATTTTGAACTTGTGGAGTTAGGGAAGATCCCAGAGGAAAAGCCAGTCAATGCAGAAGGCCACCAGGTCTTACTATGCACGGAAAAAATATGCCCTGACTGGATGGAGCCTTATTCCTTTTCAGGAATATATTGGATATATTACCAAATACTAATGATGATCACTGCCAGACTCTTTCTTGTGTGTGTGTTGGCCTTTGTAGAAGCACTGCTAAGTCAGGAATACCTTCCCAACACATTCAGAGCCATGCAGCACCAGTGCTGATATGGGAACCAGTGTGTGGAAGTGTTAGTCGCTAAGTCTTGTCTGACTCTTTGCCATCCCATGGACTGCAGCCCACTGGGGGAGTGGGTTGCCATTCCCTCCTTCAGGGGATCTTCCTGACCTAGGGATCAAACTCAGGTCTCCTGCATTGCAGGCAGATTCTTTACCATCTGAGCCACCAGGGAAGCCCTGTGAACAAGAGCTGCCCCCAGTTCTCATCCAGGACACCCCACAATGTTTCTCAGCATTTCAGGTCCTCTTTAACAGTTCCCCTATTCTTTTCTAAAAAGAGGGAAAAGTACTTCTAAAAAATGTGTTCTGTTTTCCTGCCCTGCCCTGTAACTTACCTAATGTTCCAAAGGCAAACACTTTCAAATACGAAGTGCCTTACGTTAGCCATTTTTCACCCCCTATACCAATAAACAAAATGATTCTGACTCCAGTCCTCACTGCATACTTATATGAAGCCACATTTGAAATAGAGCACAATGGTACTCCTGTGTGTGTGGGTGTGGGTGTGTGTTGCACAGTGACAGTCTTAAAATTGGATTTGGAAGAAACAAATCAGAAACAATTAGACTAGACTTCATGGACAGCCAGGAAATTCTCCCATCTTTCTTCTCTGAAATCCTCCATGCACCAACTCGTAACAGTGCTTAACAATGTGTGTCTGGTTAGAAAACATTTAAACAAGAGATAGAATAAAAATACATGAGCCCACGACTGGCTGGAGAGAAACTGTGATCAGGGACTAATCTACATTACCTCACTAGGAGCCTAAGTTGGAATGATCTGCCGAGGGACAAATAAATAACTTTCTCTGCAAAAAGGGAACTGATAGGAAGGGAAGGGGGTAGGGAGAAGAGGAAAGGAGTTCACAGCACTCGGGTCAGAAATTAGAATGAAACTGAAGTCTTGGAAGGGAGGAGTATCATTTATTTATTTAATACTCCTCTCCCCGTCTCCCCCAAATAAAAGTATTATTAGAATAAAGGGAAAAGAAAGGTAATGACTTATTAGCAGCTATAAAGTTTAGGACTTTTTCTATAAGGACGTGGTGTTGCTACGGCAGGGTTTCGTCTCCATGCTCTTTGTAGCTTGGGGGCATGTCACACACTCGTGAGAACTTTACCGGGGTGTTGATGCAATATTGTGTCAGTAACTGAGTGATTTGTTTTTCCTCTGGACATTGATTGAAGAAATTCTTATTACATTTTATAGCTTGCTTGGCCTTCGTATGAGAGTCAAGACATAAATTGGACCATAAATTGGCCTCTGTCAGAATCTACATCAGAATGACACCAAATACATGTCATCAGGCTTGTGTTCCAGCTCGCAGCAGGGATCCACCGGTGCTTGTCATCTTGATCAAATGTTCACCTCACTCCCTTTTCCTGCTCGTGCCTCTACTTTGAAGAAAATACGGTAAGGACTCCAGCAAATGTGCTGTTTTGATCAGCAGTTTTACACAGCCAAAAGAGTACTGCTAGATTTAATTGATTTCCTCCAAGTTAGGTCTCCACTGTATCAGAAGTAGGATGCAAATAAATAAAAGTGGATGCAAAGAAAGAAATATATAGTTATGCAAAAAAGGACAAGAAGGTATACATAACAGATATATTTATCCCACAAGTAAAGGCCAGACTTGATGATTCATGAGTGGCAGAGATACGGTTGAGTTACAGAGATTTGTTCTCTAGAGTGAGATAAATTTGTCATTTTAGTTCCTACTCCATTTTAGTTCCTATGGACTCTGAGCAGAAAATCAAATATTTTTAAGAGTTGGTTTATCTCGTGTGACCATGTGTATTAGTTGAAAAATTCAGATTTTTTTTTACCAAATATTAATATGTATTTCTATTTTGAGAGAGCAAGATTCAGTGATTTATGGAAGAAATTTTGTAATTTTAAAATCAGAAAGTGAACTTTTTATATTAATAACTTCACTTTTTAATATTTTTTTTACCATTTATAACCACAATATGGTCTAGACTTGATATAAAATCACACCCACACTGCACCAAGGTGTTTTTCAAGTCAATAATTTATAAGAAATACTAAGGCATATTTGCTTTGTTGAAAACTTTAATAAAATTATAGCAATTTTTAAAAATCAAAGATTTTATCAAAACATATCTTCCAAAAGAAAGTTAAAGCCAGGGGGTTTTATAGATGAGTTCCTTCAATTTTTCAAGCACAAGAGAAATTCCATGCTAAATAAGTTTTTGAGCCTAAGAAAGTCTAGAGGACTTGTCAATTTATTTCAGAATACTGACATCAAAACCTGACCAAAACTTCACAACTACTCCCACTGCAAAACAATCTTATTTATGACCACAGATACAGAGGTGCTAAATAAAACATTAGTTATTTCATCAGAAAAAACTAAAATATAATAACCAATGAATATGGTTTAAAATGAGACACGTTAGATGTAATAAACCAAAGATCAAATAAAAATCATGTGATCAGGGCAATAAATATAGAAAGAAACACATGTTTAATTCACCACCATTGCAAAGTATTTTTTAAAAATCTCAGAAACTAAAACCAAATAAATAATTTCTTTAATAATAAAATAAATATTTCTTTGATTTTTAAATTCTATTATTTCTGTTTTGAATGAATTACACATGTAAATGGTACAAAATTCAAGACACACAAGTATATTCATGAACTGTATCCCTACTTAACTGTCCCATCAAACTCCTTCCCAGACACCATCACTGTTACTGGTTTCTGGCTAACCTTCCTAAGATACTCTGAGGTGAAGAGGTGAAAGTTGCTCAGTCGTGTCTGACTCTTTGTAACCACATGGACTGTATAGTCCATGGAATTCTCCAGGCCAGAATACTGGAGTGGGTAGCCTCTCCCTTCTCCAGGGGATCTTCCCAATCCAGGGATAGAACCTAGGTCTCCCACATTGCAGGCGGATTCTTTACCAGCTGAGCCACGAGGAGATACTCTAGGTGCATACAAATAAATACATAGATATAAAATCTGTTTAGTAAGCAGAAAACACCATGCCTAATAATAAAACCAGAGACTTTCAAATTAAATACAAGAAAAATCTCCATTCCTTTTTATTTGTGAAATTTGTTTACATTACAATCAGATATTTTACAAAAATTTGTATTTATTGGAAAGTGATGTTATCTCTTTTGCAGATAATAGATGAAAACACTTAAAAACTGTTACACAATAAACTAGAAATTATTAAAACTACTAAGTGGGTTTTGTAGAATATCTGGAATCAAGATAATTATATACAGCCTCTTTCTATATAAATATAATGGAACATAAAAATTCCATTCACAATAGTAATGAAAACCAAAATATGTAAATTATTTAGGAGTGAAGTTAGCAAAAACTATGAGATCTATGGGTAGGACAGGTTAGTCCTCTCCTGGAAATCAAAAAAGAAAGATATAACATCTGAAAGAAACAGTTTGAAAGTACACAGCGGTCCATATTTCCCCGTTAATGTACAAATTTAACAAATTGTGACAAAAATATAAATGATGAATTGTTCTTTATAATTTGACCAAATGCTTCTGTAGTTTACCTGAGAAAATAAAAGCATAAAACCGGTCAAAAGAAAAGTTTTAGAAGTCTATTTTCCAAACAATGAAATGCATTGTAAATCTACGTGATTAAAAGTATTAAGGAATAGGTCCAGAAATAGGAAGAACAGAACATAACAGAGAATCGAGAGATAGGTCCAAGTATTACGAGATGCTAATAGAGCAAAAAAGGTGAAATTTAACATATCTTTGGAAAAGGATTATTCAATACGTTATTTGGGAGGCAAGTGGCTTAACATTTGGAACAAATTAGCAGTAACTCTTTTCTCCACATCATAATAAATTTCTACCCAAATAAACTTCAGATAAAGATTTGAACATCAAAAAGTTAAGCCATAAAACTATTAGAAGAAAAATAGAACCACTACACACCCATTAGAATGGCCAAAATACAGAACACTGACTATACACAATACCAAATATTGACAAGGATGTGGAGCAACAGGAAATCTCATTCACTGCGGGTGGAAATTCAAGATGGTGGTCACTTTGCAGGCAGCTAGGACTTTCTTACCATGTGATTCAGTAAATGTGTTCCTTGGCACTTCACCTACAAGAACTGAAAACTTATGTCCACACAAAAACCTGCACATAATGTGTATAGCAGCTTTATTTATATTTTCCAAAACTTGGAAGCAACCAGGATGTCCTTCAGTAGGTGACTAGATAAACTGTGATACATCCAGATGATGGAATATCCAGTGATAAAAAGAGATGAGCTGTCAAGCCATGAAAAGACAATGAGGAAACTTACATGTATATTACTAAATAAAAGAAGCCAATCTGATAAGGCTATATGATTCCAATTGTATAACATTCTGGAAAAGATACAACTATGGAGACAATGAAAGTATCAGTGGTTGTCAGGGGTTCAGGATGAGGAAGAGATGACTAGATGAAGCACAGCGGATTTTTCAGGGTAGTGAAAATACTCTTTGTGATACTACAGTGATGGATACATGTTATTATACATTTTTTCAAATCCATAGGATGCACAATACCAAACACAAATTCTAAGGCAAGCAATGGACTTTTGTTGATAATGATGTAACAGTAATCATTAGGTTTATCAGCTGTAAAAAATGTGTCATTCAGGTGGGGTGTTGATTATCAAGGAGGTAATGTATGTGTGGTGCAGGGGAATTATGGGAAATCTCTGTACCTTCCTCTGTATTTTGCCTGAAACTGCTCTTAAGAAAAAAATTTTAATATCAATATTTAATATTAATATAAGCAATATTTAATATAAGCAAGATCAATATTAAATATTGATATTCAATTTTTTTCTTATTTAATATTAGTATAAGCAAGATCAGCTTCCCTGATAGCTCAGTTGGTAAAGAATCCGTCTGCAATGCAGGAGATACTGGTTTGATTCCTAGGTAAGGAAGATCCCCTGGAGAAGGGATAGGCTACCCTCTCCAGTATTCTTGGGCTTCCCTTGTGGCTCATCTAGTAAAGAATTCGCCTGCAATGTGGGAGACCTGGGTTTGATCCCTGGGTTGGGAAGATCCCCTGGAGAAGGGAAAGGCTACCCACTCCAGTATTGTGGCCTGGAGAATTCCATGGACTATATAGTCCACAGGGTCGCAAAGAGTTGGACACGATTGAGCAACTTTCACACATAAGCAAGATCTGTCTAAGCATGACACTGAAAATAGAAGCTATTAATATAAAGGAAAAGATCAACATATTAAAATTTTCTTAAAAATTGAAAGGCAAATGAAAAATTTTTAATGTTTCCAGTGCCTATGGATGGAGGAGCCTGGTAGGCTGCAGTCCATGGGGTCGCTAGGAGTCGGACACGACTGAGCGACTTCACTTTCACTCTTCACTTTCACGCACTGGAGAAGGAAATGGCAATCCATTCCAATGTATTTGCCTATAGAATCCCAGGGATGGGGGAGCCTGGTGGGCTGCCATCTCTGGGGTCGCACAGAGTTGGACACGACTGAAGCGACTTAGCAGCAGCAGCACCAGCAGTGCTTGTGACCAAGCCTATGAGGTTTTGGTAACTTTAAAACTGTAGAACAGTCTTTTGGACTATGTGGGAGAGGGAGAGGATGGGATGATTTGGGAGAATGGCATTGAAATATGCATAATATCATGTATGAAACGAGTCGCCAGTCCAGGTTCGATGCACGATACTGGATGCTTGGGGCTGGTGCACTGGGACGACCCAGAGGGATGGTATGGGGAGGGAGGAGGGAGGAGGGTTCAGGATGGGGAACACATGTATACCTGTGGCAGATTCATTTTGATATATGGCAAAACCAATACAATATTGTAAAGTTAAATAAAATAAAATTTAAAAAAATTAAAAAAAATTAATAAATAAATGCAAAAAAAACTTCACAATGTAAAATATCTTTTGCAAATAATTTAGAAAAATTCAATGACACCAGAGGTCATGAGCAACAATTGACACATGAATGCAAATGTCTAACATCTTTAAATTGAACAAAAATCTGATATTTTAAGGATGAACTGTGGATGGGAGTACGAAGAGCAGGGTGGGGAGATTAGAAGCAAAATATGAAGAATTTCATGGCTGGGGGAGAGTGACTGGGGTAAGTTAGGTAAGGATTAAAAAAGTCATTGGAACTGTGACTCGGAAGAGCCAGAAGATGCTTGGTGGACTGGTGGGAGAAAAGGCAAGGAGGGGAAAGAGTAAATGCAAACAAGTCTTTTCAGATGCTGGGTTGGAAGGAGTGGAAAGGAAGGGAAGTTAAAATTCAGATAGAGAAATATTTGCTGAGCAGAAAGAACCAGGGAGAGAACTGAAGAGATAGAGCAGAAGGAAGAAAACTGATAGAACTGAAGTCATGTGACCCAGAACGCTCTCTTTTCCAAGAGTGAGGAGGGAAGAGAGAAGGGGTGGATACAGTGGGGCTTAGTTTTGGGAGTCGGAAGCAGGAAGCAGAGGTGTTTCTATCCAACAGTATCTGTTATTTCCAGTAAAATAGGCGATTATTTGCTAAGAGTGTTAGGGAAGCTTGAGAGGACATGGATTTAAAGATTCAGGAGATTTGACAAGGCTGCTCTGCTGAATGGGGCAGAGCAGTGAGTAGGAGAAATGATGATTGCCTGGCATCTTCGAATGCCCATCCCATGAATTTACAGACTGCTCAGTCATGGTTCTCTCCAGCAGTGGTTGGCATCCTGGGTAGATAACAGGGAAGGACAAGTAGAATTTTCCAAGATTTAGCCAGATAATTGGTTATAAAAAAGCCAATGAGATGAAAAGGTTGA
The DNA here is from genome assembly GCF_000754665.1 of Bison bison bison. Classification (NCBI taxonomy): domain Eukaryota; kingdom Metazoa; phylum Chordata; class Mammalia; order Artiodactyla; family Bovidae; genus Bison; species Bison bison. The sequence continues at coordinate 4,934,950 of NW_011495057.1, read as the reverse complement.
GGATACCAACCTTTTCCTCAACCTCAAAAGGTTGAGGAGGAAAGATACTGAAGTATATATATTATGGAATATATTATGGATATATTATGGAATCTGAGTGGAAAGGAAGGGAGGTGAAAATATGAGAAGGCTCATCAGTAAGGAAAAGCTGACAAGAGGCTCTGGTGAAGCCTTCAGAGAAGTACAGAATTCTTTGCGGATCTCATGTCAGCTGTTCTCTTCTGTATTCTCACCCCATCCTGGGCAGCATGTCCTTGCTTCTAGACCCCGTCTCCGACTGCTCTCTGTTGTTTGACAGCACCCTCTGAAAACCTTGTTTCATAGCTAAAAACCCCTGTCTCTTCAAACTCTCATGGGATTTCCTACTCTTCTCGCCACCCCACCCCACCCCTATTATAATAAAGGCTTTTATATTCGTGTATATTAAGAACTAAAGAGAGACTATTGCAAATATGGCCAATGCATATTGAAAGCTGCATTTCAGAGTCTTACTTGCAGCTCTCTGAATACCAGAGTTCTTTGTGCTGTTCTATTCAATCCCCTGGAAAGTCATCAGGTAGATACAGCAAGAGTTCAGGAGCTGATGGAATCCCTGCTGAAACCTTCAAACTAAAAAATGGGAACTCATGTTACAGTTTCATTCTCAACAGAGATTTCTAACGACGAACAAATTCTAAATGAGAGCAGGGTGGCTGTGATCATGACAAATTTTAGTTCAGGAGAGAGAAGTCTGGCTTAAATCAAATTTATACTGCTTCACTTCTTTTTCCCCTATAGAAAAATCTTTGAGAATCATCTTGAATCATTTTGTGTTACTGAAGAGATCTTTCCAGAATCTCAGTTTGGTCCTCACTGATAAAGGGGCACAATCAACATGATTCACAGTTCATAAGCTTATCTAATAAATGAGAAACTGTATGAAGAATTCTTATTAAGTATGGTTGCTCCCAAACTTTGCCTCCTCCTGTAATCTTTTCTGTCTTCAAAGTATTCCTCTTTGATAATATTTTGTTAAGATTCCTTTGAGACTAGCAGAGCTATCAACCAAAACTGTACCACTGATCAAACACGGTTTTCAAAATTAGTCTTGATAGTGATTCATCTGACTAGTTTAAAAATTTCCTAATAGAATGAAGCAATTTTCTAAGTGCTAAATAAGACTGGATCTTCAACCACCTCTACACTCAGAGATAAGACTTATAGTCAAAGTGTTAGACAGACAGACAGGAGTCAGATGACAGCACAAATTGAGTACGTAAATAAGGCAAGGCAAATGATCTACTAATCAGAAATATATGAATATATGGTATATCTTATATGAATATATGGTATATATGTAATGGTATATAATATATGGTATATATGTAATAGCTATATAATATATATAATATTGTTACATTCAGTTCAGTTCAGTTCAGTCACTCAGTCGTGTCCGACTCTTTGCAACCCCATGAATCACAGCACGCCAGGCCTCCCTGTCCATCACCAACTCCCAGAGTTCACTG
>NW_011495057.1:4932567-4932996 GCF_000754665.1 Bison bison bison | reverse complement strand
CTTCGCATGAGGTGGCCAAAGTACTGGAGTTTCAGCTTTAGCATCATTCCTTCCAAAGGAATCCCAGGGCTGATCTTCTTCAGAATGGACTGGTTGGATCTCCTTGCAGTCCAAGGGACTCTCAAGAGTCTTCTCCAACACCACAGTTCAAAAGCATCAAATCTTCGGTGCTTAGCTTTCTTCACAGTCCAACTCTCACATCCATACATGACCACAGGAAAAACCATAGCCTTGACTAGATGGGCATTTGTTGGCAAAGTAATGTCTCTGCTTTTGAATATGCTATCTAGGTTGGTCATAGCTTTTCTTCCAAGGAGTAAGCGTCTTTTAATTTCATGGCTGCAGTCACCATCTGCAGTGATTTTGGAGCCCAGAAAAATAAAGTCTGACACTGTTTCCACTGTTTCCCCATCTATTTCCCATGAAGTC
>NW_011495057.1:4929505-4931420 GCF_000754665.1 Bison bison bison | reverse complement strand
ATTCCTGTCCCCTATAAAGAGAAGGACATCTTTTGGGGGTGTTAGTTCTAAAAGGTCTAGTAGGTCTTCATAGAACCATTCAACTTCAGCTTCTTCAGCGTTACTGGTTGGGGCATAGACTTGGATTACTGTGATATTGAATGATTTGCCTTGGAAACGAACAGAGATCATTCTGTTGTTTTTGAGATTGCATCCAAGTACTGCATTTCGGACTCTTTTGTTGACCATGATGGCCACTCCATTTCTTCTGAGGGATTCCTGCCCACAGTAGTAGATATAATGGTCATCTGAGTTAAATTCACCCATTCCAGTCCATTTCAGTTCGCTGATTCCTAGAATGTCGACATTCACTCTTGCCATCTCTTGTTTGACCACTTCAAATTTGCCTTGATTCATGAACCTGACATTCCAGGTTCCTATGCAATATTGCTCTTTACAGCATCGGACCTTGCTTCTATCACCAGTCACATCCACAGCTGGGTATTCTTTTTGCTTTGGGTCCATCCCTTCATTCTTTCTGGAGTTATTTCTCCACTGATCTCCAGTAGCATATTGGGCACCTACTGACCTGGGGAGTTTTCTTTCAGTATCCTATCATTTTGCCTTTTCATACTGTTCATGGGGTTCTCAAGGCAAGAATACTGAAGTGGTTTGCCATTCCCTTCTCCACTGGACCACATTCTGTCAGACCTCTCCACCCTGACCCGCCCATCTTGGGTGGCCCCACGGGCATGGCTTAGTTTCATTGAGTTAGACAAGGCTGTGGTCCTAGTGTGATTAGATTGACTAGTTTTCTGTGAGTATGGTTTCAGTGTGTTTGCCCTCTGATGCCCTCTTGCAACACCTACCCTCTTACTTGGGTTTCTTTTACCTTGGGCATGGGGTATCCCTTCACAGCTGCTCCAGCAAAGCGCAGCCATTGCTCCTTACCTTGGACGAGGGGTATCTCCTCACCACCGCCCTTCCTGACCTTCAACGTGGGATAGCGCCTCTAGGCCCTCCTGTGCCCACGCAGCCACGGCTCCTTGGACGTGGGGTTGGTCTTCCCGGCCACCGCCCCTGGCCTTGGGGGTGGGTTGCTCCTCCCGGCCGCCGCCCCTGACCTCGGCCGCGGGGTAGCTCCTCTCAGCCGTTCCTGCGCCATCGCAGTCTGCTACTCTCGGCCACTGCCCCTGACCTCGGACGTGGGGTAACTCCTCTTGGCCGCTGCCCTTCGGGCATGGGGTCCTCCCGGCTTCTGCCTCTGACCTCGGACGTGGGGTGGCTCCTCTAGGCCGCGCTTGGCACGCCCGTCGTCGCAGCCGCCTGCGCTTAGCGCGCTGGTCACCTTACACCTAGAGTAAGCGCGTCCTCCAGAGGACACACCCCTCCGTCCAAGTCAACCAAGAGGCACCGAAGTCGCTGCCCTTAGAGTCTCCTTCCCTGCCACCCACGTGTGTCTTCGTCCCAGAGCTGTCCCCTCCGCCGCCACAGCACAAACGCCCGACGGGGACCAGTGTCCAGGGGCCCCTAGTGACCCGCCGGCCCTCTGCCTCCCGGCCCATGACCGCCGGGTCTTCCTGCGTCCCGGCCTCCCAGCACAGCAGACCACGATCCAGGAACAGGCACCAAGTTTCCAAATAAGTGGATTCTGCTCAGCCCCTCCCTGTCCGGCACAGGCGGGTCAGCGGCGGGGCGGAAGGCATGGCCCCCCGGGCGGGGGCGTTAATTGAGCTATTCCAAATCCTGAAAGATGATGCTGTGAAAGTGCTGCACTCAATATGCCAGCAAATTTGGAAAACTTAGCACTGGCCACAGGACTGGAAAATGTCAGTTTTCATTCCAATCCCAAAGAAAGGCAATGCCAAAGAATGCTCAAACTACCACACAATTGTACTCATCTCACACGCTAGTAAAGTAATGCTCAAAATTCTCC
>NW_011495057.1:4929075-4929394 GCF_000754665.1 Bison bison bison | reverse complement strand
TGTATGCAGGTCAGGAAGCAACAGTTAGAACTGGACATGGAACAACAGACTGGTTCCAAATAGGAAAAGGAGTATGTCAAGGCTGTATATTGTCACCCTGTTTATTTAACTTATATGCAGGGTACATCATGAGAGACGCTGGACTGGAAGAAGCACAAGCTGGAATCAAGATTGCTGGGAGAATTATCAATAACCTCAGATATGCAGATGACACCACCCTTATAGCAGAAAGTGAAGAGGAACTCAAAAGCCTCTTGATGAAAGTGAAAGTGGAGAGTGAAAAAGTTGGCTTAAAGCTCAACATTCAGAAAATGAAGAT
>NW_011495057.1:4925402-4927346 GCF_000754665.1 Bison bison bison | reverse complement strand
TATGATTATACAGTGGAAGTGAGAAATAGATTTAAGGGCCTAGATCTGATAGATAGAGTGCCTGATGAATTATGGATAGAGGTTCGTGACCTTGTATAGGAGATAGGGATCAAGACCATCCCCATGGAAAAGAAATGCAAAAAAGCAAAATTGTTACATCAATTAGATACTATTCCTCTTTTATATACATATCTACATGCAAACATACATATCCTGAAATATATATTAATATCTTATTGGGAAAGTGACAAATTCAGGGTTGTTTATTATAACTACTATTACTAGTAACTACCATTTATTGAGCACTTCATTTGGGCTGTGAACTATGCTAAATAAATACTATATATATATATATTATCCATTTAATTCCTACAGTAATCCTGTGAGTTAAGTATTGTTAGCCCACTTTTTCGGAGAAGGCAATGGCACCCCGCTCCAGTACTCTTGCTTGGAAAATACCATGGATGGAGGAGCCTGGTAGGCTGCAGTCCATGGGGTCGCTAAGAGTCAGACACGACTGAGCGACTTCACTTTCACCTTTCACTTTCCTGCACTGGAGAAGGAAATGGCAACCCACTCCAGTGTTCTTGCCTGGAGAATCCCAGGGATGGTGGAGCCTGGCGGGCTGCCATCTATGGGGTCGCACAGAGTCGGACATGACTGAAGCGACTTAGCAGCCACAGCAGCCCACTTTTTAGGATCTAACATCTTCCTCTTAATCTTTTCCTGCTTACAAAAACAAACACATAGAAAATGATAATCACCAGTCATGACAAATGTAAAATATAGTCTTAACAAAGGGGAGTCACAAAAAGAAGGAAGAAACCTGGATCCAACACACAAATAAAAGAGAATAGAAATGTGCTTTAGGTCAATGGCTCCCAATTTTTAGTGCATAGAGCTTTACCCTGGGAAGTTTTTATTTATTTATTTTTCCTTTTGGTATTTTTAAAATTTATTTGTAATTGGAGGATAATTGCTTTATGATGTTGTGCTGGTTTCTGTCATACATCAACATGAATCAGCCATAGGTGTACATACATATATCCCCTCCCTCTTGAACCTCCCGCCCACCTTCCACCCTATTTATTTTTTTAAATTGAGTTAATAGTTGATTTACAATAGTTTATTAGTTTTAGGTATACAGCATAGGGATTCAGTAGTTTATAGACGGTACTCCACTAAAAGTTATTACAAAATAATGGCTATAACTACTCTGTAGTACAATGCATCCTTGTTGTTCATCTCTTTTATACATAGTAGTTTGTACTCTTAATCCCATAACCCTATCTTGATCCTTAGCTGCCTTCCCTCTCCCACTGGTAACCACTGGTTTTGTTAAATACAATTACCATCACATTGTAATTTGATGCACTTGAGTTATCTCTTTTCTGGTTGATAATCAGAGAGGATAGAAGCAGCCAGGATGGGCAAAGAAATCAATATCCCTCCTTTTTCTAACCTTTGATATAGTCTCCCAATAAATATTTACTAAATATCAACTGTGCCCTAAAGTTTGTGGTAGCACTTGGACATAAACCGAACATTAGATGTTATTCCTCTCTCCAAAGAATTGAAAGCTCTAGAGGGAGAAAATATTTAGAAATACTTAAAACCTAATGATATACAGACATAAAAAACAAACCTATGGTTACAAAAGGGGAAAGGGAGTGGAGGTGGGATGAATTAGGAGTTTAGGATTAGCAGATACACACTGCTGCTGCTGCTGCTAAGTCGCTTCATTCGTGTCCGACTCTGTGGACCCCATAGATGGTAGCCCACCAGGCTTCCCTGTCCCTGGGGTTCTCACTACTATATATAAAATAGATAAACAACAAGATCCCACTGTATAGAACAGGGAGTGTATTCAATATTCTGTAATTAATCATTTATAAATATAACTGAATACAATTTATAAAACCAGTTATAAATATAACTGAATCA
>NW_011495057.1:4923788-4924023 GCF_000754665.1 Bison bison bison | reverse complement strand
GCATACAAATTTCTCAAGAGGCAGGTCAGGTGGTCTGGTATTCCCATCTCTTTCAGAATTTTCCACAGTTTCTTGTGATCCACCCAGTCAAAGGCTTTGGCATAGTCAATAAAGCAGAAATAGATGTTTTTCTGTGACTCTGTTGCTTTTTCCATGAGCCAGCGGATGTTGGCAATTTGATCTCTGGTTCCTCTGCCTTTTCTAAAACCAGCTTGAACATCAGGAAGTTCACAGT
>NW_011495057.1:4889940-4923287 GCF_000754665.1 Bison bison bison | reverse complement strand
ATCAGATCTAGGCCCTTAAATCTATTTCTCACTTCCACTGTATAATCGTAAGGGATTTGATTTAGGTCATACCTGAATGGTCTAGTGGTTTTCCCTACTTTCTTCAATTTAAGTCTGAATTTGGCAATAAGGAGTTCATGGTCTGAGCCACAGTCAGCTCCTGGTCTTGTTTTTGCTGACTGTATAGAGCTTCTCCATCTTTGGCTGCAAAGAATATAATCAATCTGATTTCTGGGTTGACCATCTGGTGATGTCCGTGTATAGAGTCTTCTCTTGTGTTGTTGGAAGAGGGTGTTTGTTATGACCAGTGCATTTTCTTGGCAAAAATCTAAATCAACTATACTTCAATTTAAAAAAATCTAATGTGATAATTGATATATGTGCTTTGGAGGCAGAGAAGAGGAAAGATAAACTTCTTGAGCTAATTAGGAAGTATTTTCCTTGAGCTTGGTCTGGAAGAGTAAAGAATTCATGGAGTGTGAGGCTGATGGTGGTCTTGGGCCTGAGACTGAAGAACTTTGGTTCACTTTCCTATGGCCCAAGGTTTGCTAATGTTGAGTTTCTGGGAGCTGAATACTTCCTTTGAGAGTTACAGAACATCCGTGAGCCACCTGAAATTTGATGCAAACTCTGGTTGGTACTTTTCTTGGAAGTTCATATGTATTGTCAGACTTGCAAGGGATCTTTGATCAAAAATGGTCAAAAAGCAAACCTGTAAATAAAGGGGAATCTTGACTCTTTAAATCAAGAAATGATATCTGATTTGTCTTTTAGAAATATAACTTTGTCTATAAGGTGGAGTATAGATGAAGCGAGAGACCAATGAAAGAGAAACCTCTCGGGGAACTATTGCAGTGATTCAGGTGGAAGGTAGAGGCCATGAACTCAGGTAGGGTAATGGAGATGGAGAGGGAAAAACGGACTTGAGAGCCACGTCTACGGTCTTAGTGAATGCAGTGAGTGATGAAGAGAGTAGTCAAGGATGACTGCCAAACCTTTTGCTTCCATGACTGTGTGGAAAGGTGTTTGGCCAAAGAGCGTTTATGTTTCATTCAATATATGCGATGAAGAACTGGATTCCATTTTGTTCTAGAACTTATGTTATAGAGTAAAGTCAGCCATGAAGTAGAATAAATGAGAATAAAGTAGAGCAGGGAGAGGAAGAGAAGATAAGAGAAAATATCCTTTTCTCTCGAGAAAAATACCCTTTTCTCTATTTTTTTTTCACGATTTTATTTTATTTTTAAACTTTACAATATTGTATTGGTTTTGCCAAATATCGAAATTAATCCGCCACAGGTATACATGTGTTCCCCAAACCCTTTTCTCTGTTAAGGGAGAGTCAGATCGCACAGGGTCGTGTGCGTGTTAAGTCACTTTGGTTGTGTCTCACTCTTCGCACCCCCATGGACTGTAGCCCCCCAGGCTCCTCTATCCATGAGGTTCTCCAGGCAAGAACACTAGAGTGGATTGCCAAGCCCTCCTCCAGGGGATCTTCCTGATTCAGGGATCAAACCCGTGTCTCTTCTGTCTCCTGCATTAGCGGGTGGGTTCTTTACCACTAGTGCCACCTGGGAAGCCCCACGGGGTCTTACAGGCCATTTTAAAACTGATTACCCGATCTGACTTACATTTTAAAATGGTCAATCTGACTGCCCTGTATAGAATAAACTGTAAATGGATGGGATTGGAAGCAGTTAACTCAATTATGAGATTATTACAGTCATTCAGGTGAGACAGAATGTGGTAAGGACCAGGCTGGTTTAATGGTGGGAGTAGAATTCTGATTCTAAATAAAATTTGCAAAGGGAACTAACAGGATTTGCTAAGAGATTGGATTGGCGTGAAAGAGTCAAGAAAGACTTAGGTTTTGACTTGAACAACTGGGGTAGTGGAATTGCCATTGACTGAGATGCAGAAGACTGAGGGAGAAATATGACTACAGGGAAAAGTCAGTTCAGTTTGGGGTTGTTAAGTCTGAGATAACCACCTGGCATCAAAGTGGAGATGTCAAGAAGGCAATTGGACGTGTAGGTTTGCAATTATGAAAGTGATCTGGACTGAAGATCTAAATTTGGGGGGCTGTCAGCATATAGATGTTACTCAAAACTGTAAGACTATAAGGATCTGAGTGCAAATTAAAAAACAAAGATCAAAGATGGGCACTCTTGTATTAAACATTGGGCAGAAAGAACTGCTCTTCCAATATTTCTCCTAAATATGCATTTTCCTGGTGTTTTTAAATTAAATCAATGTAGTTTCTAAGAGCAAAAGTTTTGGGGGTAAGAAAGCCTAGGTTCAACTCTTAACTCCATTACCTATCAATATGTATGATTTTGGTCAAGTTGCTTTATCCTCAGTCCTTGGTTTTTCTCATTTTTAAAATGGATATAATAAAGTACATACTTCATAGGTTTGTTGCACAGTTAAGTTATGCATGTAGATTTAAGAAGTTTAAAATGGTGCTTGGCACTCAATAAACACTACCTGGTATTATTATCATGATTTTGCTTCCCTCTCTTCCCAGAAACAGAACTAGAGAACATCCAGGCTTTGAGTCAGAGTCCCAATAATTCTCATGCGAACAATTGCAAAGAACATGAATCCCTTGAGTCTGAATTTTAATCTCAGTCCTAGTGCAGCTGACTGAGTTACTCTCCAGAAACACTTGCTTTCTCTGTAGCTCTACTTCTTCCAAATCCCTGCTCCATCTCCATTATGCTCCTGTTTGATCAGGGTGTTCCTCATGTACCATGTCACTGGATATCAGGAGACTGGTTTGTCATAGTCATGACCCTGAAGAGAGTTTGTGGCTAAGGGCCACCTTCTAAATGGTTTGTGAGAGTATCCTGCTGCTCAGGATGGCAACTTAAAGCCTAAAGGCTCAAAACCAGAGTGAGATTATCTATTGCAATCACTGATTGAGATCCCATCTTCAAAACCTACCAACATGGGTCTCTTCTCTGCATGGATCTGGGGAGAGTAGCAGAATTGCAATTTCATGGTGAGATACAAGAGGCAAAGTCCCTGTCAAAAGTTTGGTAACTATGCATTACGTATAGCAAGCAGCCATTCTTGCACTTCATTGTAAAAATAATATATGCATGCAAATTAAAAATAAATGATGACAAGCAAAGAAATATTGGAAAAAATATAATTAAAACTACTGTAACAGCTGACAGATTAGTGGGTTAGAAAAAAATGCAGCTACACAGAAGACAGTTCTGAAAATAATGAAGCAATGGAGAATGAAGTTAATGAGATTGAGAAAATGAAAAAAGACAATTTACAGTATTATCACAGACACACAAAAAATCAAAATATGGGCTCCACTCTGATGTTTCCTTGTTCAACAGAAGTATGTCTAGCCCTCATATTTTCATCAAGGTACTGAATGACTTGGTGTGCTCCACTCATTCAGAAAGCATGCTGGATTATAAAAACTATCTTTTAGACATATCAGTAATCTTTGAAGATCATACTGTCTTTATGCCCACCTGTGGTTCAGAAGCAACTTCTAAGCTATAAATGAGACAAGCAAAGTTAAAAAAAAAAAAGTTCATTTGTTTTCCAAGTGTTTCTCTCATAACTATGGGACTCTGCACCTAGAGTGGGCATTCTATAAATCTTGATGACAAGGTGCTGACTTTATTTTTGTGCATTATTTTGAAGCCTTAACCCTATATTGTGAAACAGATAAATCTGAGAAGAGAAATGGAACCAAGCTATGAAACAATCATGTGGGGGGAAAAAATTCTCCCTTAATTTTTAGAAGGACATGTGAACCAAATTTTAAAGTAATTTTTAATATAACCTCTATTTAAAATAATATATATTAATTCACTTATGTAATGAATATTCACTGAGTATCTGTTGTTTTTATTTGGTGTTGTAGGCACAGGGATAAAAAAGATATATAACATGCTGTGTGCGTGCTGCATACTAAGTCGCTTCAGTTGTGTCTGACTCTTTGTGAGCCTATGGACTATAGCCCTCCAGACTCACTGTCCATGGAATTCTCCAGGCAAAAATACTGGAGTGGGTTGCCATTTCCTTCTCCAGGGGATCTTCCTGAACCAGGGACTGAACCCATGACTCCTGTGCCTCCTGCATTACAGGTGGATTCTTTACCAGTGAGCCACTGGGGAAGCCCCATATAGCACAGACTGAATCATTGTTTACCTTCAGCTGGAAGAGGGTGTTCAGCACACAGTCATCTGATCAGTGTGCCATGGGAGGACAGCATCAGAGACTGTGCTCAAGGCACTGCAGGAGCACTAACATGGGAGCACCCAAGCCTCACAACAGAGAGGACTGGAACTGTGACTGGAAGCCAGATGAAAGGTGCCAGAGGAGCCACTGGGAAGAGTAAAGGTATTTCAGGAGAGGAGACCACATGAAAGCAAAAGAGACCTCAGCTCATTCCTGGGCCAGCACATCTCTGACTTGGTTCAGAGGATTAGTGTGAAGAAGACAGTAACAGCAGAACGGCTAGAGACCTAAGCATAGATCAAACCATGAAAGATCATACGGATCTGCTGAGGTGTTTAGATTTTATCCAGAATGCAATGAAGTACCATTGAGAGATGTAGAGGAATGACATGGGCTTCCCCAGTGACTCAGTGGTGAAGAATCCGCCTGCAAGGCAATAGATATGGGTTTGATCCATGGGTTGGGAAAATCCTCTGGAGGAGGGCAATGGAGAATCCCACAGACAGAGGAACCTGGTGGGCTACAAGTCCATAGGGTTGTAAAGACTCGGACACAGCTAAAGTGACTGAGCATGCAGGCATGCATGACGTGAACACATTGGAACAGAAAGATTGCTCTGGCTGAAGGTAAGATTGGTTTGGAAGGAGTCTTACTGTGATTAAGGAAAGGATCTAGCTAAAATGAGCATGACAAAGCCTTAAGTTAAACCAGATACAAGGATGGCAAAAAAGAGAAAAATTGGGCACTATCTAGATGGTTTGTTCAAGCTGTAGAATCTAATTATATTGAAAGAGGAGGAAAATAGGCTTGCAGATGTGCAGTTTGAAGCACATCTTGATGGAGTTATTTATGAAGATAAGGAGTTCTGGGGAAGGAGACCGTCTGGAGTAGTAAAGGACGAGTTCAGTTTTTTACCTGTTTATTTTAAGGGCTCTTGGCAACACATGAATATAAAGAGGCAGAAAACATATTTATGAAATCCTTGAGAGAAAACTGCTCTAGAGCTTTAGATCTGGGGAGGTTTAACATATTGACATGTAGTCCACCTATAGCGTTTGGTCCTCTGTGAGAAGAATAAGGACTGAAGACACAAATATGGGGTTAGTGGCGAAAGAGAAATCATCACATTGGATTTACAGTAAAGGAGTAAGAAGAATCCAGACGAGCATAGCACCTCAGAAGCTAAGTTAGCTCTAAGCAATAGAACCAGTAAAATCAGTGCTCCTTCTGTCCACTGAACTTGGGAACCAAGAAGTCAGTGGTGAATCATCCAGGGAAGTTTCTGTGATGGGTTAAGGGGGTGAAGACAGAGTGTGCTAACTTGAAGACAAATTAGGGTATAATTATTTCAGATTTATATCTTTTTAACAATTTTTATTTTAAAATGGAAGTCATTTGCCTAGTTCTTAAGGTGAAGGAATGGAACTAGTAGAAATAGAGCAGTTACAAATAATGGAAAAAAGACAACGAATAGGGTGACATCGTCAGAGGAAAGGAGGGCATAGGTTTCATTGCATTAGTAAAGACGTGACTCTTAGGAAGAAAGTAGATGGTGGGAAGAAATTCCAGATGTTCAGTGTAAAGTTTTCAAAGCTTCCGTTTACTTGGTAAAGAGATGAAAATAGTAATCATGACTATCTCATCAGGAGGGCTGAAATAGTTATGATTATTATTTCCATAGAGATGGTTGTAAGAATTAAATGAGATAATGTAAATAAAGTGCTCAGCACCACTGTTGTGGTTTAGTCACTAAATCGTGTCCAGCTGTTTGTGATCCCAAGGACTGTAACCTGCTAGGCTCCTCTGTCCATGGGATTTCCCGGGCAAGAATGCTGAAGTGGGTTGCCATGCCTCCTCCAGGTGATCTTCCTGACCCAGAGATCAAACCTGCCTCTCCTGCATTGACAGGCAGATTCTTTACCACTGAGCCATGAGCTGAGCACCATAGCTGTGAACTAATGTTGTTATAATTAGGTACCCATTTTCTTTCTGTCTTTGCTTCCTGACCTGGGCCGTCTCATCACTGCCACCATCACACTCCTACCAATGCCATAACCACTTCCCCAGAATTAATCATAGGTGTCCTACAGAGAGAAGGTCAAGTTAGACACAAAGACATCCTTCAGCATTCCAGTCCATGGTTGTATTGATTTCTTAATACTTTGAGGTTCGGCATCACACAGGTTAGCACTTAAAATTTCATCATCTATAAAGTGAAGGATTTAGTCTAGGTTATACTAGTTATTGATAACAAATAACCCTACATCTCAGTGGCCTACCACAACTAAAACTGTTTTTCTAGCTCCCACAGAGTCTCCTGGGAAGAGGAAGGAAGGGGAGGGGGCGCTGGGCAGCTGTCCTCCATGCTCTTGACTCTATGTTTCAACTTTTGTGTCTTTCACCACTGCTAGGGGGCTGAGTGTGTATGATCCCTTCAGATTCACTTATTAAAAATCCAATGCCTGAGGTGATGATATTAGGAAATGGGCCTTTGGGCGGTGATTAGGCCCTGAGAGCAGATCCCTCACGAATGGGATTAGTGTCCTCACGAAAAAGAGTCCAGAGAGCTAGTTTGCCCCTTCCATCTGTGAGGACACAACGAGAAGTCTGATCTGGGAAACGGTACTCAGCCAGCAGTGCTGGCCCCTCGTCTTGGACTTCTGACCTCTAGCACAGTAAGAAATAGGTTTCTGTTGCTCATAAGCCACCCAGTCTACGGTATTTCGTTATCGCAGCCCAAAGGGACTAAGACAACCATGAAACTTCCTCCTTCATTGCTAAAAAGAAAGGAAATGAAGAAGTATGCTCCAGTTCTTTAATGCTTCCACCAATATATGACCCACAAACCTTCCTTTTTTTTTCTCTCTTTTTTGTCAAAGCACGCCACAAAGATCTACCTAAAGTTCAAGGAGCTGAGAAATGTAATTTCCCCAGGAACTCAGAAGAGAGGAGAGTCAGAAATATTAGTGAACAGCAGGAATATCTACTACAAGGAAACTGACTAGATAGACTTTAAGGTTCTTCTAGATCCTTTATTTCAATTGTTTCACATATGTTTTCCTTTGCAGTAAGGTTGCAACATCCCTGAGTATAAAGACTATGCCAAATACAAGATAGTCAATCAACAATTAAACAAATGACTGATGCTATTAGAATTTAAGGACAAAATGGATCTTCTGTCAAATTGCATCCACAGCCTCAAAAATACATATGTTAGGTTTTGTTTTGAAAGTAGATAAGACATGTAGTTCCTGTTCTAAAAATGTTTATCCTCTAATTGGATAATAAATTAGGTACATTTTTGGAAACCACTAAGTAACATATACACATGGACAAAATAATTTAGTATCCTTGGCAATGATGAGAAACAGTGCATCGTGGACCTGGGCACTGGTTTTTCTGAGCTACTGACATTTTACTATACTAGTGAGCTCTTTGGGGGTGCCGTGGCTCCTGTGGGATAATGTTTTAGGTTTTATTGCTGTAAAGTGCGATTTGCTACCTCGGATTTGCCTTGGATGAGGAGTAAAGACAGAGGATGAGCTCATTTATGGAGTCAGCTGCTAAGGGGAGTGGCTAATCCAAGAAGGCTGAGTTTCAAAGGGTCAGGAATCAGAACTGTCCCTTCATTCTCTCTTGTAATTTAAGAATAACTCAGGGGAGGGGTGGAGTCCCCAGTGAAATTTTTAAACTTAACAATTGTAACCAAGATCTTTTGTTTATAAAATGCCAACTCTAGAACCATCTTGGGAGGCCGTGTGAATGGACAGCATATATGTTGCTTTCATGCATGACAATGAAAGGTGAAAAATGTAGGCAACAAAGAAAATCCTGTGTCTGGGATAATCACCTGCTAGGTATGTTGGGAAGAAGAGGAAGGTCTGAGAGTCATGGTTCCAAAGAAGCGTTGCAGGTCCAAAGGCCACTGTTTTGAAGAAAGTTGTAATAATAGCTTTACCCTGCACCAGATCACGGGCCATCCATCCCTGAAACACTGTACAGCTTGCCACCTCCTCTCTAAGAGGAAACAGTGGTGAAGCAGTCTCAACAAGAGGTCCAAAGAAAATGATCCATGTTGACCAGACAATGCCAGGGAGGATATAAGCTAAACCTGAAAACCATGCCAGGAGACAATGAAAGATCTCCCTAAACACTCACAAGAGCTGTATTAATGACAGAAACCAAAGAAAATCAGCTTTATATAACGTGTTCTCTGATCTCAATTGTCTATAGGTTTTGAGATTGTAGGGACAGAAAGATCTTACTCAACTTTGCATCCTCATCATATAGCCCAGCACCTGCCTGGCACATGGTAAATGCTTACGAAGCATCATTACAATGGACAAATGTATGAGTGTCATACGGTTGGATGGATGCATGAACTCATGGACAGCTTTGCTCTAAGTGATAGGCTAACGTGAGAAGGCCTGGTTTTAGTGTGAGTCATACTGCAAAGTAACTAGAGACTTTTCACAAGTTCTTTAACCTCTTGAGGCCTCGGTTACCTCATTGGTGGTGTGCAGAGACAGGGCTGGATGATCTTTGGTGTGCCTTTACACCATTATTATTAGTGGTACCCACATGAACATTTGGCTTCACAGCTAAGTCAGGACACATCAGATATTTATGAAAAGGTTGACATCAAAGACAAACCATGACCTTCTCCCTAAGTTTTTCATTGTTGTTGTTCTTTTTGAGCAGAGCATTGAACTAACTGGATGATCCATTGTCTGAGAGAGGATGGTAATTCTTTTTGGTCCCTACTTGCCATTTGAGCACAAGAAACCAGATTTCATTCAACTTTTGAATTTTCACCAAGTAGTGCTTTTGATGTAGAAATATATGTTTATTTGTTAAATTGAAGTCAATCATATTATTATATTCTTATGTTTTCTTTCCTAAAAAATAAGAGAGCTATTTCTTCTATTTTACCTTCACTCCATCCCGGGACAGTTACAGCTCTCTGATACGGTAGATATACACAGGAGTGACTGCCCTGCCAGGATTTTAGTGCTGGTGAGTAAAGACCGGTCACAGAAACTGCTCTAAGTGGGAACAGAACAATATTTATGTGGCTCAGAGTTGTTTATGGAAAACAGGGTCTCTTTTTCATCTCTCTGACGTGACAGAAGGAGTTCCACAGCCAGGGGCACCTGGCGTCAACTGTAAATTGTTTTCCTTGCTGTCATTTTGAAATACACAGACTGGTAGGCTGGTAGGAAGAGTGTCTGTCTATCACACTGGGGTCGGCAGGAACATCTCTTTCTTCCTCCACCTCGTCTCATGGTGCTCACATCCTCTCCAGGGGCACCAGGATGAGAAGCATTCACTGTACTCATTCAATTCTCTTGAAGTTAATTTGGCTTTACATACAATCTTAGCAAGGGTCTGG
Source organism: Bison bison bison (assembly GCF_000754665.1). NCBI lineage: Eukaryota > Metazoa > Chordata > Mammalia > Artiodactyla > Bovidae > Bison > Bison bison. Next base: position 4,913,683 of record NW_011495057.1, on the reverse strand, counting down.
GACCAGGTGTGTGTTGGCTTCATCTCTGACATCATTAGAGTACGTTTCTGTCCTTCGCTCATTCATCTCCATCCATTCCCTATGGGTAGATTTAATTTCCCGTTTTTAGGAAAAGCAGTTCAGTTCAAGGGACATTTATGTGGGACAATTTATGTGAAAAGCACAGTTGTGGGTACTGATGGGAATATGAAAAGTGGCAGAAACCTAGTCGAGGAGCTCACAATTTGGCATGAAGTCACTTACAGAAATAACTTTAATTAATCTAGCAGGAAGCTAGATGAAGGAAGGCATTAATGTCAACTAGCAGGATTTGGAAAGACTTGTTGGAGAAGAGTCTTTAAAGTAAAAATGTAACTGGAGTTGTTCACACCATGTGTGCTGCATGCTAAGTCACTACGACTCTTCGCAACCCTACAGACCATAGCTCTCCAGGCTCCTCTGTCCATGGGATTCTCCAGGCAAGAATACTGGAGTGGGTTGCCATACCCCCCTCCAGGGGATATTCCCAACCAGGGATCAGACCGACATTTCTTTCATCTTCTGCATTGGTGATCGGGTTCTTTACCACAGGGAAGCCCTGTTCACAGGTAAACTACTATATTAGTAGTTTTAATAGCCAGGTCCTAGGAACTGTAGGTGCTGACAAGGTCGGACACCCAGAATTTGAGGACAAGTTCACAAAATAGTTTCCTCTTTAACTGAAGGAAATGGAATGAACAGCAACAATAAAAAGGTTCTGCATTTGCAGAAGTTACCCACAGTCTGTAGTTGTTTCACTGTAAATTAGGCATCTCCTAAATCCTATCTCAATTAGACTGTTTCTCAAATCAACTTTCAAAAACCATGGTCTATAAACATTAAGTCTGATGTCATAATAGGAAAGTGAAGGGTCTGTTTGGAATCCAGAAAAATTAGAGGACAAGAATTAACTAGAGCTTTTCAGGTTTTGTCTTGGGCAGTTATCCAAGAAAAGTTTCTAAAATAATGTATGTAACTCGTTTTATTGTTTTTGTTCAGATGCTGTCATGTCTGACTCTCTGCGACCCCATGGACTGCAGCATGCCAGGCTTCCCTGACCTTCACCATCTCCCAGAGCTTGCTCAAATTCATGTCCATTGAGTTGGTGATGCCATCCAACCATCTTGTCCTCTGTCATCCCCTTCTCTTCCTGCCTTCAATCTTTCCCAGCATCAGGGTCTTTTCTAATGAGTCAGCTCTTTGTATCAGGTGGCCAAAGTACTGGAACTTCAACTTCAGCATCAGTCCTTCCAATGAATATTCAGGATTTATTTCCTTTAAGATTGACTGATTTGATCCCCTTGAAGTCCAAGGAACTCTCAAGAGTCTTCTCCAACAGCATAGTTCAAAAGTATCAATTCTTCTGTGCTCAGCCTTCTTTTTGGTCCAACTCGCACATCCGTACATGACTACTGAAAAAACCATAGCTTTGACTATACAGACTTTTGTTGGCAAAGTAGTGTCTCTGCTTTTTAATATGTTGCCTAGGTTTGTCATGGCTTTTCTTTCAAGAAGCAAATATTTTGTTTAGCTCAATGAAAATAGTTCTTAAGAACTTCTAAGTCTCTTTGTTCTAATTGGTTCAATTATATTATGTTTTACAGTCTTGTTTTCCTCAATTTCATAATTCTCTGTGATGAAATTGTGTGTGGGTCTTTGTTCTAATATATCAAGGTGTGAGTTATCCAATACATACAAGTGTTATATTGAAGTATTACATATAGTATTTTCCAGATACTTTCATCTACAGATAAATAAACCAAACCAAACCTATGAAGAGATCCTGAGCTACCTTAAAGGGGAAACATTAATACACTATATTAAATTTTCGGCTAACTATAACATGGTTTTCCAGTGGAGTATAAATCTGTATTTTCATGTATTTTTGCACCCGCCCAATGGATTGCCTCAGCTCAATCTCTTGTCTCACATTAGTACTATAACACAAGGGAGTTTCTATCTTATTCAAACTCCTGAACAGGCAAAAAAAAAAAAAAAAAGAATTGCCTAAAGAACATAAAATTGCCAACAGTTATACATATTGATGAATCAAGGAGTTTGAGTGAAGCTCACATAAGCAATGAAATTCAGAGTTAAGGTTAAAATTCATTACTTAACACCCAAGGTGCCCTATAGGGATCTCAAAACTGTGGGTGGTCTCTTATTCTGTATGTGCAGAAACTCTAGGCTGTGAGAGCGGATATTCAGAAGTTTTAGATTTCATTTTGACTTTGTTCATTTGAGCAAGTATAGTGCTTCAGGTCAATGCTGTGTTTAAATGGTGTTGGTATGGAATGTGGTCCCTCCCCCATCCTTCCTTTCTTCCTTCCTTCCTTCCATCCATCCATCCATCCATCCAACCATCCATCCTCCCTTCCTTTCATATCTTAACTAGCTTTTTCATGCTGCTCCAGGGAAAACGAATGGAGTTGCCTTGGGATCTTGAACAACACTCCTGTGTATGCTGCATAAATTTCTTTTAGCTGCAGGTAAACCAAAAGTTATGTTAAGTGAAAAAGAAAGGTAACAGCTGCTGAAATCTTTTTTGCTAGCCCACGGAGACTTCGTACCGCATGTTACAAGCTGATGGGCAAAACCTTAACCTCCTCTGACCTGTAAAGAGGAGGAAAAATCCTCAACCTCTTTTTCAGGGGTACTGTTTCCTTCATAGTTAAAAAAATGTGGGAGATGATTTTTCCCTCTCTCTTTTTTTTCTGCTATTTGTCAAGCAGAATGGTCTAGCAGTAAAAGAGTAAATTGAAAGGAACTCAGGTAGAAAAGGCCTGAGTGCTGGGAATGTAATTTTACAAGACTCGTTTCTTTTACTCTGTGTTTTTCTCCTTGAAGGAGATAACTCGATTTTATACTTTACTGTCTTATTAACAGAATGCATTTTGGAACCCTGCCACCGCTAACAGTATCAGAAGGATTTAAGGCTGCTGAAATACACTTGAAGATTTAATTCTGCTGACTTCAGCTTGGATCTGGAGTAAAATCTAACCATAGATTAAGTGTTTAGCACTGTATATTGCGAGTGGTGCTTCTGGTCATAAATACTCATGTCTATTTCTGTTTCAGACAGCTCTCCACAGGTTTCCCACTCAGCACGGCACACTATGCTTGCTTCCCAAATGAGGTTATTCTCTATAAGGCTACCCCTTCTATAACTCTTTTTATAGACTCAAGCCTCTGCTCTGTTGAACAATTCATTACAAACTCCCTGGTGTGCTTTGCGATAACAAACACTGGGTTACTGAGAAGAGCCTTCTAGAGAGGGAAGTCTGTATTTCCTTCCAGACAATATTTAATCTCATAGCAGCACTGACTAATAAAAGGAGAAGATCAATATGAAGCTGTATTGCTAGGATGAAAATTTACTAACACAGTCATTCATATCACAAGAACATCTGGTTAAAGCTTCAGGGCTCCCTTACTTTCTTAGTTATGATTTTATGAGTCTCTCCAGACTCCTTTTTAGGATTTTAGCAGGCATTTATAGCGGGCTGGACATTTTAATCTTTTTAATGTGGTTATCTGATCTCCGCTTGGCTTTCTTACACTGACTGGTCATCTTCTCCAGTTCTCGCTTATTGCACTTGAATCAAGTTATGATAAGCTCACCCTATAACAGCTTCCAGTCCTAAGCGGGTCTAACTTCATGTAAGCGGCCTCCTGAGCTGCTATTTATGGTCATTTCTGTGAGGCACTGTCTTTAAAACCTTGGCATTTAGTGTCTTCTTCCTCTCCCCATGACTTAGAATACATAAGGACTATTATAAATCATATAGCCAGGCCTGTAGATACACTCTTTGCTAGAAGAGATTTCTGAGGCCTGAGGGGCAAGCTGAGGAGTTCTGGTTTATGGCCCTGAACCAGACAGACACGTGTGAGGTTGACTGAATGACACGGTACCTGTGAGAGTCCAGCACGATCTTCCCATGGTCCTCCACGTGGTGGCTTGGTGAGATGCATGTCTGTGGTTGAATTTGCTTGTCTGCTGTGTATGAATCAGAATTTGATCCCTTCAGGAGACATATTGATTTAAAAGTGGTAGGTAGATGGAATACTAAAACCCACAATGTAATTCAACAGAATGACCTAGAGTATAGAAGATAAATGTAAGCACAGTCTGACATGTAACGTTTTAACAAACCTGGACGCCATGATACTAGAGGGAGGGGAGGTGTAATATTTATGTTTATGCAGCTACTACGTGCAGGTCCCTAACATACATTGGCATATTTAATTTTACAGCAGTCTGAGGTAGATATTATTTAAAGTAGGATTTTTTTTTTAATTGAACACCCAGTATAAATCAGCCACTGGAACAAGTGCTTAATACGTTTGTTATTTCATCGGTTCCTCATAACAATCCAAGGAAGCAGGTGTTAGTATTACTCTCATTTGGCAAGTGAGGAAGTTGAGTCGTAGACTCAGTTACCTGCTTCTGCCAAATAGCCAGGCGGCACGGGGATTCTAACCCGGTGTGTCTAACTGGGCTGCCTTTCCATACCATGAGCAGCAGCCCCTCAGTGACTAAGAAAATACATAATTAGATACAAGTTATCATCCTAAAATCTTATAAAATGCCTTTGTCATTTTTCAGTAATGCCAGGTCATCTAACTGTTGAAACAAAGCACATCGAATCCATTTCAGGAGATATGAGTTACCACAGATCTTCAGATCAGAGAAGGAACTTATCTATTCACTTAGCAACACATTCTTCAAGGAGGAAATTGAATTACAGTTTTAACTTGATTACTTTACTTTTTCTTACCTGGGCAAAGGAAAGTAGTCATACAGGTGCCCTCTCTCTCCTCCTCCAAGGATGACTTGGACAGGCTGAGAACAAACCCCTTTCCCCTTCCACCCCCACCCTGTAGTCACCACATGCCAGATAAAATGGAGCACATATTCGCTGCAGATGGGGTAGCCTCGTCACACATCCTTTCTCAGAATTGGATGCCCTGGCAGAGAAGACAATCTAAGTAAAAGTGAAGTAATGTTCAAAACTGTAACTTAAGCTCTTTCCAATGTGAGTCAAGCACATTGGACCCTCTCCACTTTCTTGGCGCCCATTAGTAGCTCAACTGTTCTTCCGTCACTTTATTTAGCTCAACTGTCGCGGACCAGAGGGCAGGCTGGAGGGCAGAAGACACTTCTCGGCTGCGTTCTGAGGAATAGTGTGGCTCAGAAACACTCAGGGGCTGACCTCCTACACAGGGCAACATTCCCCAGTAGGGTGGCAAAGCAGTCCGCTCTGACGTGGAGAGTTTGGAGTCAGAGAGGGCAGAGAAAGCAGAGCAGAAGCCAAAGACAGCAGAGCTCCTGAACAAAGAGACAAGAGCATTCAGAGAAAGAAGAGTATGTTAGAATGGGCTCCTCTGAGTTCTCACCTCACCCATCCCCTGTCACTGCCCAGGCGGTCGGGTGATGACACATTCCCCTTGAAACAGAGCCCAGTCTCCCCGACAGCTGTGTCCAGAAGGCCATCAGGGCCAGGTCCTGGCAGCTGGGGAGCCTCCGTTCCACTAGCTCCCGCCTGGAGGCACCTTCAATACCAAAGAGAGGAACGCATGGATAGAGTTTCTACGCTCTAGGACTTGACCAGGGCTTCCAAACACTGACTCATAAGGACACACATATCACACAGAAGGATTTTCCTTTTCTCCAGCTAACACATCGCCCCATCCCTTATGTGTCTGAAGAAGGAAAGAAGAAAAACCAGCTGTGAGTTTTTCTCTGAGGGGCATTCTTTCAGAACTGGAAGTGCTCCTGTTGTATTCCTTCCATGAAGCCACACTGAGAAATCCTGTCGACATTACAAAAAAGTCCACATGGAAGGTTCTTTGTAATTGTTATTTTTCCTGGATTAGCGGTGGTCATTACGGTGGGTAGAAAGCACAAGATAACTACCCTCAAGGGCTTCTACTGCTTTTAGCAATGAGACCACTGTCTAACACATCTCAGTAACAATGTGACAGTCATCCTGGAGTTCTAAGTATCTTTCTTATGACTTCTGTCACTGCAAGGGGGATGGACCACAGGCCTGGAATCAGGCAGCCTGGGCTCCAATTTAGCTATAATATTTAACACTGAGAACATATTTGGACAAATAAAGTAAGTTCTCTGCATAGATGAACTCACTAGTAAAATGGCACTAATAAGGCTAACTCTACAGGGTGACCAAATTGGATAACGTAGGTAAAGTTCCTTGCTCCCTCTGTGGGGGGTTTCATAATTAATAAGAGTAACGTGTTGCATTCACTATACTGGTGCCTACACAAATTTCTCATGTTTGCCTCTTAGAGGGAAGCGCTTGATCTGGGTTCTTTCCAAGTGTTGGATACAAAAAGCCCCCTGTTCTGAGAAGTATGGAAACACTTCTTTCCCTTTCCCAGACACTGTTTGCTCTGCATTGCCTGCTCAAAACATCTGGCCCCTCTTGTCCCATGGCTTTCCCTGCCTATTAAGGCCAACCCCCATCACGTGGCACTTCCTGTTGACCTAAACTTCTTAACATTATTATTATTCACCTTAACACTTGAAGATGATTAGAGCTGAAAGGGTGAAAACAGAAATGAAAGTTGAGCTTTTCTTTTCCAGCAGCTAATTTGATTCCCACAGCACTGGGAAAAAAGTTTTTTTTTTTTAAGAATGAAGGAAGCATTGATTATTTTTAAAAATTTCCCACCCTGGCTCAAGATTAAGAATTCAGTAAAAGAAGGTATAAGGACGTGGGCACGTAGCAAACTACTCTCAGTGGACGAATGGGGTCATTCCTTTATCTGGAATGTTCTTCTGACCAGGTGTCCACACACAATTACACAAACTCCGGTTTGTCTTCTGCGAGGAGAACACAGTTCATCAGCAATTCAGGGGCTTGGTGCAAAAGTGTATTGCTTGTTTCCCACACCCAACCTCAGTGGTTCCTCCAAGATAAATTGCTGGAAGTAAAACTCTCAGTAAAGAGGAGGTCTGAATGGGGAACCTAAGAAACTTCAGCGTTTTTTTTTTTGTTTTTTTTTTTTTCCGGTCCACCCTGACTATCCTTTGCTGTGGATTAGGCCACTGCTTATTACAAATTCAAATCCTATCTATATATTGTTCATGGTTCCTTTGTGTCATCAGGAAATTAAAGTTTGCAGCTGGCCCCTTCATCTTGGCTAATCATGCGGACATAAAGTCTTTAAAGACCCTCGGAGTGGCCCCTGCGGGGTCCCCACTCAACACTTCTCTCTGGCAGGACATTGTTCTTCAGCTGTGTTTTCATCCTCTGCCCCCTTTGGTATTAAGCTCCCGCTGCTTTGAGCCCCGACATCAGACTGTCGTACGTCATTTTATCATGGCCGGTCCAACACCCCACAGGAAGCCGTGTCCCCATGCTGAGCCGTGCGGCCAGTTGGAACTGTTTTAAGGGTAGCCAGGACCTCCTCTGGCTTCTGAGGGTGGCAGTTGCATCCTGAAGATCCACATGGGGAGCGGGGGTGGAGCAGAAAGGGGTCCCTGACTTCACTAGCCTGGTGAAGGGTTTCAAGTCACACTTGCTCAGAGCCGAAAGATGATAATTACGTGGCCCTGGGAGGGGGGAACCCGGGGCCACAGCAGGGCAGCTGCCAATTTGCCAGCTCCTCGCAAATTGATCTGACGCGCTACAAAACCCTAAGTCTCTTCTCAGGGATCATTTAATATCCGGCAGAGTTTACACCTGGTTTCTGAGATTCCCTGAATTAATTGAATTCTCATTAGAATACTTCCTGCCTTCCCCTTCCGCCCCATCACTGCGTCTAACCCAAAGTTCACAGGGGAGTGACCGGGCTAACCAAGTCAGTGTCCCTGGCCGATTTAGTTCTCACACCACTGTGTGCTTGCCCCCCTCCCCCAGGGACCCCAGCTCTGCCATCCTTACAGGGGGATGGAGAAGTCTTCTACTTGTCTCCTTTCTGAAAGTTACATGTTGTCATAAATCTAAGGCATTTTTACGGTTAGACTCAGTGTTGTATGTGTGTGCTAGTTGTATTATTTGTGTTGTCTTACACTGGGGCTTCCCAGGTGGCGCTCGTGTTAAAGAACCCACCTGCCAAGGCAGCAGACATGAGATGCGAGTTTGATCCCTGGGAAGAGCCCCTCGAGGAGGAAATGGCAAACCCCTCTAGTACTCCTGCCTGGGAAATTCCGTGGACAGAGGAGCCTGGTAGGCTACAGTCCATGGAGTAGGAAAGAGTCACATATGACTGAAGCGACTTAGCAGGCGCATACAACACTGAGACGCATGTCCTTACTTTCTTTTATATGTTCAGCAATGTTTTCTCTTTTCCAAAGACCATATTTTCTTTTGACGTATCACTGGTTTTAGATCCTCTGTTCCCTTTAGCTCACTGGAAATTGCGGGTGTGTTTGTCTGGCACATTATGATAAATATTTACCGCCCAGGAGGTCAAAAATGCTTCAAAGTTGATTCCACACATATGTACTGTGCACGCACTGTACATTTGTAACCAAATCCACCGTACATCCATTTTCAGATACAGTCCTGCCTTATGTTTACCATCTGGGAAAGTTCAGTGATGTAAACCATTTTACATATCTCCCACAAAGTTGTAACTATTTTATTATGTTGAGGCTAATTTGTTCTTCTTAAAGAGATCTCATTTCATTTCTGATTTGCCTTGGGATTATATCCCATTTACACCAGACATAGTCTCATGGTGACATCACCCTGGCTAGAAACTGGAAGGAAGAATGTTTATGGCAGGGGAATATTACACCATATAATCATCAGATTTCTAAGGCAGAAAGGCCCAGGAAGGGAAACCCCAAAGATGGACAGTGAGACTTCTTTTTGACTTGGTAAAAACACACTCATTTTCTAACATTCATCTCAAGGGTCACATATTCTTTACCTTCTAACACACCTCTCCCCACTCCTTACAAATCCTGTGCCTCTGTCTTCTAGCAGAGCACCCTCACTGTTTTATGAACAAACTTATTTACGTATCTTCACCTCCAGTCAATGACAGCTGTCTGAGATCAGGAAGTGGGGGAAGCTCAGAATTATGCTCTCTTTGGTCTTCCCTGGTGGCTCAGATGGTAAAGAGTCTGCCTGCAATGCGGGAGACCTGGCTTCGATGCCTGGTTCAGGAAGATCCCCTGGAGAAGGAAATGGCAACCCACTCCAGTATTCTTGCCTGGGAAATCCCATAGACAGAGGAGCCTGGTGAGCTACAGTCCATGGGGTAGTGAAGAGTTGGACATGACTGAGCAACTAATACTATATACCATGCCTTACCTAGGAGAGCGGTTCTAGATTGAATAAATGAGTGACTAAGTACATAAATCTCCCCTGTATCCCAAACTGAGATATGACCCTTTCTAACACCAGATCAGAGGCCAGGAAGAAGATTATAACTGCATGAATCATTTTTTCTCCCCATCCACCCTTCACAAGTGTTCTCCAAGCTCAGGACACTCTTATCAACTACACAATCTCCCGCGCAAACCCTTACTCACTCCTCTTCATTTTCTGGTCTCAACTTAAATGTCACTTCCTCAAGGAGGTTTTCTCTGACTCCCTAAAATAAATTTGGTCTTTTGGGCTATCCACATCCCATGGGGACAACATGTCTTGGTAACACAGCATCAACACATGGAATCATTGTGGGATAAGAGGGTCAGGCTGCCTCCTGCAGGCAGAGGAGAGCTGCGTCTGGGTGAAGCTTTCCTAAGGAGGGGAGGGGGCAGGGAGGGAGAGAGACTAAGGGGGCGTGATCAGCTCCTTCTTCCTCTCTTGCCAGACACACAGTTCACTCCTCTGCCCCTGGGAGAAGCATAAGGCCTGGGGAGAAGGACCAGAGATGTGCCTTTTAATCCCTTGCTGAATGGGAAACCCATCTCTTTGTGGAAATATCTTCTCCCCTCCCCCTGCTCCAAGCAGATGGCTGATTTAAAATATAAATTCACTGTTAAAACCTTCATTAAGGCTGAAAATATATTTTTTGATCCCCACTGTGCCCCTGAACCTAATAGAGTGCTTGTCACACAGTAGCTGCAATAATTTATCAGTGGAAGGAAGGAAGGGAAGAAAACAATGTTTCTTCATTCCACACTTACCATCAACACCAGGAGTACTACAGGGATAGATCTATTTTAGATTTAAGAAAAGAAGATAGGCCACACTCACCATCAACACCACGAGTAGTACCGGGATAGATATATTTTTAGATTCAAGAAAAGATAGAAAGGACTATATTAAATTTAACTGATTTAAGAAAAACAAAAGCAATAGGGTCCTCTCTACCACACACACACACACACACACACACACACACACGCACACACAGATACACACACACACATACACAACCTATAGGAGGCATCATTCCTATGCTGTGGGTTCCATGCTAGGCACAGAGCTGCCTTCTCAGCAAGCTACCTAAAGGGAGAAGTGATTGTCTTTAGAATCCAACTATTTAAAAGTTGATGATACTGGTGGTTCCAAAGTCTTGACCACAGATTCTAATGTGTTTTTATGTCTACTGAGTATTTTTTTTTTCATTATTTTAACTAACATGATTTAAGCCCTCACTGTATGTAGGATCCCTCTGCTGGGTTCAGGAGTAGGCTTCTGTCTGACATGGTCCTTGCTCTTAAGAAGTATACTACCTAGCAGAGGGGGTAGACAAGAAAACAGGCTGTTGTAATGAAGTGAAATTCGTAGTTCAGTGTAAATGCAGGAAGACCAGAGCAGGCCCAGAATTGTGGATACCGGAGACCACTTCCCAGAGAGAGGGAAATGCTTAACCTGAGATTTAAAGTTGGAAGAGAAGAAGTCAAAAGTAAGGGGAAAGGAGTTCTTAGCAGAGAGAATGACAAGTACAAATACCCAGAAGGGAAAAGAAGACACACGGCATGGAGGGAAGTGGAAAGTAGCTCTGAGATGCTCAGGGGACTGGTCTGCCAGGGGATGGGACTGCCACTTCTACCTCTATACAGAAACAAAGCTGTATAGTCAATCTCATCCCAGCTCAGGATCCCTGTGGAAATGCGCTGAAAGACTAAAGCAAGTCCTTCCTTTCCTGGAAGAAATTTCCATAAGATCTCTTTGACCTGTAACCAGAGGAGTGCTGCTGCTCAAGCAGTTAAGGTAGGGGCAAGCAGAGCAGACCTGGGACTTTTAGCTAAATGTCTGCGACATGTAACAATCCTGGCTTCCAAGGACTCCTCCTGGAGGAGCCTGGCCTTTCTGCTGTCTTCCACTCTGCTTTACTTCTAGCAATCATAGTTCTTTTGAATCACATGACATTTGAGCACATACCATTGGCCTCCCAGCCAACAGCCATCCTCTACTTTCTCCCTTGGGACCAGACCTCCTTGGTATTTACCACTGTGGAGCTGGCCAGTCCTCATGGAAGGATGAGCCCAAGGGGGTGAACGTTAAATGATCCAAGACTCTGTGGGTCTACATCAAGGGACTGTGAAGCAGTCTTTCAATTAGACACAAAGGAGGCGGGGTTTGGGGGACGGGTCTGCTGGGTTTTCTCGAGAAGCTATACAAGGCAGAGAAGTTCCTATATTTTCTTCTGAAGTTGCCACTTGCCTATGACACCTATGGCATTTGTACTGGTCCAGGAGGTAGACTGGCCCAGGAGGAAAACATAATGCTCTGAAGATGACAAAGAAGAAAGAAGAGAGAGCCTTAGTTCTTTCTTGTTTTTCCCTTGTAGAATTTTTTAAGTTGGAATATAGTTGACAGACAGCCTTAGTCCTTGAAGTTATAGCTGAACCAACCAGCCCTGGAACCATTTTAAAGAAAGGGAAACCAAGATCCGGTGGGGTAAGAGATCTATTGTTGGCTCCATAGATAGAGAGCCATGAACAGAAACCTTTAACTTCACATCTAGGCTGTTTCTCACATCTTGCCACGTCTAATCCTGTGGTGCATGGCTGCTGGTTACCCGGATCTTTAAGAAAGATTTCTGTAGGTACTGATGGAAACCCACTAACTTAACACCGAGAAAAAAGGATAGGGTCATGCAGAAGATATATTTAGATAACTTAGCCATTTGGTATCTCTATAATTGAGTGTATGGAAATATCCACTCCCCTTCTCCTTAGACGATGTCCTGTGTGTCGATTCTATTTATTCATTTCACACCTACTTTGCTAAACACTGGAGATAATATGGTGGGTAAATCAGACTATCCTGTCTCATGATCCTGAATTTAAAACATCACCATTTTCTTGCTGCTTCTGTAAAGTTGAACCTTCTTCCTAAAAAGGGAGAGAGATCTCAAGGTCAGAAAGCAGAAATAAAGAAGGAAGGGACCTACAGCTAAGGAAAGAGAGAAAAGTCCATTTGGTCTGAGCCAAGCAGTAGGAGACGAGAAGGCTAAAGCATTGGTCCCTTCTGATGTGGCTTTGTCCCCAAGGACCCCAGGGAAAGGAGATTGAAAAGTCATCTTTCCTTGCCAGGGTTTTGTTTGCTCCTCTGGGACAGGGATAATTTGGCACTGTTTTAAAGCTTTTGGGAAATAATGAAGACTTAAGCATAGATGGAAAGAGACATGCCCCAATCCCTAGAAGATGAGGATAGATTGAGTGCCAATGGCAGAGTCCCAAAGGAACTATTGTAATAGGCTCCAAGTTTAAGGTAAACAAGTTAAAATTTATATTTGGGAACTGATTCCCTTGAGACTTCAGATTGCCCTGCAACTCCATTCATGGGTGGAATGTACCCTAAGGCATCTGGGAAACGCACATTCCCTAACACTATGAGGCTAGAAAGACTGCGTCCTGGTAGCACATTGCTTAAGACCATCTCAGTGTTAAGACTGGTTTAAACAGAAAGATTCACTGTGAATGTTCATTAAGTCTATTTTTGGTCAAATCTGTTGTTGTTCAGTAACTAAGTCATGTCCAGCTCCGTGACCTCATGGACTGCAGCACACCAGGCTCCCCTCAGTTCAGTTGTTACTCAGTGGTGTCCAACTTTTTGTGACCCCATGGACTGCAGCATGCCAGGCTCCCCTGTCCTTCAGCATTTCCCTGAGTTTGCTCAAATTCGTGTCTACTGAGTCAGTGATGCTGTGCAACCATCTCATCCCCTGTCACCCCTTCTCCTTTTGCCCTCTTTCCCAGCATCAGGGTCTTTTCCAGTGAGTCAGCTCTTCACATCAGGTGGCCAAAGTATTGAAGCTTCAGCTTCAGCAAGTCCTTCCAATGAGTATTCAGGGTTTATTTCCTTCAAGGTTGTCTGGCTTGATCTCCTTGCAGTCCAAGGGATTCTCAAAAGTCTTCTCCAGCACCACAATTCAAAAGCATCAATTCTTCAGCACTCAGGTTGAATCTGGTCTTTTGATAATTCAGAAACTTACTATACTTGGGCCTCTGTCCTGAGAAATAGGAGCAGATGTTTACCTGGACCAAAATCCAGGTCCAGAATTGTTACAGCCCTAGTATACTATTAAGCAGTATGTATAGGGTAACCTCTGTTCCCAAGCTAACATTTTAAAAGGGATTAAATTACATGAAAATAAACACTAAGAGCATTCTTAAAAAGGAAGAGAAGTCTTTGAAGAGAAATCTGAGTACAGAGGTGGGAAAGACACCTTGTTTTGTAGGTCATGATAGAAGTAGATGTGAGTGCATGATGGCATACTTAAATGTTCTTGAGGTCAAGAGGAAATACTCTGGAACCAGGCTACTAGGCCACTAGCTAGTTTTGTGATATGGACAGGTTCCTAGCATGTGTATCTTCTGGTTTCATTGTCTCTAATGTGAAGGGATGACCATCTCTGTCTCCTAGACTTGTTATGGGGATTAAATAGGTTAGTACATGGAAAGCACTTAAAACAATATCAGGTATATATCAGTTCAGTTCAGTTCAGTCTCTCAGTCGTGTCCAACTCTTTGCGACCCCATGAACTGCAGCACGCCAGGCCTCCCTGTCTATTGCCAACTCCTGGAGTTTACTCAAACTCATATCCATTGAGTTGGTGATGCCATCCAACCATCTCATCCTCTGTCATTCCCTTCTCCTCCTGCCTTCAATCTTTCTCCGCATCAGGGTCTTTTCAAATGAGTCAGTTCTTCGCATCAGGTGGCCAAAGTATTGGAGTTTCAGCTTCAGCATCAGTCCTTCCAGTGAATATTCAGGACTGATTTCCTTTAGGATGGACTGGTTTGATCTCCTGGCACAAGCACATGTTAAGGAATATGATCTTTACTTCGAACCAGGTGAATGTTGTCTCCTTTTCCTCCCACAGTCTCTGTCAGTTGCCCCTCTTCTGAGGCCCTGTGCCTTTTGTCAGAAGGGTGGAACCAAGAGGTTCATCTCAATGTATTGCTCCTTGTGACAGCTTTGGTCTTGGTATCTGGAGAAGATGAAGGCATCAGTCACGCTGGGAGCAGACATACTTCCTGACTCCTAGGAGGCACACAGTAAATACTTGTTGACTAGATCGAGGTACCATCCTGGTGGAACAAGGGTGGAAACTGCTGAAACCATAGCCAGGAAATAAAAATGACTTGATGCTCAAAGCTTGAAAGGCAAGATAATCAGAGATCCTCTTCAAACCTCTCATAATTACAACTGTTGTTTATTCACTGATGGAGGGGCTAAGAAGAGAGTAAGAGGGAAAGTAGGGGAGCAAAGCCATGAAAGTCAAGGGAGAATAAAGGACTGGGAGCTGACATACCTTGAGTACCTAATAGATGCCAGGCAATGAGCATAGTATATATTTTACTGTAAATCTGATACCAGTCCTACCAGATAAATATTAGCATCCACATTGTATACAGGTTAAGTGTCTTGTCTAAGATCACCCTGTGGTGAGCTGCAGAGTCATGTGTGTGTGACTTCAAAGCCCTTGAGCTTTCTGTTTCACCTCACTAACAGTTTTCTCTCAATTCTTCAGTGTGAACTGGAATATTGAGCTGAGGGCCTAGATGTTCTACAGTTAGACAGGATGACAAGGGCACTGAGGTATTCTTCCCTTTTCCTTAAGGACTGAATTGGGACTTGTTCAAACTTGGGCTCCACCCCACTTCCTCTCCCACCATCGCCCCACTTCCAGCCCATGCAGGTCCACATTTTCCAATTCAACTGTTTGTGCCCAGTAATTACTCATACTTCCTCAACTATATATTTTTTTTTTCCAAAGCTGTGAAAAACAAGCATCAGATGCATTTCTAACCTGCAGTGTTTCCTTGGGTTCCAGGCATATTCAAGTTTACTCTGGATTCCGTTAACCCTGCCACGTGTGTGCTTAGTCGCTCAGTCTTGTCTGACTCTTTGTGACTCCGTGGACTGTAGCCCACCAGGCTCCTCTGTCCGTGGGGATTCTGCAGGCAAGAATACTGGAGTGGGTTGCCATGCCCTCCTCCAGAGAATCTTCCCAAACCAGGGATCAAGCCCAGGGCTCCTACATTGCGGGTGGATTCTTTACCATCTGAGCCACCAGGGAAGCTGAAGAACACTGGAGTGGGTAGCCTATCCCTTCTCCAGGGGAACTTACCAATCCAGGAATCGAACCAGGGTCTCCTGCATTGCAGGTGGATTCTTTACCAGCTGAGCTACCAGGGAAGCCCACTGATAAATACCAACAACTCTGCCTGGTGCCTGACTACCATACTCCTCAATGCCATTGAGTGGATAACTGGGGGTAACTTCAAGGTTGAGCTCACATTCTTGTTTGCCAAGAGATTCCATGTTCAGTTGGGATGGACAAAGTTTCCTCAGAACACAAGTGATTGGGCTGAGACTTCCCTTAGGACACTTTGGCTATCCCCTCATGGCGGCACTATCTGGCCTTTGTCTTCTGGTCTAAAGCCAGGAACCTGGTTTACAACTGGTTCTCTTCTCTTCCTCCTGTCCCATCCATTCAAAAGGCATTGGTCATTTAAGTCTTCCCTTTCGTGTTCCCTAACTACTGTAAAGGCACAAAGCTGCCTAACATGAGATGATGACACCTGTCTTCAGGTATGCAAGCCCCTTATCCAGCAGGGCTGCCACCTGAAGCTTCAGGGACTTGGCAAAGGGAGTATCCTCCCTACACTGAGCAGCAACATGACCTTGAAACAGCCCTATCACCACGCATTTGGCACTGGCTGTGTTAGTAGCATTCCTTCTCTTGCCTTCCAATTGTAATCCATTTACGTTACAAACACACAGAGAGGGTCATCATGATCCAGTGAAATATAATGCCTCACATTGAATATTGATTAAGGGATAATTTGATAAATCAATCTTTTTTGGCTTTAATTGCTCTTCCTGCATGATTCCCATAGGAAAAAGGAATCATGAATAGTCAACCCCTGGTCTTCGTGGGCTTTTCTAATCTCATAACACAACATTGCATATGGTGCCCTGTCTCCTGCAGAGGGTCATGGTAAACACCCAGCCCTGAGGCTTGGCCCCCTCGCTCTGTATGCCGTTATCGGAACTCTGGCGGCCAGATTCCATATGCTGCTTACACTTAAGTTTTCACATCCAGTTTCCTCACCTCTTTAAGTTTTGCCAAGAATACGCTTGTCGTGTCCTTGGGGGAATATTTTAGTGTAATATGTAGAAAGCTACAGTATCAAGAACTGTGTTGGCAAGTCTATGTAGCGTTGAGAAAATTTACCCTATTACATCAAATTGTGGTTATTTTACAGACTGTCAACACCAATGCTTGATTTCTAATGGATGCTTTTCTTCCTTCAAGCTGGGATAAACTCTCCAAAACTCTCACTGGGGCACCATTTCTCACTTTTCTTCCCTTTCTGCTTCTCTCCCGCTGTCACTATTGAGTTTAAACCAGACACGCAGTCTTGTCTGCTCATTTTAGGACACTTCTTAATTCCATCACACTGTATTTTTCTTTCACAGCCTCCACCTATTATTTCCAAAGGGAGTCACCCTTCACTGAAGCCATGACAAGGTTCTTTTCCATTGCATTCCAAGGTAAGACTATTGACTGCAGCCTCACTTGCTATCTGTTAACTTTTGCCCTTGGCGTCCAGACAACTCTTTGATTCTCAGGATGCTTGCTGCTGAACTTCCTGTCTATAGTAATGCGCCTGGGGAGTCTCTTGCTCCCCTAGCCTGCTTTTTCCTCCTCCCAGAGCTTCCCTTTCCCTTTCCATGCCGAGCAATTATTCTTATTAATTATTCCAGCTAGCAGTAATTATCAGCAGTACATGCCCCAAGCCACATTAATAACAGAAATCTCTAGGACACTGAGGAGTCAGCTGGGAGGCCCCCTCCGCCTTTTGATTTGCCTGGCACTGCAAGTTGCACTCTCTGCTTCTACTCATGCCCCTCCCATGTGCCCCTGCTTGCTCTTACCCATCCCCAGCTGCTGCATTCTCCAGCCTGGATAGATGGGTTGATGGTGTGATAAACAAGGGCAGTATGATCTCGACCTGTGTGGCTATAAGCTCTGTGTAACTCCAGCAGCATGTGAGGCACCTGAACCTTGGCACAACTGAAAGGCATCCTTTGGTAGCATCTAAAGTCAGATCCTCAACACTCTGTTAATCCTTCAGCAATCATTTGCAACAGTTTTTCCTTTGTGTGTATTCTTACCCTCTGTTCATTTGTCTTGGCCATCATTCGTTAATAGTTTAAAATCTCAACAGCCAGTCATTAATGTATTTAAAGGAATGCTCTTGTTTTACCAGAAAATTTTAAAAATCAATTTCCATAAAAGTTCAGGAACATTAGATAATTAAGGAAGTTCCTTTATGGCTACATAGGAAAGTGTATGAATGATGGTCTTTTGAAAGCTGCTGAACTAGCTCAGTTTGCCAAAATATTTCAGAGGAAAAGGCAAATGACAAGGAACAGAGAAGGATAGATAGAATTAGTTTACAACAGTGCATATGTCTTCCCAAAGTAATTTTGTGTATTACAATGAATGTGTGTGCTTGAGAAGTGAGATGCTGTGTTTTGCTAGCGTAGCTCCTAACAGCGACTTGGAAACCATCTGCCTGTTGGAATCTTCTTTTTTTAGTCCAAAACAACAAAGTTTGAAACACTTGGATATAGTGTCAACTCTGACTTACTACAATTGCAAACCATCAGCAAGTTTCTAGAGAGGTTGCAAGGCAAGGTGCTAATTTGCAGATGTTATAGCAAAGATCTTATTACTAAACCACTACAGACCACATGTGGCAATGGTAAAAATCAGGTGGAAAAGAAAATTTTCAGCATTGTCAAAACAGTGCTTCTATGAGTTGCTGCCAAGTGAACAACACAAGAGCTAAGCTAGATTTTTTTTCCTGTTTTTCTTTCTTTCTTTTTTAAAGACACTGGTGGAACAAGGAGAAGTATGTGAAACAATCTGGAAAAGATAAAATTCTAAGAGTGACTTAATTTCTTTGAAAGACACTTTGAAGAACAAAAGTAATAGGAAGTATGTCTCATTCTGACACCATGCCTACCTGCTTCCAGCATGAAATACCGATACATAACTGTTGAGACCAGTGGTAAAAATCCAGTCCTTTGCAAATTTATTTAATTTAAATAAGCTTCCCCAACATTGGGGGAATGTGTTCTCTCAGTGTGCTTCATTAGTGTAGCTTACACCACAAAACTGGCTGTATTGAGAAAGATTGCACCATTATCAAATAATTAGGAATGCCTTAGCAGGTGCATACACTTACCTTAGTAATTAAACCCTTGTTAAAACACCAAAATCCAGAGACTTTAAATGGTTACAGCATCCCAAAGGAGGTAGCCCAGAAAGTGATTCTATAAGGTAGCGTCATTTGGGAACAGGGATATTGAGCAGAGTCTCTTTTCCTCTTGGGATACTTACCAAGCACATCTGTGCACATCATGAGATGCAATAAAAATTGCAACGACAATGCTAAACAAACAGCCACTGCACAAGCCGGGCGCCGGGCAGACCCAGCACCACCCTGCTTGAAGCAGATACTGTGCAACTGGGCTTTCTGTTGCCATTGTTCAAAGGATGGTGCATGAGACAAAGAGGAAATAAGATGAGAATCTCCGAAACCCTTAGTCTTCTCTCCTCACTTTAGGGAAAAAAGGGCAACTGAAACAGTTTCTCAGGAAATACCTTCATAAAACTTAACTGTGAAGTTTTTGACAAAATGCAAATGTTGGTTAGCTTTTACTCCCCATTGGTTTTAAGGAATAGGCCCATGTAAATATGACAAGCAGCCACCAAAAAGCCAACATTCCAAAGCAGTTCCCTAAAATCTCCCTGCCAGCAGTCTTAAAGTGATCCATATAATTACAAATTAGATCCATTTGCTGGGGTCTGGCTGCCTAGGAAAGAGCTTGCCTTCCATATATAAATATAATTGTGATAAATCTGGACTCAGCAGCCATGGGGCATCCTGAAGATGATATCTAGGGGTTGCCATGACAACTCCCTAGAATTCCTGCTGTCTTTTCAAGGTGGAGTTCCTAGGTAAAGCCTGGAAAGTATCCGAAATAAATCATCAGAAGGTAGGACAGCTGGAATTGGTCCATGGAAGAAATCCAAGTATGTGAGTCCATAAGTCCTGTGGTAAGGAGGTTGTCACTTGAGGACAAATTTCCATCACTTTGTGGAATTTAAGCTGAGTATCTGAAGCAGTCAGATTTTTTTTATGGATCTTGGTGTTCCCGAGGCTTGGATACTACGATATTGACACTAATGACCTCCGTCAATCACTGATTTAATCACTCCCTAGGAGCAAAGCTATGGCACCCCATTCCAGTGCTCTTGCCTGGAGAATTGCATGGATGGAGGAGCCTGGTAGGCTGCAGTCCATGGGGTCGCTAAGAGTCGGACATGACTGAGCGACTCACTTTCACTTTTCACTTTCATGCATTGGAGAAGAAAATGGCAACCCACTCCAGTGTTTTTGCCTTGAGAATCCCAGGGACGGGGGAGCCTGGTAGGCTGCCATCTATGGGGTCGCACAGAGTCGGACACGACTGAAGCGACTTAGCAGCAGCAGCAGTAGGAGCAAAGCATCCTACACTCCTGAGGACACATATGTCTCAGGAAATCTGTGGACCCAGCCATGTGGCAAAAGGTATTGTCCTTCTGTAAGTGGCAACTAGCCCTCTTGGGTGACTGTCTTCATTGCAGTGAATACTTTTGGCCTGGACAGCCTCCTGACACTATCAGTGGGGTTAGGGGGATAACTCTCTTGCTCATTCTGGTTCTGAGGCTTATCAAGCTGAGCCCTAGTTACACCATTCATTTCTTCTGAGACCTTGGGGGATAAGGGGGATAATACTCTGAGCCAAATTGGTAATTGTGAGCACTGAATAAAACAACAAATGTAAAACACTATAAACACAATGCCTGGCATTTAATAAACAGTAAATATCCTCTTCCTTTACTCCTCCCTGCAAAATATAAAACATGATATAAATATAAGACATATTGTATTAACTGAAGAATCTGTGGACCATCAAGCATTTTATTGAGATTCACTTACTTGGCCACATCAGTACTGGCTGTCCAATTTGCACATAACAGTAATGTAAGTTTTCATGGAGTGAAAGGAAGTGGTAGTTGTTCTATTAGAAAGATCAGAAAGATCAGCAGGCACATAGATGTCATGTGATATTGTAAGTGATAAACAGCTGTGAAGATCAGAGTGTTTAAATTGTCCATATCTTCAAGCCATAAATTTAGGAAGGTGGAGGCTCTGCCCTTTTACCCTGAAGTGAAGGGAAGTTTGAAATAACAAAAAAAAGGACTACAGTTCTTTGAAATAATGACATAACTCTGGACCTGCAGGGGATGTTTCTAACATATTATTCAATCAACCAAAAAATTATTTTCACCTGTAAAATAGCACATCTACTAAAACAAGCTGTTTAAAACTTTAAACTATTCATTGAAGGGTAACACGCATATAGAAAATATACTGTGACTTCTTTCTGGATTTTGTCTTTATTTTTGATTTTCTGCAGTTTGAAAATTCTGTGCCTAGGAGTAGGTTTTTGACATTTATCCTGCTTGATGTTCTCTGAATTTCCTAGATCTGTGGTTTGGTGTCTGACATTAATTTGGTGGAAATTCTAAGCCATTATTGCTTCAAATATCTCTTCTACTCCATTCTCCCTTCTTCTTCTGATACTCCCATTAGGTGTATGTTATACCTTTCATGGTTGTCCCACAGTTCCTGGATATTCTGTCTTAATTTTTTAATCTTTGTTGTCTTTGCTTTTCAGTTTTTGAGGATTCTACTGACATATCTTCTACCTCAGAGATTCTTTCCTCAACTGTATCCAGTCTACTAATAAGCCCTTCAAAGATATTCTTTATTTCTGTTAGTGTTCATCATTTTTTGTTGTTTCTTAGAATCTCCACCTCTGCTTACGTTTTCCACCTGTCCTTGCTGTCTACTTTATTCACTCGAACCATTATATATTAATCACACTCCTAAGAAATTTTTATTGAAGTATAATTGATTTACAGTGCTGTGCTGTGTTAATTGCTGCTATATAACAAAGTGACTCCGATAGTTTCCTCTTTCAAATTCTTTTCCACTATGATTTATCACAGGAAATTGAATGCAGTTCACTGTGCTTTACAGAAGGATTTTGTTGTTTATCCATTCTAACTATGAAAGTGAAAATGTTAGTCACTCAGTCGTGTCTGATTCTTTGAGACCCATGGATTGTAGTCCAGCAGGCTCCTCTGTCCATAAAATTCTCCAGGCAAAAATACTGGAGTGGGTTGCCATTTCCTTCTCCAGGGGATCTTCCCAAGCCTGAAATCAACTGCAGGTCTCTCGTAACTATAGTTGTTTTAAATTCCCAGTCTCAGATTATCAACATCCCTGCCATATCTGAGTTTGGTTCTGAATTTTGCTCTGTCTTCCAATTGTGCTTTTTTGCTTTTTATTAAGTCTTGTAAAAATTTTTTTTGATAGCAGACATAATGTACTGACTAGTTTCTGCTTTGGGCAGACCTTGTTAAGAAGAACAGAATGTTCTGATGTATTTCAAAATGGTTACTTTTTTTCTCTCCCTGCTGGAAGCAAGAGGGGATTTGTCTCTAATAGTCATCATGAGATCCTAGTTGAGCTCCTGGAAGTAAAACTCAAAAAGGTGTGGGGACTTCCTTATGACTTGCACTCCCTGAAGTTTTTGACTCTCACACTTGCCTACATTGCTGCTGCTGCTGCTGCTAAGTTGCTTCAGTCATGTCCGACTCTGTGAGACCCCATAGACGACAGCCTACCAGGCTCTTCTGTCCCTGGGATTCTCCAGGCAAGAATACTGGAGTGGGTTGCCATTTCTCCAGCAATTTGTCAGTTACAGTTCAGGTTTTCCTATCCTGGTCCTGGTTCCTGCAGAGGTTCTGCTCACAGTTTTCCTGCTCTGTCTGGCATATTCTGATTCTCTGTATTCACCTGTCTGCCTCTCCAACTTTGGGTTAGCAGTTTGCCCTGTGATCTCCCTTCATTTACAAATTAATGAAACTTGTTAATTTTTGTTTGTTTGGCTTTTCTCTTATTGTTAGGAATAAGCGGTAATTTCCAAGCTCCTTACATGCGAGACCAAATTTCCCCATTTATTTCAAAATGACCTTTTATAGCCTTCAGAAATCTGGGATCCAGTTTAATTTCACTCCTAGTATTTGGTTGTCTCTTTGATTTTCTTTAAGCTAGAATAATCACCCTCCCTTTTTTATTTTATTTTTTGGTCCTTAAAACATTGAGACTTTTGGAGTTCAGGACAATTGTGTTGTGAAGTAACCCATATTTTAGATTTATTTACTCATGTACAGACATTTGTTAAGTATATAGTAAGAGTATTTGTTGTTTTTGTTGTTCAGCTGCTAAGTCATGTCCAACTTTTTGTAACCCCATGGACTGCAGCACATCAGGCTCTTCTGTCCTCCACTATCTCCCAGACTTCGCTCAAATTCATGTTTATTGAGACAGTGATGCTATCTAGCCATCTCATCCTCTGCCATTCACTTCTCTTGTTGCCTTCAATCTTTCCCAGAATTAGAGTTTTCACCTCAGGTGACCAAAGTTTGGAGGTACAGCTTCAGCATCAGTCCTTCCAATGAATATTCAAGGTTGATTTCCTTTAGGATTGACTGGTTTGATCTCCTTGCAGTCCAAGGGACTCTTAAGAGTCTTCTTCAGCACCACAATTCAAAAGCATCAATTCTTTGGCGCTCAGCCTTCATTATGGTCCAACTCTCACATCTGTACATGACTACTAATAAAACTGTAGCTTTGACGATACAGACATTTGTTGGCAAGTTAATGTCTCTGCTTTGTAATACGCTGTCTAGATTTGTCATACCTTTCCTTCCAAGGAGCAAGGGTCTTTTAATTTCATGGCTGCAGTCACCATCTACAGTGATTTTAGAGCCCAGGAAAATAAAATCTATCACTACTTCAACTTTTTCCCCATCTATTTGCCATGAAGTGATGGGACCTAACGCCATGATCTTGGTTTTTTAATGTTGAGTTTCAAGCCAACTTTTTCATTTTCCTCTTTCACTCTCACAGAGAAGCTCTTTAGTTTCTTTTCACTTTCTGCCATTAGAGTAGTATCATCTGCATATCTGAGGTTGATGATATTTCTTCCGGCAATCTTGATTCCAGCTTATGTTTCATCCAGCCCATCATTTCTTATGATATACTCTGCATATAAGTTAAATAAGCAGGGCGACAATATACAACCTTGTCATACTCCTTTTCCAACTTTGAACCAGTCAGATGTTCCACGTCCAGTTCTAA
>NW_011495057.1:4865664-4889840 GCF_000754665.1 Bison bison bison | reverse complement strand
ATGAACCAATCAGTTGTTCCATGTCCAATTCTAATGTTTCTTCTTGACCTACATACAGGTTTCTCAGGAGGCAGGTTAGGTGGTCTAGTACTCCCATCTCTTTAAGAATTTTCCACAGTTTGTTGTGATCTACACAAAGTCTTTACTATAGTCAGTGAATCAGAAATAGATGTTTTTCTGGAATTCCCTTGCTTTCTCCATGATCCAACAAATGTTGGCAATTTGATCTATGGTTCCTTTGCCTTTTCTAAACTGAGTTTGTACATCTGGAAGTTCTTGGTTCACATACTGCTAAATCCATATTATATAAGCAGTATTATATGTTTCCCATCTTTGCTAAATTTAACACTTGATGTCCACAGATCTATTATAAAAATACATTTTCAGTTAAGTAATTAATAGACATTTTATGGTAATACTTTAAGTCTGTGAATATTCTATTCCCCAACAACCATCCACCCTATGGTATTAGCATCCATTAATACTTTTGAACTGTGGTGTTGGAGAAGACTCTTGAGAGTCCCTTGGACTGCAAGGAGATCCAACCAGTCCATCCTAAAGGAGATCAGCCCTGGGTGTTCTTTGGAAGGAATGATGCTAAAGCTGAAACTCCAGTACTTTGGCCACCTCATGTGAAGAGCTGACTCATTGGAAAAGACTCTGATGCTGGGAGGGATTGGGGGAAGGAGGAGAAGGGGACAACCGAGGATGAGATGGCTGGATGGCATCACCAACTTGATGGACGTGAGTCTGAGTGAACTCCAGGAGTTGGTGATGGACAGGGAGGCCTGGCATGCTGCGATTCATGGGGTTGCAAAGAGTCGGACATGACTGAGCGACTGAACTGAACTGAACTGAATAATACTTGCCTAAAATCACTTATTAAAGTTTGCAAAGTGGTGATTTTCTAATTCTATCCTTCTTCTACATTTATTGTAAAGAATACCTGCCCCCTTTTATTGCTTTCTCCCTCCCCCCATATCATCATGGATTCAGGGACTTTTTTGTTTTGTTTATTCATTATTTTTTTTGCTCACATTGTCTGCAGTTCAGCTAGTGAATATCCTCTGAAGCTGGTTCTGTGGCTTCCTGTGTCCCTTTGACACGATCTCATTAATCTTTGAGCACTTGGTTGCTTTCTGGCACAACAAGACATCCCAGGCTCACCTTGTACTTTCTCTGCCCCAGCTTTGGAAACAGCCAAGACTGGAATATTATTTAGAAGCCAAGATCTGGGACACAGAAGATGCCATTTTTGGACACAGGCATCAAACAGTTTATCCTACAACTCTCCAAGCTGAAGCCCTGTGCATGCTACTGAAAGCTTGCTTCCCCACATGGTTCCCCCCATGTCTCCATTAGCGCTGCCACCACCCGTTTATCCCCGCAGGTCTGGTTTCTACAAAAACCTCTCTACAAGCCTCCTTGCTTCCAGCCTCTTCATCTTCAAACCCACCAGAACAAGACTTTTACAACATGGTGAAGGGAAAAGTGGGCTTCCCAGGTGGTGCTAGTGGTAAAGAACCTGCTTGCTAATGCAGGGGACATAACAGATGCAGGTTCGATCCCTGGGTGGGGCAAGATCCCCTGGAGGAGGGCATGGCAACCCACTCCAGTATTCTTGCCTGGAGAATCCTATGGAAAGGGGAGCCTGGCGGGCTAAAGTTCATAGAGCCGTGAAGAGTCAGATATGACTGAAGCCACTGAGCACGCGTGCTCTCTCACACAAAGGGAAAAGTAGGATTTGGAGTCATACCGGCCAAAACACTGAGCCCAGCTCAACTTCACCACCAACTGCAAAACTCTGGGTAAATTAGTAAGCTTTTCTGAGCCTCATTTTCCTCATTTGAAAAGTAGAGGTAAGAGTACTTACCTTACAGGTGAGAATTAGACATAAGAAATATATCCTAGCCACATCCATGAAAACCATCTCAGTTCTCAGCCTCTTCTGCAAAACCTGCCCCACCCATGGCCAATTAAAAGGGGAAACTCCTCCAGTAGACTATAGCTGAGTGAGCTGGGAGGGGTTGCATAATAAGAAAAGAGAGAGAAAACTGAAGTTAGTCAATGAAGCTAAAATGAAATAAAAATTGGTTCCATCTGATCAAAGATAAGTGCATAGAATTTGCTGAAGGGGGAGAAGATTGGAGAAGCATCCTGTCTTGCCTCTCTGCCTGTGGTTGGTCACCTGCCCTCCTCGCCTTCTAGAGGACTTGCACTCTTCAATCACCTCCCTCCACTATATTCAGTCTTTTCCTCTGTATTAGCTCTAACTTAAAATCATAAAATCACATTTACCATTTCCGCTTCTTTGTAAAACATCCTTCCTAAATTCAGTGGTTCTTCCCAGTAGAGCATTCAGAAAGTGCAGTCCATGGTCCCTAGCTACACTTTCTATAATTCAATGAAACTTCTGTTAAGCTTACCACTTACTTCTATGTTGTTCCAACTGATTCACATTTCTGTTTTATTTTACTTGACCACTACTTTTTATTTTCCTCTTACCTCTCTGACAGCCCTCAATCTACTTCACAATTTATTCTTTCTCTGTTTGGCCCACCTATGTCGGTATGTCCCCAAGGATGTACCCTTCAGTAACCTGGGTCTACTGTTCTCACCCTACCCCTGGATGACCTTCTTCACATCATGGCCTCAGGTTACCACCCTTAGATCCGTTACTCCCACATCTTCATCTCTGATCCACAATTCTGCTGAATTCTTGACCCCTGTGTCCAGCCTCCCTCCAGACTATCTCCACTTGGACCCCCTAAATAAATCAGTCACTGTGTCCAAATTGAACTCATCATCTTTTGTCATATTTTCTAATCACTATCATCAACTCAGTCAGTCATACCAGAAGGCCAGGAATCACCCTGAATTCCTGCTTATATCCACTGCTGACATCCTGAAGACCCTCCCATCCTGGTCTCTCTCAAATATTCTCCCTCTGGATCTCTTTGTCACCCCTGCCTTCTCAGGCTCCCATCACAGTCTGTCTGGTATACTGGTCTTTCAGCCCCCAGTTGGCACCTCTATTCTCCATTTGCTTTTGAAAGGGAGGAGGGTCTCTAGAAAACAGATTAGATCATGTCTCTGCTCTGCTGAAAATTCTTCAGTTTCCACCATTGAGTAACTCTTAAAATTCTTAGCCAAGACCTTGCCAGACACTGATTACCAGCCTCATCATTATCTCCTTCTAACTGTGCAGAATTCTTTTCAGTGTTGTGTCTTCCCCTGGGCTATTCCTTTTCATAGAATTCCCTCCTTGCTCCCATCCCTATTTGTCTAAAAAGCTCCTAATAGTGATCTTTTAAAATCATGAGTCAGATCATATCACAGAGACATGTCACTTTTTAAGATCTGCTGGTGGACTTCTGTGGTCAAGCTCAAATCCATTATCCAGTTGTAGGTCCTCCCGGATCCAGCCTAGCCTTCCTCTATAACCTCATTTCCTTCCCTGCTACTTCCATCACTGTGGTCTCCTTTCTAGTCTTTGACCACAAGCAGCTTTATTCACCCGATATTTGGACTAGATGTTCCCACTTCCCGGATTCTTCCTGCCAATCTTCACATGGTCAGTTTCTTCTTATCATTCAAGTTTCACTCAAATGTTATGTCTCAAAGGGGCCTCCTTAGATTTCCTAGCTGCTACCAGTCATTCTAGTGAACTTTGAAGTCTAAATGACCTGAGTTTGAAATTGACCTCTGCCACTTGATAGCTGTGTAACGCTGGGCAAACTTATTAACCTCACTGTGTTTCAGCTTCCTCATCTGTAAAATGAGGACCATAATGCCTTACTCATAGAATTCCTGTTAATCATAAATGAAACAAATGCCTGATTCATGGTATTTAATGTGCTAAAACAATAGGTGTTTTTATTTTGTAATTTATTTATTTTTTATTTATTTTTATTTTTCACTGTATTCCCTGCTTAGGGAATAGTTTCTTTTTTTTCTTTTCTTTTTTTAAAATGTATTGGGATATAGCTGCTTTACTATGTTGTGTAAGTTTTTACTGTACAATGAAGTAAACCAGCTATATGTGTACATACACCGCCTCCCTCTTTGATCTCTCTCCCACCTCTCCTGTCATCCCACCATTCTAGGTCACTACAGGGCACAAGATGAGCTCCCTGTGCTATACAGAAGGTTCCCACTAGCTGTCTCTTTTACACATGCTGCTGCTGCTAAGTCGCATCAGTCGTGTCCAACTCTGTGCGACCTCATAGACGGCAGCCCACCAGGCTCCCCCGTCTCTGGGATTCTCCAGGCAATAACATTGGAGTGGGTTGCCATTTCCTTCTCCGATGCATAAAAGTGAAAAGTGAAACTGAAGTCGCTCAGTCGTGTCTGACTCTTCACAACCCCATGGACTGCAGCCCACCTGGCTCCTCCATCCTTGGGATTTCCCAGGCAAGAGCACTGGAGTGGGGTGCCAGTGCCTTCTCTGCTGTTATACATAGTAGTGTATATTTGTCAATCCCAGCCTCCCAATTCACCCCACCCTCACGTTCCCCTGTCCCCAGTGTCCCCACAACTGTCCTCTATGTCTGCATCTCTATTCCTGCCCCGCAAATAGATTTCATCAGTACCATTTTTCTAGATCCACATGCATGCGTTAATATACAATATTGATTTTTCTTTCTGACTTACTTCACTCTGTATGACAGACTCTAAGTAGATGTTTTGAAAATGATGGCAATAAAAACTTTTATTTTGCTGAACACTAAGTGTACTTAGCACTACTTCTATTGTGTAACTCCTATGGTCCAAAAAGCCTCAAAAGAACTTTATTTCCTGTAGCATTAAGCAAAACAACACACACACACGTTTTAAAAAAACTCTAAAAGCCCAGCATTAAAAGACTTTTTTAGTTTGCCTCTAAAATTTTCAGGTTTATCTTCAACTACTCTCCCTCAAAGGCTATTTTCAGCCAGTCTGGACTCTCTTCAGCTCTTGTGCCTCTGTCTTTGCTTGTGTCTAACATCTAGACCTGTAGCAATCCTGCTCCTTCTGTAGTTTCTTTGTCTCCCTTTCTCTCTCTATCTCCCAGATAAAACGTTATATGATCATCCCTGTTGGCCATATCGCTTCGTGTTCTGAACTGCTGAATTCACCATCTTGAGTGTCGGAGGAACCTCAAGTTCAGCGTCTCTAGGATGGAACGTTTAATCTTTTATGTTCTTCGTTCTGTGTTATAACTCTCAATGAAGATGCCCTCACGCATTGTAACCTTTGTCAGAAATCTAAGCATTGATTGAGGTTTCTTTTCAGTCACTTCCTAATCGTTCAGAGTCTTGATACGTTCACTTCCAAAGTTACCTGAATAACCTCCTACACATTCTGCGTCTCCAAATGCGTTTTTTCTGCCCTATTACTATTGTTGATTCTCTTCAGGTTTTCACCACTCTTCCTTCAGCATGCCGAAGCCCCGACGCTCTGCTCCTTCCCAAGCCTTCCCTCAGCACTCAGCCTGCAGAGTGCTTGTTCTGGAATGCAGCCCTGACCATCGCCCTCCACTGATTTGCTCAGCACCTATCAGTGGCTTATTATTAGCGTGGTACACGAGGCCACTCTTACCTCTTTCCTGTTTTCTCAAAATCAAATGCATTTATTTCTCCCACATCATAGGCACACACACCAAGTCATTCTGTTCAGACTGTTTTCTCTGCCTAGATGTCTTCCCTTGTTGTTGTCACTCAGTCTTGTCTGACTCTGCAATCCCATAGACTGAAGCCCACCAGGCTTCCCTGTCCTTCACTATCTCCTGGAGTATGCTCAAATTCACATCCATTGAGTCAATGATGCCATCCAAACATTTCATCCTCTGTTGCCCTCTTTGCCTCTTGCCCTCAATCTTTCCTAGCATCAAGATCTTTTGCAATGAGTTGGCTCTTCATATTAGGTGGCCAAAGTATTGAAGCTTCAGCATCAGTCTCACATCTGTATATAACTACTGGAAAAATCATAGCTTTGACTATATGGATCTTTATTGGCAAAGTGATGTCTCTGCTTTTTAATACACTGTCTATGTTTGTCACAGCTTTTCTTCCAAGGAGCAAGCTTCCAACTCTTCACAGCCAACTTTTCCAGGCAAGAGTACTGGAGTGGGGTGCCAGTGCCTTCTTCGCTTTTATACATAGGAGTGTATATTTGTCAATCCCAATCTCCCAGTCCACCCCACCCTCACTTTCCCCTGCCCGCTATGTCCCCACAACTGTCCTCTATGTCTGCATCTCTATTCCTGCCCTGCAAATAGATTTCATGGACTGTGGCCTTCCAGGCTCCTCTGTCCATGGAATTTTCCAGGCAGGAATACTGAAGTGGGTTGCCTTTCCCCCTCCGGTGGATCTTCCTAATCCAGGGATTGAGACTGCATCTTTTGTGTCTCCTACATTGGCAGGTGAATTATTTACCCTTAGAGCCACCTGGGAAGCCCCTTACCAAATAAATAACTCACCTCAAAAAAGGAATTGTTTGCTCATTTTGCCCTTATATTGATAATAAAGGCAATATATTTTAATTAGGAAATTCAGATAAGCAAATGAAGAAGATAAAAACTCCCATTTGATAAACAATGCTTATAGTTTTCTACATTCAAACATAGGTTTTATAAAAGTGGAAACATGCTCTGCATATTATTTTATAACTTGATTGATTTTGCTTAATTGTCTATCATGAATAACTTCCTATATCATTTAATATTATGCTTCAATATTACATTTTGATGGCTACATGGAAGTCTATTTTGTAGAAGTACTATGACTTACTTAATCAATCCCCTCTTGTTGGATATTTACATTATTTCCAATTTTATATAGTTATAAATGATACTGTGATAAATATTATCCTTATTGATGAAATTGTTTGAACATATGCTTAAATTTCCTTTATATAAATTTCTGAAGGTGTATTTGTTAAATCAAAAATATGCAGCATTTTAAGGCTTTTATTCTTGGGGCTTCCCTGGTGGCTCAGTTGGGAAAGAATTTGCCCACAATACGGGAGACCCGGCTCTGATCCCTGGGTTGGGAAGATCCCATGAAGAAAGGAATGGCACCCACTCCAGTACTCTTGCATGGAGAATTCCATGGACAGAGGAGCCTGATGGGGTATAGTCCTTGGGGTCTCAAAGAGTTGGACGTAACTGATCAGCTAACACTTTCACTTTCCCTTCTTAAGGCTTTTAATGCAAACCACCAACTTTTTCTCAAAAAGGCTGTGGCAATAATTAATTAATCTTTCCAATTTGGCTTCCCTGATAACTCAGCTGGTAAAGAATCCACTGCAATGTGGGATACCCCAGTTCGATCCCTGGGTCAGAAAGATTCGCTGGAGTAGGGATAGGCTACCCACTCCAGTATTCTTGGGCTTCCCTTGTAGCTCAGCTGGTAAAGAATCTACTTGCAATGTGGGAGACCTGGGTTCGATCCCTGGGTTGGGAAGATCCCCTGGACAAGGGAAAGGCTACCAGTATTCTGGCCTAGAGACTGTGCACTCCATTTCATGGACTGTGTACTCTATACAGTCCATGGGGTCACAAAGAGTCTGAC
Organism: Bison bison bison; assembly: GCF_000754665.1. Taxonomy (NCBI): domain Eukaryota; kingdom Metazoa; phylum Chordata; class Mammalia; order Artiodactyla; family Bovidae; genus Bison; species Bison bison. The sequence continues at coordinate 4,882,287 of NW_011495057.1, read as the reverse complement.
ACGACTTTCACTGTCTTTCCAGTTTAGTGAGTAATATAGGGATCTGGTTTTGTGTTGTTTTAAACTTTTCCACGTATTCAGTGATCATTTACGTCTTTTGTGAATTTCCTTTTCGTGTTCTTTCCCATTTTTCTATTGGAGTGTTTAACTTTTGAAAAGTAATCTGAAAATATTTTTATAGCACTAAATTATATCATGTGATGAAAATTTTTTCCAGATTATTGTTGACATTTGAATTTTCCATGTGGTATTTCTGAATGTTAGCATGTACATAGCACAGTCACTAGACTCAAGAACTGAAATGCCTGTGCTTGAATCCAAGCCCTAACACGTGTAAGCTATGTAACCTTGAACAAGTTGCTTAACCTCTCTGTGTTTCAGTTTTCTTAATGATTTAATGGAAGTGACAACCATGCCTATTTTTAGGGTTGTTGTGAGGATTAAATGAGCTAACGTATGAATGATGTCTATGATCATGTTTGGCACATATTAAGTACTACATGATAGCTAAGCTAAACTAACAATGGATTTGCTCAGGAGTCATCCATTTAGTAAGCCATACCTGAATCTCCATTTGAGTAAGATCTACTCATCTGTCCTTCTAGAGCACTATTTTTCATACTACTAATTTTATAGTAACATTTTTATGCCAGTCTTAATAGACAGGAAACTAAAATGGTGGTAAGGGATTGCATTGTATTTATTATATTCCCAATGCCCTTCATAAGGCTTCTGTGAACTGAAAAATAGCTCTTCAGAACTACTCTGATGACACATATCTCACCTTCCTTTGAGTTATTATAGTATTTGTACTTAATTAGTTCTCCAGCCAGATCATTCACGTTTAGGGGCAAACATTCGTATCATTTTCTCTATATGACCAAGTTCTGTGTCTAAAATATGTTAAGCACTCAACATATGGGTATCACAAGAAAGAGAGGTTAGAAGGGAGGAAGGGAAAGGTTTAAAAAGGAAGGAAGAAAAGAAGAGAGGCTTTCATACAAGTACAATCACTTGCAGGTCCTTATGATTCTGTCTTGGAAGATCATGCCTCTGATTACTGAGTCTGGTCTAGCAAGTCAATGGTCCATCCTACGAGTCAAGTAGAGGGCCAGAAACCCAAGCTCTAGTAAACTGTGGGCATTTGCCCAAGTCTGTGTCATTTTAGTCAACTACACCATTCTCAGGGCGTTCTCAGGGCAAGTTCCCTCTCACTGCTTCCTTCCTTGTGCAGGTTTTCCCACTGAATCCCAGGGAGAGTTCTGGAGCCTGAGGGTGTGTGAATGGCTCATACACAACTCTGGTTTAAAGGCCTTCGGTTCACAGTGATCCAGAGCATTGATTACGCTTGGGGTCTCAAGCCTATTGCTGGCCTAAGTCAAAAGAGATGTGAATCCAAACATCTGTGTTTCTTCTATTGAAAATATCAGGTCTATGTTCAAAGCAACTTCATCATTGTAACAGCCAAATTAATCAAAAACTGATTTAAGTGATGACAACTATCCTGGTAGCCAAATATTGTACATATGATGGAAGCTCATGGTTATTTCTATAACCCATTTTGTACATATTTGCTTACTTAACGAATGATTCAACAAATATGTACTTCAGTCCATGAAGAGGCACTTGGGATGGGAATGCAAAATCCCATGGGACAGGACATGCCTGCCCTTGGGTTGTCAGGACAAAGGTGGCAGATTGACAAGTAAATATAATTGGAATGTGCTTTCATTAGCAATTTGATAAGCATTATGTTCTATGTATTATTGGAACACAGGGAGAAGGTGTGTACATAATTCAGAGCTGGGAAGGGGAGATCATGGAAAGTTTCATGAAGGAAATAAAGCTAGGCTGAATTATGAGGAAATGTTCATTCATTCAATAAATATTTACCAGTGTGAAAAAAAAAGGGGAGTATGATACATGTAGGCATGGGATTCATTTGTCAGCATTAGACAAGGTAAGGTTCCTAAATACACGGAACTAATTATTAAGCCATCAAATGGGGATATGCAGGAAAATGAAAGGATGATGTGATAAAGTAGGGAAACTGAACACTAAGGTCAATGTGGAGCATAGCTGATTCAATTCGAAGCCAAACACTGAGCACACATTTACAGCGGGCATTCTGCTCATCACCTAAGATCCTGGTAACTATGGGAAGGTAGGAGGAAGTAGAAGCCACAAGGACAGTGAAGAAACTGTATGTGGAGGTGGTAGGGATGAAAGTGTGAATGGAGGTGTGCTGATACTTCAAACAGGAATAGGAAAGACGGGAGAAGAGGTGCTGGTGTGAAGGGGAGAGTGTTGAATTCTGGAAGAAAACAGAGCCCCACACATAAGAGACCTTCAGTAAATGTCAAATGGTCGAACAGATAGGCGTGTGGGTGGGTAGCTGTATGGGTGAGTGAGTAGGTGAATGAATAGATGGGTGAGACGGTGGTAAGTGGTACATGGAATTCAAGGTACTCAACACTCCAGTTCTATCTTACCCCAGTAAGGAATGAAGAAAAAAAAGAACTATTTATTTCTTGACATTTTTATCTTTCACTAAACTATCTTAGCTCCTTAAGGGAAATAATTATGTTGTTCACTTAGGGCTTGGCAGCATGCCCGGCCCTCTGGCTTTATGAATGTATAGTTGTTGTTGATTGCAACCTCTAGTTGTCATTCCTCTATCAGCCACGATCTGACTGTCTGTAAGCCTGTTGGCTGTGGCTCTCCACTGGTAAGGCCAGTGAAACATTCACGCTTCACCCACGACCCACCACCGATTCTTTCCTCCTTCACTGACAAGTCCTAGTGATCACTCACTGGTTTAATCTGCCAGGCATAGGGACCTGGCCGTTAAAACCAGGAATCTGGATTCATCAGACAGCTTCCATTCAGGGTAGAAGGCACCCATTTAGAAACTGCCAACACATACAATCTGAAGTGCACAAATTATTAGGTCAGGTTGAACATGAGGCTTATTGGAGATTGGAGCAGCCCCATGTAATTGGGGCAAATTGTGGTTTATTAAGCTAGCTTTTATCATAGTGATTCCTGTTAGTGCAACTCTAGTTAAGGACCTGTCAGTTTTTCCATTATAAGACCCTGTTTCAGAGGCTTATAACTGCCACAGAAATTCACTGCTGCCTGAAGCTTGACACATTAGAGTGCTTTGCAGCCTTTGGGTATATTTTGAAAATAAGAGTAAAATAAAAATGACGGGGTTATTTCATTGAGATAATGTGGCCTCAGCCTGGTGGCCTGTGAGGGTGCTGTAACAAGCCAATCTTAGCCAATTGGTGGACAGTGAGCCGACATGATAGATAGGAACATTTTAACATTTTCCTCATTGTCATTACGCTCCATCTTGTCAGTAATCTTGTTAAAGAGTATGCGTTGACATGATGGATAATAATGGCCCTGTTGCAGATATCATTGCCTCACAGAGTAACTCGAGTTTCCGAAGTTCCTATACATTGTACATAAATTGACTGTATAAAAGGTTGTAGAAATGTTTTTGATAGAGTAGAGACCCAGTCGGACACCCCAGTAATCACTTCCGTGGATGGCTGTAAGATTTGTAGGTGTCATACTGCCGTCACTTTCTTGGGCTCGAGTTGTATGGACAGTAATGAAGCAACTATTTTCTCGTAAATTTGTTGCTTGCAATCACAGAACACCACCATCCGCTGATCTGTGGGACTCCAGTTAGCACCTGTGTTCCAGACTACAGGTTTCCCAAAGGAGAGGGTACCAAAACAGTACACCGTGCCACATTTATCCCACACCTGAAATAAATATTGTGCACAATTAGAGTAAGATATAAAGAAAAGGGCACTTAGTAAAACTTGGCAACTAACTGTCAACCACTAACTATCATCAGTCAACAGCTTGACTTAACCTTGGGCCTTTCTGGGTTCTTAAGCATGTCCTTGCCAAGAGGTTGTTCTAGTTCAGTAGTGCTAGGCCCAAGCATAGGCTCGGACATCAGATGTTAGAGCTTACAGATTTTCAATCAATCATCCACTAACTCGGTGACTATGGGCAAGGTCCTGAGCTACTGAAGGCCTCTGGTCCTCTTTCCTTATCCATAAAATTGAAATGACAACAATAATTAGGAAAATATATGTCAAGGACTTATGGAACCAGTCCCAGTGCCCCTTGATATTGTCCCTCATACCATATACATGTGTATACCATATGCAAGCCATATACATGTGGGCTTCCCTGGTGGCTCAGTGGTAAAGAACCTGCCTGGCAATGCAGGAGATGTGGGTTTGATCCCACAGGAGTCAAGAAGATCCTCTGGAGAAGGAAATGGCAACCCTCTCCAGTATTCTTCCTTGGAAAATCCCATGAACAAGGAGCCTGGTGGGTTACTGTCCATGGGGTCACAAAAGAGTTGGACACAACTTAGCAACTGAGCATGCATGCATATATATGAGCATGTATATCTTAATATATGTATATCTATATACTTATAAATCAAATTGTATACCACTAAACTAAAATATTATATAGGTTGTAAAACACACAATATAGAAATTTTAAATGGTTGAAATAAAGTATTTCAAAAATATTTTCATTTGTTTCACTAATACAAAACTCGTTTTTTGCTTTCAGGGAAAAATTATTGCTATACTTGAATAACATCTTATTATATTAAACTTACATTTTTATGAGAGCAAGTGATTAAAATGACTCATTTTAAAATGTTTTTGCTTTAACATACTGTTATAACTAATTTGGAGGTCTGTTTCTACTTTGTTTTAGTGACCATCACAATTTAAAATATGCTTCATTAAAATATGAACATCTAAATGAAAGACATAAATTTCTGGCTATACTTATTAAAATTTGCAACCCAATACACCAGTTATAGAAAAATTTTTGTTGGAATTCAGTTAGTAAATTTTTGTCTTGTCTGGTTTCAGTCAGTTATTTTTAAAAATAATCAGAAATTACTACATTTTACTCAATAGGTTCAAAACACTGTGAAGCTTTTCATTTGGAAGATTTATAAATGGGTAAGATTTGTTTCTGAATTTGTTTCCAGGTTTAAAAGTTTTGGTAGGTAACAGAAAACATTTTCAGTAAAGCAATCATATGATGAAAACACTTCTAATATCCTTTTAAAAAATATTCTTTCCGTATGAGAGATTTCTTTCCCCAAATATCTATTTTCTCTCTGTTTAGTCACATTTATCTGCAAGCTACCGATGAAGTGGGTTGATTTTAAAAAGAAGACAAAAAACAAAAAAATTCTAGATAGCATGTTATTGACAAGCAATCACATTTTATCACAGAAAACAACCTAGCAAATTTGGGTATATCTTTTTGCTTAAAAATGTGTAATTCATCCAGAAAATATGTAATTCATGTTTAAGCTCAGTAACTTTTGGATACATTTCAAGGAAATAATTGGAGAAACTCTCTGTGGCACCAAGCATTTTCACCGTCACACCCATGTCATAGCAAAGAATTATAAAAATTCTACTCTCAAAGGCTTCCCAGGTGGCTCAATGGTGAAAAATCCTCCTGCCAAGGCAGGAGATTCAGGTTCGATTCCTGGGTCAGGAAGTTCCCCTGGCGAAGGAAATGCCAACCCACTCCAGTATCCTTGCCTGCGAAATCCCATGGACAGAGGGGCCTGGTGGGCTCCATGGGGTGGTCTATGGTCTGTGGGGTGGCAAAAGACTTGGGTACCACTAAGTGACTTAATAGCAACGACAACGCTTAAAGACAACCTAACAGAATGGAAAATAAACATTTGCAAACCATACAACTCAATAGAAAAATCCAAGTAATCCAATGAAGAAATGGGTAAAGGACCTGAATAGACATTTCTCCAAAGAAGATATAAGAAAAGCCAATAGGTACAAGAAAAAAAGGCTCAACATCACTAGTCATTAGGCAAATGAAAATTTAAATCGCAGTGAGATATCACACCACACCTGTTAAAATAGCCATCACAAAAAGACAAGAGATTACAAATGCTGGCCTGGATATGGAGAAAGGGAACTCCTGTGCACTGCGGGATTGTAAGTTGGGACAACCAATGCCAACACAGGACCCTTACAAATTAAAAATGAAAACCACCATATGATCCAGCAGCTCCACTTCTGGGAATATACCCAAAGGAAATGAAAACACTCGCTGAAAAAGATATCTGCCCCCTTAGTATATAGCAGTATTATTTACAATAGCTAAGACAAGGAAACACCAATGTATACGCTGGTGGAGGAATATATATATATATATATACACACATACACACACATGCATTCTTAGTTACTCAGTCATGTCTGACTCTGCAACTCCAGGGACTGTAGCCCACCAGGCTCCTCTGTCAATGGGATTTTTCCAGGCAAGAATACTGGAGCAGGTTATCATCTCCTACTCCATATACATAATGGAATATTATTCAATCATAAAAATAAAAGAAAAATCTACCATTTGGCACAGCGTAGATGGACCTTGAAGGCATTATGCAAAGTGAAGTGTCAGACAAAGAAAAACAAATACTGTGTGATCTCACTTATGTGTGGAATTAAAAAAAAAAATCTTGTAGAAAAAGAGATCAGACTTGTGGTTGCCAGAGGTGGAGGGTAGGGAAGGGGAATTGGAAGAAGGTGGTTACGAGGTCCAAACATCCAGATATAAAGGTACGTAAGTACTAGGGCTGTAAAGTACAACATGATGACTATAGCTAACGCTATTGTATGATATATTGGAAAGTTGTTAAAAGAGTAGATCCTAAGAGTTTTCATCACAAGGAGAAAACATTTTTTTTTAATTTTTTCTTTTCTTCTTTTTAATGTATCTATATGACATGATAGATGTTAGCTCGACTTGCTGTGGTAATAATTTCACAACATGTGTAACTCATGACCTATGCCTTAAATTTATATAGTGAAGTACATCAGTTCAGTTCAGTCGCTCAGTCGTGTCCAACTCTTTCCGACCTCATGAACCACAGTACACCAGGCCTCCCTGTCCATCACCAACTCTCAGAGTCAACCCAAACCCATGTCCACTGTGTTGGTGATGCCATCCAACCATCTCAGCCTCTGTTGTCCACTTCTCCTCCTGCCCTCAATCTTTCCCAGAATCAGGGTCTTTTCAAACGAGTCAGCTCTTCACATCAGGTGGCCAAATTATTGGAGTTTCAGCTTCAACATCAGTCCTTCCACTGAACACCCAGGACTGACCTCCTTTAGGATGGACTGGTTGGATCTCCTTGCGGTCCAAGGGACTCTCAAGAGTCTTCTCCAACACCATAGTTCAAAAGCATCAATTCTTCTGTGCTCAGCTTTCTTTATAGTCCAACTCTCACATCCATACATGACTACTGGAAAAACCATAGCCTTGACTAGACGGACCTTTGTTGGCAAAGTAATGTCTCTGCTTTTGAATATGCTGTCTAGGTTGATCATAACTTTCCTTCCAAGGAGCAAGCATCTTTTAATTTCATGGCTGCAATCACCATCCACAGTGATTTTGGAACCCAGAAAAAGAAAGTCAGCCACTGTTTCCACTGTTTCCCCATCTATTTGCCATGAAATGATGGGACTGGATGCCATGATGTTCGTTTTCTGAATGTTGAGCTTTAAGCCAAATTTTTCACTCTCCTCTTTCACTTTCATCAAGAAGCTCTTTAGTTCTTCACTTTCTGCCATAAAGGTGGTGCCATCTACATATCTGAGGTTATTGATATTTCTCCTGGCAATCTTGATTCCAGCTTGTGCTTCTTCCAGCCCAGCGTTTCTCATGATGTACTCTGCATAGAAGTTAAATAAGCAGGGTGACAACATACAGTCTTGCTGTACTCGTTTTTCTATTTGGAACCAGTCTGTTGTTCCATGTCCAGTTCTAACTGTTGCTTCCTGACCTATATACAGGTTTCTTAAGAGGCAGGTCAGGTGGTCTGGTATTCCCATCTCTTTCAGAATTTTCCACAGTTTATTGTGATCCACACAGTCAAAGGCTTTGGCATAATCAATAAAGCAGAATTAGATGTTTTTCTGGAACTCTCTTGCTTTTTCGATGATCCAGCAGATGTTGACAATTTGATCTCTGGTTCCTCTGCCTTTTCTAAAACCAGCTTGAACATCAGGAAGTTCACGGTTCACATATTGCTGAAGCCTGGCTTGGAGAATTTTGAGCATTACTTTACTAGCCTGTGAGATGAGTGCAATTTGCGGTAGTTTGAGCATTCTTTTGGAGAAGGCAATGGCAACCCACTCCAGTACTCTTGCCTGGAAAATCCCATGGACGGAGGAGCCTGGTAGGCTGCAGTCCATGGGGTCACTAGGAGTTGAACATGACCGAGCAACTTCACTTTCACTTTTCATTTTCATGCATTGGAGAAGGAAATGGCAACCCACTCCAGTATTCTTGCCTGGAGAATCCCAGGGTTGGGGGAGCCTGGTGGGCTGCCGTCTATGGGGTCGCACAGAGTCGGACACGACTGAAGCGACTTAGCAGCAGTAGCAGCAGCAGAGCATTCTTGGCATTGCCTTTCTTTGGGATTGGAGTGAAAACTGATCATTTCCAGTCCTGTGGCCACTGCTGAGTTTCCCAAATTTGCTGGCATATTGAGTGCAGTACTATCACAGCATCATCTTTTAAAATTTGAAATAGCTCAACTGGAATTCCATCACCTCCACTAGCTTTGTTCGTAGTGATGCTTCCTAAGGCCCACCTGACTTCACATTCCAGGATGTCCGGCTCTAGGTGAGTGGGAGTGATCACAGCTTCGTGATTATCTGGGTCATGAAGATCTTTTTTGTACAGTTCTTCTGTGTATTCTTGCCACCTCTTCTTAATATCTTCTGCTTCTGCTAGCTCCATACCATTTCTGTCCTTTATTGAGCCCATCTTTGCATGAAATGTTCCCTTGGTATCTCTAATTTTCTTGAAGAGATCTCTAGTCTTTCCCATTCTATTGTTTTCCTCTATTCCTTTGCATTGATCGTACGTCAATTATTTCTCCATAAAACTTGACGAGGAGGAATTTTACTCTTTCAAGAATTCAGCCTGTAAGCCCACTTATCTTGTTTCACATAAACTACACATCATGATAAACTAGAAAATAAACAAATGAGCCAAAGAACCCTGCATGTAGTGGAATTCCCATTTCCCGCAGGACCCCTAAGAATCTAACTTTGAAAGAGGGTACTTCCATACATCCATATACTAAACACTGGCCATGCTCATTTTTATCTCTGTCACAATAAAGTGCAACGTTTTCTGTCCACATCTCAGTGGGTAGTCTTGCTGATCCCTGATGCCCAGCCCACCCAGTGCTTGGGGGGGCTGCTGGGACACATGAGTAGCCAGTGATGGCCAGCAACTTCTATTACCTTTCTAATGTACTCTGATCTTTATCCCAAAGGGGTGTTCTTAATCTTTCAGGAGAGCTGTGACACGCCTTCAAGGATCTCATGGATGTTATGCGCTCTTCCTCCAAGCAAATTTCCTATCTGTGTACACCCACAACTTCACACACATCTTTCAGAAGGTCTACATCTGAGCCTGCTAGGGCCTTACTTAGGGTGTAATAAACTTGCTAAAACATGTGAAACTGGGGGGAATTTTAGTATTGCTGAATATTAAACCCCTTGCTGATCATCTGAAGCCTCCCACTCTCCTTGCTGTATATTTATATAGATACACCTGAGAGTCTAAATAAAGGGGTTCCTACCATCCCTTCCTTCCCCTCTCTTCATGAATGGAAACAGATGGACAGACATCACTATCACTCAGTATAAAATTCACTGGAGAACAGCATTAACAGGTGAACTTTTGCCTTCAATCAGATGATAGTTTCTCAGCTGTTTGAGGAAGTGTCTCCAAGACCAATAGAGACCAGTTTTTGCTTGAAACATATATAATATCATGTATGAAACGAGTTGCCAGTCCAGGTTCGATGCACGATACTGGATGCTTGGGGCTAGTGCACTGGGACGACCCAGAGGGATGGTATGGGGAGGGAGGAGGGAGGAGGGTTCAGGATGGGGAACACATGTATACCTGTGGCGGATTCATTTTGATATTTGGCAAAACTAATACAATTTGTAAAGTTTAAAAATAAAATTAAAAAACAAAAACAAATATACAAATTAATTAATTTTCACAAAGTGATCACAACTGTGTAACTGCTACCCAGATCAAAAAATTTAAACATTATAAAGAGGCAGTAGTCCACCCCACAGCCTGTGTCCTTCTCAGTAACTATTTCTTCTCCCTTTTGTGACAGAAAACACCATTCTCAGAAATAATACCACAGATAATTAGTTTGACTTGTTTTTTGAACTCAATAAAATATTTATTATCTATAAAAAAAAAAGTTTAAGTTTACTCTTTAACCAAAGCAACATAAATCAGATTCAGAAGTGGAGCTCTGGAAGTCTGTCTGCTAGGAGATAAGAGTCTTTTCCAGTGAAAAATTTCATCCAAGGATTATATATGTATGTAAACTTTGGTTAAGTTTTCATAAAATATTTAAATTAAAAATAGTAATAATTTTAAATGGAAAGCTAAAGTTCCAGAGACTATAAAAAATGACGTCTGGAAAATCTTCCCAAATCTTGAAGCTATTTTCTTTCCTATTCGTCTTACTGTCTCTTTAGCATGATTTCCTGCTCAGCTGGCACTAATCCTAAAATAAGGGATGAATGGTTTCCCTCATAGTTCAGTCGGTAAAGAATCCACCTGCAATGCAGGAGACCTGAGTTCGATCCCTGGGTCAGGAAGGTCCCCTGTAGAAGGGAATGACAATCCACTCCAGTATTTTTACCTGGAAAATCCAATGGACTCAGGAGCCTGGCAAGCTACAGTCCATAGGGTTGCAAAGAGTGGGACATGACTGATCGACTAACCACTGCCACATAGTAATGAGGCATAACCATTTCCTATGTGTGTATTTACATGTATTCAGCAGTTACTGAAAAATGGCGTTTTTGTGTCTCTGTAAATCTACCTGGTGGCTCAGCAGTAAAGGACCTGCCTGCCAATGCATGAGACACAAGTTCGATCCCTGGGTCAGAAAGATCCCCTGGAGAAAGAGACGGCAACCCACTCCAGTATTCTCGCCTGGGAAATCCCATGAACAGAGGGGCTTGGTGGACTACAGTCCATGGGGTGGCAAAGAGTCAGACACAACTTAGTAAATAAACAACACCAAGAACAAAATCTACCAAATGTCTCTTGCATTCCAACCTTGCTTCTCTATAATGTCCCCTGACCTTTCTACTTATATAGAATGCCAGGTACAGGTCATCAAAAATTCCCCTGAAAAAGAAGAGAAACTAATGATCTTTTTCTCAGTTTATCTCAGCACCAAATCCCAGTACTATAGTGTGCATTTTTTTAATGGAAGGTCACATGAGTCACCCTTTATCAATACATGTGTAAAGAGGGTTAATTGACTCCTAAATGCTCTTGCTTTCCTTTTTACCTCTCCAAATGCAGGATTTTCCTCAATCAATCGGACAACCATCTTCCTGGGAGTAGATTATAACATTTGCTGGAGGAATATGAAAGTAGAGATCTAGGTAACATTCAGCTTTTGAAATTCAAAGTAAGTCTCACTAATGCCTTACAAGTCAGAATGTTGTCTTGAGAGCAGATTTTCTAAATTCCCTTATCTCCTGAAGTCAGGTGAGCTATGCCTGGCTTCCTGGTAGTAAGAAAATATGACATAGGAAAAGGCTAAGTAGAAGCCCACCTTCTTTTCTAGCTCAGGGCGTTGTAGTCAAGGAGGGCGAGAAGACCCAACCTCATCAGCACGGATATATTTTCCATGCACATACGACTTAGAGTGTGAGCTAAACTTTACAGCCCTGCTGTATGTCAGCGTCCCTAGTGGTGATGTTGTAGAAGCTGTGGTACACGTGTCAGTCCATCTCAGAGTTACAAGTGTGCAGAAAAATGCTTCAGCAGCCATCGTAATTACTGATTTTGGAGACATATTACTGATTTGGAGAAACTTTACTAATCTCATGAATGTAACTGACAGACCCAGATTGTATCTTGATTTTGATTCTATTTACGTAAACACTGACTCCCTGAGGTGTCTCTTGGTTGATACCAAAAGGCTTGAGTTTAAGCTCGACTTATGAAGTGGAGAAGGGAATGGCAACCCACTCCAGTATTCTTGCCTGGAGAATCCCATGGACAGAGAAGCCTGGTGGGCTACAGCCCATGGGGTCACAAAGAGTCTGACACAACTGAAGCGACTAAGCATCCAAGCATGTTATGAAGTCACTTTGGAAACTCCGGTGTCATATCTGTCCAGTGAGCCTATACGGCTGGATTCCTCCTCCCTCACACAGACATTTTATAAACACAGTTGAGAGAGTACCATGAGTTACCGCATGACAGAGTGAGACGAAACCCCACTATTGAGGGCAAGAAGCTGAAGACAGCCAAGAAGAGGAGTGAATGGACAGTCACAGAGACTGGTTCCCATGCCTTCTGTCCCCGTCACTACTGAGATTCTGAAGCGCTTAATGTTTTAGCATTAATTATTCATTTGAATTAGACATAGTCATGGAGTCATTTTTAATGAGCTTTAATGGCAAATAGCCAAAGCATCAGGCCTCTCCTCTTGCACGTTACCTGAGGGGATTCTCTCCAGATCCTTCCTGCCCTCATCTGTAATCAAAATACCGTTAACCCTTAACACCCCTGCCAGGGCTGTCAATGTCCTGTGGATACCTTAAATGCTTTGCAGAGAGGTAAAGAGGGGGAAAGGAGGGACACAAAAGAAACCAAAGAGAAATACAAAATGCATAATCAGGCTTATGTAGCAAGGTCTCTCTAGTTGTAGTAAGAACTGCCTTGATACATTCTCTGTTGTGAAGGAACATCGTAAAATAAAACACTGGGTATAAAACTCTAGAAACACAGCAAAGGTGAGGACTAATTAGGGATTTCTTGTATCAGCTTTTAAAAATCAGAATTCTCCTTGTAAAATATGTGTGCATGCTCAGTTGCTTCAGTCGTTTCTGACTCTGTGACCCCAGGGACTGTAGCCCACCATGCTCCTCTGTCCATGGGATTCTCCAGGCAAGAATACTGGAGTGGGTTGCCATGCCCTCCTGCTGGGGATCTTCCTGACCCAGGGATCAAACCCACATCTCTTGCATTGCAGCTGGATTCTTTATTGCTGATCCATAGGGAAGCCCTTTGTAAAATATATCTATTATTTAATTGTCACACATGCAACCTAGGGCAAATTTTCAAGAATACATGTTCAAATATACAGCCTATAAATGCTTGCTAAGTGAATGAATTTAAGGGAAAAAAAGAGATACTTTTTGTGGGAGGCTATAGAATTCCATCAGTAATTAACACAGGTTGTACTTTTTAGGGTCCCACCATAACTCCACCATGTTTCAGGCTATCAATTATCATTGGAAACATATGTCCATGACGTGTGTCCCCTCTCCTTTTTTTTGTCTCAGTCCCTTCCTAATGGGGCTTCCCAGGTGGCGCTAGTGGTAAAGAACCCACCTGCCAACGTAGAAGACTTAAGAGATGTGTGTTTGATCCCTGGTTTGGGAAGATCTCCTGGAGGAGGGCATGGCAACCCACTCCAGTATTCTTGCCTAGAGAATCCCCATGGACAGAGGAACTTGGCGGGCTACAGTCCATAGGGTCACAAAGAGTCAGACACAACTGAAGCAACTTAGCATACACACACACAACCTTTCTGATGAAAATGTAGAAGACAGCAAAGCATGTTAACTTCCAAGGGCCTGTCAGGACTCTTTATGATACATTTCTTATAAAGCTCTATATGGTCCCCTGAAGTTTAAATGAATTTGAATGCTTCTCCAAATACTCAGAGTACTTGCTGAAAATAACCCAGGCACCAGGGAGAACTAGAACTAGAGCCTGTTTGATTGTATTTGGCCAGGTCGAGTAATGGGGAGAGTTGAGCAGAAACAGACACCAGAAGCCTGAGGTCTGGAAGCTCGTTTTGTATCTTGGTTTGACCGTAGTCCTGGCAGAGAGAAAAAGTCTCCAGAAGTTGCTGCTGCAACTCTGCTTCCAGAAATGAGGGAGATAGCAATTTAAAAATAACTCTCGCTTTCCCAGGATCAGCCTAGCATATACAAATAGAACTTCAAGGGCTAGGCGGAGTGCTAAAGACAGAGACACTCTTTCAGTTGCCAGATGTCTGGCTATATAACTTTTTGGCACTTTATGCAACACAGAGGCAGATCTATGGATTGGATCTATAAACATTACAGTTACCATCTGACAACTGTTCAGTGGCCTCTGTCCAGTTTCTAGCGGACAGGTGTTTGAGTTGCAAAAAAAAAAAAAAAAAAATCCACCCTCACAATTGGAGCTACTAATTGATATGCCTGTTGGAAGGCCCAGAAACAAGGCCAAGAATTGAATGGGCATGAAGGCAGAAGCGTTTCGCCGTCATGGTGGTCCCTCCGTCTAAATGGGAGGCATTTGGGGAGAGTTTAGCCTGGCTGCCATGTGGGTCTGTGATTAGATGGCATCGGTTCTCCCGGCTTTGAATCTGAGGCATTTCCCAAGCCCTTAATTAACTTTCAAAAATATTAAAGATTACAGAGCTCCCCTTTTTTCTCTTGGTTTAGCATTCACAGTTTCTGCGGTGGCTTGACTTACTTGCAGACTTAAATGATACACAATTGAGGTCTTGTTTACATCTCAGAATAGAGGTTTAATGAATTGTTGCTGTTTCTCTAAGAACATTGGCCTAACGGGGAGCGCTAGCTATTAAGACCCACCAGATCCTGGGCAACCCCGAGGACATTTCTGTTCCTTCGCAAGCCAGAGACAGAACACTGGGCCCGATGGGCTGCAGGTAGCCCTGGAGGGCATGCACAAATGTGCCATACATTTAATGGTACACGAGCGCATTTGAATTTCTAAAACTCTGTGCTTGCCCTTTTAAGAGCTTCTGAGTAAAACAGAGGATTATTTATTTCATCCTATAATCTGTGCTGCATTTACTAATAGAGCTTTGAAGAACAAAGCAACCTCATCATTCTTTGAAATATAGGCCCTAAAAGAGCAAGCCTTATTTTTAGTTATTTAATAAGTTCCTTCCTTCACAAGTTTCTAATTTAGTGTGCCTCTGAATCACAGTCAATAATGTATCTAATGCTGATAATAGCATTGGCATAAGAACACTTTTCACTTTGGTGGGGTTCCTGTTAGATCCAACAATTTTGAAGGTGATGTTAAGTGGCAAATGAGGAAGAAAGCATCTCCTGTTAACTTTTTTTTGATAAGGGATACACTGTGTTTGTACTAAAGTTTGCTTGAAGAGCTGTGACGAGTAAAAGACCTTGGGTACGGGAGTAAATGCAGTGTTAAATGTAAAAGTCTTAAACTTGAGTACACTTGACCATTGAACACCACGGTTTGTACTGTGAGGGTCCACTTATCTGTGGATCTTTTTCAATAAATGCAATTTGCAAGTGCTGAACCGTGGATTGGAGGACTGACTGTAAAGTTATATGCAGACTGCCAGGTGGGTTAGTGCCCCTAACCTCCTTGTTGTTCAAGAGTCAACTGTAATTTGTCATCAGCTTTCTATAAAGTACAGTTTGAGATATATTGCTTTTAATCCTTCTGTTTAGAAACCAATACTTTAAATTACTGGCAATAACAATCTTTGCTTTAAAAAGAAATCTTTGCATCAGAGGACTGTCTCAGTAATCTGGAAACATTTCTAAATGCCTGAGTGATCACTAATGTATCTTTTTATACAATAGTTAGTAACTGGCCAGTCAATTCTGCCAAACACCAACCTGAATAGATGTTATAGTTTACCAGACTGATGGATAGTATAATTGATTTCAACCAGTTACACTACTGGAAGCTATTGAACTAGTCATGAGCAGAAGCTGAGCCCAAAGCTCAAACCACGTACTGAAGACATTGCTGTTTATTTCATTGCTTCTTTCCATGCTGACCATAGATTCCAAGGACTTGAGAGGACAGTGGTGTGAGGTCCTGAGTCCTCAGCACTAATGGTACCCTGATACCATGTCACTAAGGCAGATGCTTATCCAAATGCACTACTATCTAATGTAAATAATATGCATATATAAATACACATATTCTATATACAGATATATATTAAATATATCTCGCATGCTTGGTTGCTAAGTCGTGTCTGACTCTTTGTGACCCCATTGACTGTAGCCCACCAAGCTCCTCTGGCCATAGGATTTTCCAGGCACAAATACTGGAGTAGGCTGCCACTTCCTCCTCCAGAGATATATATTAGATATATACGGCAAAGACGATAAAGAATCTGCCTGCAATGCAGGAGACCCAGGTTCAATCCCTGGGTCAGGAAGATCCCCTAGAGAAAGGAATGATTACCCACTCCAGAATTCTTGCCTGGAGAATTCCATGGACAGAGGAGGCTGGTGGGCTACAGTCCATGGGGCTGCAAAGAGTTGGACACAACTAACACTTCCACTTTTTTCAATTATATTTTCAGGCCAAATTTTAAAAACCCAACATGAACTCGTTTTATTGAGCTTCAGGGAGGAATATATATCTTTAAAGTGTTTTTTATTGTAAAAAAGTATCAAAATACACAAGTAAAATAATAATATGAGG
>NW_011495057.1:4860601-4865564 GCF_000754665.1 Bison bison bison | reverse complement strand
CTATGTACTGACTCTTTCCCCAACTTCCACATTTATCAGTTCCTGCCTAATCCTGTTTTATCTATCTTATCACTGTTCTTGCCCTCCCAGATTATTTTGAAGCAAATTTCATATATCTCATCATTTCATCTGAAAATATTTCATTATATGCCTCTGAAAAAAAAATGGGCTGATTAAAAAAAAAAAAAAAAACCTGAAAAAGAATGATCAAATGATCACAGTTGGAGAAACTGACAATAATCCTTTAGTATTTTCTAATTTCTAGCCAGTGGTCACATTTCCCCAGCTGTTGAAAATTTTTTTAAAGTTTTATTTCTTTGATATGGGATGCAAATAATGTCCACACACTGTCCTGGTTTGTCTCAGTTAATTTACAGGTTCTTATTCTACTTTCTCCTTTTCCTTAACCATTTTTGTTGTTGTTGTTGAGGAAGAAATTGTGTTTTGTCCACAGAATTTCCTACAGTCTAGATTTTGCTAGGGTCATTTAACACGTAATTCCTATATATTGATAGATCTGAGGCTTGGTCGGATCCACACTGACTTTCATGGCAGTGCTGCTCAATGCGTGGTGTGGTGTACCTCCACCGGAAGGGGTGTAGTATCTGGGTGTCTCATCTTGTGATGTTGGCAGTCACCACTGACACCCGCCTTTCCATTAGGATCTGATTTATGTAATTCATGAGGGTTTGGAGCATGGACCTCTTCTACTGTATCATTCCTTGTTCATTTGGCTGATAGACGAATTCTATAAAGAGGAGCTTCCCTACATCAAATTCTGAGTTATGCTGTGGTATCACTCATATGCTTGAGGCAGGGATCATGCTTGATTCTTTCCCTTTATTTCTCAGTTTTTACTGAAAATTACAGTTGTCAGTGACATCAACAGAGTCAGTTAATTGCTGAATCCCAACGGAGAAGGCAATGGCAACCCACTCCAGTACTCTTGCCTTGAAAATCCCATGGACAGAGGAGCCTGGTAGGCTGCAGTCCATGGGGTCGCTAAGAGTCGGACACGAGTGAGCGACTTCACTTTGACTTTTCACTTTCATGCATTGGAGAAGGAAATGGCAACCCACTCCAGTGTTCTTGCCTGGAGAATCCCAGGGACAGAGGAACCTGTTGGGTGCCATCTCTGGGGTCACACAGAGTCAGACACGACTGACGCAACTTAGCAGCAACAATCTCAGATTAACAAAACCAGCATTACCACCAATATTTTTTTCTGGTTTTTTTTTTTTTTTTGGGAGGGGGGTGCGGTGATGCAGTTCTTGATCTTTAGAGTATATTCCATTAAAGGTTTTCAATAAAATCTGTTTTAACATCACCCAGAGAACTCTCTGTATGTTTATGCCACCAACTATATATACATTTAGGTTCACTTATCTCATTTTTATTTTACTTTTTAGGATTTTTTTTTTTGTAATTTGACTGTTACATAAAATATTTACATAATACCAAAATCAAGTCTTCAAGATATATTCAAGAACTCTAGCTACTATCCCTAATTCATCAATGTCATTCACTCCCTCTCCTTAGGTAACTAGTTTATTTTATGGTTTATGTTTATACTATTTATTTTAAAAAGAAAATATATGCAGAAATATAGACATGCATTTGCATCTCTCTTTCTTTGATACAGGGAAGTAAAATAGACTCATTCTATTTATCATATATTTTTCACTTAACACTACATCGTAGAGGTAACTCTATAGTTGGTTATGAATATATTTCCACTCCTTTTCACAGCTGCATAATACTTCATTGTACAGCTTTTCGACGGTTCACTCAACCAGTTCCCTATTAATTACATTTGCATTGCTTCCAGTTTTTATTCTTACTAAACTGCAATTTCTAGTCTTCTAACTGTATCTTAATGTGTTTGCCAATGTATCTTTAAGATAGATTCCTGGAAATAAGATTGATGGGTCAAAGGGTAAATGCATACATAATTTTGCTAGATTCTTCCAAGTTCTCCTTCACAGGGTTTGTACCATGTTTTATTCCTTCCAGCAGTATTTGATATACTTGTTTCCCCACAGCCTTTCCAACAGAGTTTATTGTCTTGCTTGGATTTTATCCAATCTGATAGTGGAGAAACATCATCTTGGTGTAGTTTTATTTTGCATTTATTTTATTGTTAGTAAAACTGAGTATATTTTCCTATGTTTAAGAACCACTTGACTTTCTTTTTCTGTGTACTGTTTTTTCATATCTCTAGCCACTTTGAGGTTGCTGCCTTTTTGTGTTCTATTTTTAGAACCTAATTGTATGTCAGAGATAGTGCTAGAAACAATAACATCTTATCTGTAATAAGTGCAAATTATTTTTCCAAATGTCAATTGTCTTTTTCCCCAATCTGTTGTGTAGGCATGTGTCTATGTGCACATATTTTATTGTGTATTATCAAATATTCCCTTTTTTATTGCCTTATTAATTCTGGATTGAGTCTTAGGAAGGTTCTCTTAGATCCCAGGTTGTAGAGAAGTTTACTTGTGATTTTATTTGATTACTTGGCATTTAAGTCTCTATTCATTTTGAATATATCCTGGCATACACCATGAAGAATTGATGTAATTTCATCATTTTCTGTATGGCTATCCAGTTATCCCATTATTGCTTCTTAAATAGTTTATCTTTTTCCCTGTGTGATTTGAAATGCTACCTTTTCTGAATGACATTATACGTACTTTATTTATTCATTATGAATTTCACATGTGGGTGGATTCGATTCCAGGCTTTCCCATTCTGTCTCATTGCTGTTGTCAATATCAAAATATTTTAATCATGGAGGCCTTATTGTACACTTTGCTGATACGCCTAGTCCCCTCCTAATTGCTCTTCTTTCTCATGGTATTCCTGGTTGTTCTTTTTCATTTGTTTTTCCAAACAACATGTAAGTGTTTTGTTTACATTCAGGGAAAAAACCTGATGGCATTCTTGTTGTTAATGCTTTAAACTGTTTATTAGGGAGCACTAACAACTTTATGATGTCAAGTCTTTTTATTTAAATACATGGTGTGTCTTTTCACTTGTTCAAGTTTATTTAGTTTCTTATAAGAATGTCGTATGATTTTTATAATATAGGTTTGGTTTTGAATATATCTTGCTAATTTCACACCTACATATTTTGTTTTCCTTTTTGCTATTTTATTAATAAATGGGGTCTTCTCTTGAATCATGTGCTTTTTAAATTATGTGCATAAAGGCTATTGGTTTCTATGCTAATTTTGTAAACTACTAAACCCTCTTACTGTTTGCAGTGGTTTCATTGATTCTTTTCCATTTTTATTATAATTTTATTCTTTGCAACTAAAGATAATTTTTGTTCATTTTTATTATAATATAATCTTGTTCTTTGTAACTAAAAATAATTTTACAGATTTCTTTTCCATGCTTATGCTTCTTATAGCTTTCTCTTGTCTAATTGCATTAGCCAGTACCTACAACATAGTGTTAAATAGTGGTGTGCATTCCTGTCTGTCTCTTCTCCCTGTCTACATGGCAACCCACTCCAGTGTTCTTGCCTGGAGAATCCCAGGGATGGGGGAGCCTGGTGGGCTTCCATCTATGGGGTCGCACAGAGTCGGACATGACTGACGCGACTTAGCAGCAGCAGCAGCAGTGTTTTGTAATTTAGGTACATTTAAATATCTGATCTTGAAACTTATCCTGGCTTGTGCTATGAGGGATTCTAGTTTGTCTTTTTCCATATGTCTATGCAGTTTTCCCAACATGGAAGATTTTAAATCATTTTGTCAGAGCAATGAGGTAAGAACAGCACATTCTTACTTTGAGCTCAGCGTGGCATGTCTCTGAATACCCTTGTTAGCACAGTGAGCCAGGAGGTGGCGTTGGAGCAGTCCCCGCACCTACCTCCCCTCTGCTCCCAGCGCTCCTGCTCAGGGTGCTGTGGTTGCCAGCTACACATCTCAGACTCCATGGTTGTCAGCTACTAGGCCTTGAGTCTTGGACTCACAGTTCTGGAGTCAACAACTTGGTGAGTTGCTTGGCTTCATTCAGTCCAGCTGCCCAAGTTGAGATGGCTAGACTCCTGGAGGGAAGACAACTCTGGACAGAGACCACTGCTCTTCATCCCTGGAAGAGTTCCAAGTGATGGAAACTGGGCTGCAGACTGCCCATTTTGGGGTGGGCAAAGGTAAGAGGTTTATTTCCTTAATTTATAAGTACCTACCAACAACTTCCCTTTTGCCTCTTGGTCTTCAAAGCCTAAAACATTCATTAACTATCTGACTCTACCATAAAAACTTCAGTGACACCTGCTGTAGATTATGTAACTGATTGAATAAAAAACAGTGAATTTATTCACAGTTGCATCTTATTCTTCAATATCCTTTTCCATCAACTGTTCCATGAATATAAATTCTGCCCTTATTTGCCTTCTTCCTCTTATGCCCAAAAGTGAAAATGAAAAAAGGGCTTCTCTGGTGGCTCAGATGATAAAGAATCTGCCAGCAGTGCAGGAGACTTGGGCTCAATCCCTGGGTCAGGAAGATCCCCTGGAGAAGGGAAAGGCTACCCCACTGCAGTATTCTTGCCTGGAGAATTCCTTGGACAGAGTAGCCTGATGGTCTACAGTCTATGAGGTTGCAAGGAGTCAGACATGACTGAAGTGACTAACATGTTCCCTTTTTTTTTAAAGCATAAACTCCTTGATGATGGAAATCTCTTCTTACTTATTTTTTAAATTTTCTCATAGGAATGCACATTTTCACATGAGGTGCTCAAATACATTTGTTAGATTCAGTTCAGTTCAGTCCAGTCGCGCCCGACTCTTTGCAACCCCATGAATCACAGCACACCAGGCCTCCCTGTCCATCACCAACTCCCAGAGTTCACTTAAACTCATGTCCATTGAGGCGGTGATGCCATCCAGCCATCTCATCCTCTGTTGTCCCCTTCTCCTCCTGCCCCCAATCCCTCCCAGCATCAGGGTGTTTTC
>NW_011495057.1:4847507-4860501 GCF_000754665.1 Bison bison bison | reverse complement strand
CTCTCACATCCATACATGACCACTGGAAAAACCATAGCCTTGACTAGA
Organism: Bison bison bison; assembly: GCF_000754665.1. Taxonomy (NCBI): domain Eukaryota; kingdom Metazoa; phylum Chordata; class Mammalia; order Artiodactyla; family Bovidae; genus Bison; species Bison bison. Next base: position 4,860,453 of record NW_011495057.1, on the reverse strand, counting down.
CAGACCTTTGTTGGCAAAGTAATATCTCTGCTTTTCAATATGCTATCTAGGTTGGTCATAACTTTCCTTCCAAGGAGTAAGCGTCTTTGAATTTCATGGCTGCAATCACCATCTGCAGTAATTGACACAAATTTTCATAAAACTATCCAGTTGAATACATTTTTTCTATTTTCTCCTATGTCCACAATAATTTCTCACTCTTCCCTTTTCTCGCTCACTAATTGTTATTTCTTTCCCTGGAGCAGAAAGGCTCTCTCTCCTGTTGACCTCAAATGAGCCTCATCCTGGTGCTGCCACCGTCACCTTTTATTGATTAAGTGCTGTATCTCTAATGCTTGCTCAGTTCCTGCTCCCACATTCCTCCTCCCCTCACACTTATGATTATTTCACTCCCACCTACAGACTCAGGAGCTTTATAACCTGCCTTAATCTATTTTTTGTTTTTTAGTAAGATGTTGGTTAGAAATTATAAACTTAGAAAAACGAAAATATAACGTGGATATCTCCTTCCTTTTTAATTATTGAGAAATATCATTTCCTAATGGGCTTCCCATGTGGTATTAGTGGTAAAGAACCTGCCTGCCAATGCAGGAGACACAGGAGATGCTGGTTTGATCCCTGGGTCAGGAAGATTCCCTGAAAGAGGGCAAGGCAACCCACTCCAGTACTCTTGCCTGGAGAATCCCATGGACAGAAGAGCCTTGTGGGCTATAGTCCATAGGGTCACACAGAGTTGGACACGACTGAAGAGGCTTAGCATGCACATACATATAGTTTCCTAATAAATGAATTTCTAGGTCAAAAGAAAAGTGTATTTATTATTTTTTGTACTTGAACACAAAATAACTTTCTAATGCTACTTCAAGTATAGTAATGTTTAAACAAATTACCTAAAACTTCTTGTCAGAGGTCAGAAGACTGCTGTTGCAAGTGCTGAACTTCTGTAATGGGTTAGGAGTTTTGAGAAGAATTTAAGTTGTGGTGTGAGGCTAAGAAAGGCTTTCCAGGTTACCACAGTGATTCTGTTAGTTCAGAAACCGGACGTGAACCCAAGAAGGGCAGTCCTGAAAACAGCCAGGGCATCTGAATTACCCTATTCATCTTCTTCGCAGAAGAGGCTGTGTTCACCGCCTCTCCTGGTGCAGGGAGAACATCTGACTTCTTGGGCTTTCTCTCGGGGCTCTGTGGGGGTGGGGCTGCTTTGTGATGCTGAGTTATGTGGTCAGAGCAAAAGCCCAAGGACCCCAGGTTAGAATTTGGGCTGGATTTTGCGTATAGTATTATATTCTAATCCCTTATGGCTGTTGGAGATTTACATGATTTCTTACCAAAAAGCGCTGAAGACAATGACTGGTTCACAGTAGGCATTTAGTAAGTGTTAGCTCCTCCCACCCTCGTGGTTCCCAACCTCCTGATCTACCTTTGGTGGTGGTGAATTTCCCTGGCCCTTTTGTAAACTCGACAGGATACATTGCCAACACCCACCCTCCCAACTACCATCGAAAAGGCAGACAAATGAACATCTTTCGATGGCTTGGACACTTGTCAGTCATGTGCTGCTCACCTGACACCGCTCACGTGGGCCTAGGAACCATTTGCTGCAGTAATTTGATGCAGTTCCATCTGAGAGGCTGAGCAACCGAGGGCTGGAGAGACCTTGGAGATCATCTACTATAACCCGCGCATTTGTCACAGGAGGCCCAGAGCAGCCACACGGATTGCCCAAGGTCGTGGAGTTAATTACGGCAGAACAGGGGCTGCTTTCCAGGCTTCTGCCGTCCCGGGGCAGCGCTGTTCCACTGCACAATACTGATTGAGCAGTTTTCCCTCTGGGTAATAGAAGCCTGGAAGCAAACGTCGAAATGCAGTACATTATCTCAAATTAAATTTGCCCAATCACAGCCCATTCAATTCAAGAAGCTCTGAACTTTAATTCACTTGAGTCATACTTTTGCAGACAGAATTTTGGCCAAAATGAGTTCTCAGTTCTGAAGACTAGCTTGACATGTAGACGTGGTTTAGGATCGCTTTTCCAAAAAGAAACTAGTGAGACAAGCTCCACTGTGGGTCATCAAATCTGGCTGGATGTATCTGTCTCCTTACTGGAATGTCTTGTGTTTTCAGTACTATTAGTATCGTCAGCCAGACAGACTTCAGCGTTCAAACCCATTGATGGTAGTACAAGCAGATGTTACACTTTGGGGTTTCATCATTCTTTGGTGATAGAGTTTAGAATCTATATTAGCCTTTAAAAAAAATTGAATTAGATATTGTGTCCTCCAGACCTTATACTGGCCTTTTCAGGAGTGAAGACTGCTAGGTTCCAGTATTTGAAAATACTTTCATGATTTTCTATGGCATTTACTAAAAGGTCAGTCGATCATGCTTATTTTTCCTCCATAGTTTCTTTCTAACAAACACTGCCTTTTATTTGCAGCAGCCATTTTAAAAATTCAATTTATTTAATCTAAAAAAAAAGCTCACCAATTTCTGTCACTTCCCACCCACCCCTTGCAACCATCAATCTGTTCTCTGTAACAATGAGCTTGGGCTTTTGTTTTGTTTTGTTAGATTCCACATATAAGAGAGATCATACGGTATTTTTCTTTCTCTGTCTGACTTAGTTCACTTAGCATAGTGCCTTCAAGTTCCATGCATGTTGTTACAGATGGAAAGATTTTGTTCTTTTTTATGGCTTAATCGTATTCCATTACACTGATTGATAGCTAGATGGAGGTATATTAATACCACTATTTCTTTATCCATTGATTGATCAATGCATTGTTTCCATACCTGGGCTATTGTAAATAATGCTGCAATGAACATGAGGGTGAATGTATTTTTTCAAGTTAGTATTTTCATTTTTTTTGATAAATATTCAGAAGAGGAATTACTGGATCATATGGTAATTCTATTTTTAATTTTTTAAAGAATCTCCATATGTTTTCCACGATTGCTGTGCTAATTTATACTCCCACCAATAGCGCACAAGGGTTCTCCTTCCTCCATCCTTACCAATACTAGTTACTTCTTATCTTTTTATATGGCCATTCTAATAGGTATGAGGTGATATTTCATTGTGGTTTTGATTTGCATTTCCCCGACGATTAATTTGTTGAGCATCTTTTCATGTACCCTTTGGCCAATTGTATGTCTAGTCATATCTTCTGCCCATTTTTAAATCAACATTTTTACTATTGAATTGTATACGTTTTTTATATATTTTGGATATTAGTCTCTTAACAGATATATGATTTACAATTATTTTTCTCCCATTTAGTAGTTTGCCTTTTTTATTTTATTGATGATTTTCTGTGCTGTGCAGAAACTTTTTAGTTTCAATGTAGTCCCACTTGTTTAGTCTTCTTGTTTCTTTCATTTTTGATGGCAGATTCAAAAAATTACAACAAAACCTATGCCAAGGAGGTAATGACATTGTTTTCTTTCAGGAGTCTTATCATGTCAGATCTTATGTCTAATGCTCTAATCCCTTTTCAGTTATTCTTTGTGTTTGGTATAAGATAGTGGTCCAGTTTCATTCTTTTGCATGTGGTTGTCCAATTTTGCCAACATTATTTATTTAAGAGATTGTCTTTGCTCCACTGTATATTCTTATACTTTTGTCATATATGTGAGGATACTTTCCTGGGCTCTCTATTCTGTTCTATTGGTCTCTGTGTTTGTTTTTATGCAAATATACTGCTTTAATTACTATAGCTTAATAATATAGTTTGAACGTGGGGAATGTGATGCTTACAGCTTTGTTCCTCTCTCTCAAGATTGCTTTGGCTGTTCAGAGTCTTTTGTGGTTCCACACAAATTTTAGGGTTGTTGATTCTATTTCTTTGAAAAAAACTATTGGAATTTTAATAGGGATTGCACTCAATCTGTATATTACTTTAGGCAGTTCAGTTCAGTGCAGTTGCTCAGTCGTGTCTGACTATTTGCAACCCCATGGACTGCAGCACACCAGGCTTCCCTGTCCTTCACCAACTCCCAGAGCTTACTCAAACTCACGTTCATCAAGTCGGTGATGCCATCCACCCATCTCATCCTCTGTCGTCCCCTTCTCCTCCTGCCTTCAATCCCCAGGATCAGGGTCTTTTCCAGTGAGTCAGTACTTCACATTAGGTGGCCAAAGTATTGGAGTTTCAGCTTCAACATCAGTCCTTCTAATGAATATTCAGAAAATCTGAATTATTAGATTATTCTAATAATTTAGAATATTTTTCCTTTAGGATGGACTGGTTGGATCTCCTTGCAGTCCAAGGGACTCTCAAGAGTCTTCTCCAACACCACCATTCAAAAGCATCAATTCTTCGGTGCTCAGCTTTTTTTATAGTTCAACTCTCACATCTACACATGACTACTGAAAAAACTGTAGCTTTGACTGGATGGACCTTTCTTGGCAAAGTAATGTCTCTGCTTTTTAGTATGCTGTCATAGCTTTTCTTCCAAGGAGTAAGCATCTTTTAATTTCATGGCTGCAGTCACCATCTGCAGTGATTTTGGAGCTCCCCAAAATAAAATCTATCACTGTTTCCATTGGTTCCCCATCTATTTGCCATGAAGTGATGGGACCAGAGGCCATGGTCTTAGTTTTCTGAATATTGAGTTTTAAGGCAGCTTTTTCACTCCTCTTTCACCTTCATCAAGAGGCTCTTTAGTTCTTCTTCACTTTCTGCCATAAGGGCGGTGTTATCTGCATATCTGAGGTTATTGATATTTCTCCCGGCAATCTTGATTCTAGCTTGTGTTTCATCCAGTCCGGCATTTCGCATGATGTACTCTGCTGCCGCTGCCGCTGAGTCACTTCAGTAGTGTCCGACTCTGTGCGACCCCATGGACAGCAGCCCACCAGGCTCCCCCGTCCCTGGGATTCTCCAGGCAAGAACACTGGAGTGGGTTGCCATTTCCTTCTCCAATGCATGAAAGTGAAAAATGGAAGTGAAGTCGTTCAGTCATGTCTGACTCTTCGCGACCCCATGGACTGCAGCCTACCAGGCTTCTCCATCCATGGGATTTTCCAGGCAAGAATACTGGAGTGGGGTGCCATTGCCTCTGCATAAAAGTTAAATAAGCAGGGTGACAATACACAGCTTTGAGATACTCCTTTCCTGATTTGGAACCAGTCTGTTGTTCCATGTCCAGTTCTAACTGTTGCTTCTTGACCTGCATACAGATTTCTCAGGAGGCATGTCAGATGGTCTGGTATTCCCATCTCTTGAAGAATTTTCCACAGTTTGTTGTGGTCCACACAGTCAAAGGCTTTGGTGTAGTCAATAAAACAGAAGTAGATGTTTTTCTGGAACTCTCTTGCTTTTTCGATGATCCAGTGGATGTTGGCAATTTGATCTGTGGTTTCTCTGCCTTTTCTAAATCTAGATTGAACATCTGAAAGTTCACGGTTCACATACTGTTGAAGCCTGGCTTGGAGAATTTTGAGCATTACTTTACTAGCGTGTGAGATGAGTGCAATTATGTGGTAGTTTGAGCATTCTTTGGCATTGCCTCTATTTGCAATTGGAATGAAAACTGACCTTTTCCAGTCCTGTGGCCACTGTGAGTTTTCCAAATTTGCTGGCATATTGAGTGCAGCACGTTCACCTCATCATCTTTTAGGATCTGAAATAGCTCAACTGGAATTCCATCACCTCACTAACTTTGTTCATAGTGATTCTTCCTAAGGCCCACTTGACTTCACATTCCAGGATGTCTGGCTCTAGGTGAGTGCTCACAGCATCGTGGTTATCATGCTTTAGGCAGTAGGGACATTTTAATAGCATTCATTCTTCAAATCCATGAACATGGAATATGTTTCCCTTTATTTGTGTCTTCTTAAATTTCTTTCATTAATGTCTTGTAGTTTTCAATATAAAGATCTTTCACCTCCATGGTTAAATTTATTCCTAAGGAGTTTCTTGGTGGGGGGAGGGGAAACAATTGTAAATGGGGTAATTTATTAAATTTCTCTTTCTTATAGTTTGTTATTAGTGTAAAATATGCAATAATTTTTGTGTGTGTTGATTTTGTATCCTACAACATTACTGAATTTGTTTACTAGGTTTTTTTTTTTTTTGATGGAGCCTTTAGCGTTTTCTATATATAACACCATGCCATCTGCAAATAGTGACAGGTTATCTTCTTCCTTTTCAATTTTGATGACTTTTATTTCTTTTCCTTATTAATTGCTAGGACTTCCATTACTATGTTGAATAAAAGTGACGAGACTGGACATCCTTGTCTTGTTCCTGATCTTAGAGGAAAATCTTTCAACTTTTCACTGTTGAGTATGACATTACCTGTATGGGTTTTTCATGTATGACCTTTATTATGTTGAGATATAGTCCCTCTGGGATTCCCAGGTAGCACTAATGGTAAAGAATCTGCCTGCCAATGCAGGAGACATCAGAAATATGGGTTCAGTTCTGGGTCGGGAAGATCCCCTGGTGTAGGAAGTGGCAACCCACTTCAGTATTCTTGCCTAGAAAATTCTGTGGACAGAGGAGCTTGGCAGCCTACAGTCCATGGTGTCGCCAAGAGTCAGACATGACTGAGCATGCATGTGTGATCCCTCTATACTTACTTTATTAAGAGTTTTTATCATGAATGGATTCTAGATTTTTGTCAGATGCTTTTACTGCATCTGTTGAGATGACCATATTATTTTTATTTTTCAGTCTATCAGTGTGGTATGTCACATGGACTAACTGGCGGATGTTTAATCGTCTTTGCATTTGCTGCACCCATTATCTCAAGAACTGACTGGGGCAAGTTGTGGATTGCAACTTAAATGAGATGGTAGGGCAGCATTTATGAGGATGGGAGAAGAGTAGCATTGGTTCCATATGTTTTTGAGGTATTGTTCATCTCTTGTTTTTGTCACTCTTGCCTGAATATGTTAATTGGTGGCAATGGCAATGTTTCTAAAAGGGTCATGCATGAATTGCCTCCATCAGAAACACCTGGGCAGTTGTTAAAAAACAAAAATGCTTGGGTCCCACTCCAGACCTCCTGAATCAGAATCTTTGGGAATGGATCATAGATCTGCATCTTAATCAAATTTCCTGAATAAACATTTAAAATCTGAGAATCATGGGAGCTGTTCATTTGATGTGCCAGATAATTTTTCCTCTTTACAATATCTTGTTGTTTCTTAGTCACTAAGTCCTGTCTGACTCTTTTGCAACTCTGTGAACTATAGCCCACCACGCTCCTCTCTCTGTCCATATGATTTCCCAGGCAAGAATACTGGAGTGGATTGTCATTTCCTTCTCTGAGGATCTTCCCAGACTAGGGATTGAACCGCCTCTCTTGCATTGGCAGGCAGATTCTTTACCACTGAGCCACCAGGGACACCACTTTACAACATCGACTAAGATTTATAATCCATTCAACTTTATAAATCACATTTACATATATTGTCTCATCTTGTCTGTATAAAAATCCCATGGGATATTATTTTCCCAATTTTACTTACAAGTAAATTAAGGCTCAAAACTCTTAAGTGACTTTTACAAGCCCACACACGAGTAGTATCTCTGGGACTTGAAGCTGGTTCTATGAATTTCAATTTTATGCTATTTTCGGCACTCACTCCCTCTATCTGCTTACCTTGAGAATAGGTAAAGGGTCGCCAGGTGAATGTGTGTGTCTTCGTCCAGGTCTTGGGGTCGGGGTTTACCATAATTGCAGGCCAAGGATACAGGAGAAAATAAACAGCCTCAGGAGCACAGGGTCTTGAAAGTTCAAACCTATAAACCTTAAAGCAATGGGAAATATTACTCCTATGAGTGTTACAGTGGTTCTTTGTTCCATCAAAGCAAATTACACAGAGATACCATGAACTGATGCAAATTCTGTCCAGTCATCCATCAACCTTTCAAGGACCACTACTCAATAACATAGACTATCCTCTATTTTTATTTATCCTTTTTCTCTTTTGTTTCTGATGTTCTTCTCTGGGTTGTTTTGTGGCTTATTTATACTTCCATCCCTCCTAGTGTTAAGAGAGGGGTGAGAGAGGAAATAAAATTGAATGAATATTGGTGCTGGTAAGAAGCCTGGTGAAAAAGCAGTTGCAACTATCACTTTATTATCAGGTCTTGGAATTATTTGTGTGTTTCAATTATCCATGTTGTCTACATCCCCTGTTATCCCAGATAAGGATTATATTACTTTATTGACATCGCTTCTTAGCAAGTGTATTGCTACTTGTTCAGTGCAATGGGCTGTGGCAATTCACGACTTTTTTTAAAGACAAACACAGCATGAATTATCTCAAACCAACTCTCAGTTATTCAAGGGTTAATGATCCAATGTGTGAGTTTTACAAGCACTATGCTTCTTCCCTGTCTCCCTCCTGTTCTCTGGCTTTAGGTCATTTGGTTGCTTATTAGCATCTCCACCAGAGGATATTTAAGTTAAATTAAACTCAAACTAATCTTTTTCACTATGGTGGTGGCTTTCGATGTATCCTGAAATAAGAGAAGGCGGTCCAAAAAGATAAAATTTCTTCTGTTCTTTTTAAATTTCCAATCCTACTCCTTTCCTCCATTAACACAGAGAAATTAATAGTTTGCTTTAGCTCTCTTATGGAAATAGGGTATGCAAGCCTTGTCATTTTCAAAATTCTCTCCTTGAGCTGCTAGGGAAATTGGACAAATACTCTTCAGTTCTTTGAAACAGTGTACAATACAAAATTCACTGATGAGACCAAAGAGTTTAGGAAACTGGCTCAAAATTGTCCAATAACATGTCCAAGCAATTTAGCCTGGTGTGAAAGTCAGGAATAAGCACCTTGAATGGATGAATTCTTTGGTCTTCTCTTCCTCTCTCTGCCCCGCTCCATCTAGGTGCTAAATGAACACTGAAATGGCCAAAAGGTAGCCAGTTGCAGGCAAGAGAGAAAAAGGTGGTGATTACCCTCCAAACAAACAAGAGAGGTAACAAAAAGTACTTTTCCTTTCTCTTTCTCCAGATTCCAAGTAACCTCTCTTCCTCTTAGTCTAAAAGCTTACTAAGAACTCTGCCCGGCTTACTGTGTTGCCAGGAGGCTGGAGTCACCACAGAGCAAGGACAGCAACCTGCCACTGTCCCCGCTAGGTCTTTACAGGCTAAAGGCCAATGCCCAACCCGTTCCGAGGGAGACCTGAGCACCTACGTGGGCCCAAGTATGTAGAACGTGGTGTAGCATCTTATTCGGGCAGAACCCTGTATCATGTTCTAGGAAGATATAAATTGGCAAGGATTTCACTGGCAGGCAGAAGGAATCCATTTTCTAGCAGGGGGTTCTTGGATGAAAATCTCTCCATCCATTTTTGCATGCTTTTTCCTCTTTCTATGAATTATTCTAGAGAGAGACATCAGAGTTGTGCTGGCTCTGAAGAATCCAGAACAAGGTAGAGTTTTATAACCTGGAAAAGTATTCACAACTTCCGTCAAAGGACTTCTGAGATAAATGGCAGAAATCTACCCTGGCTGATTTCTAAGGATATATATTGTGTAAGAAAAAGGGTCTTTTGGAATGGGGTCCTTGTTATGTGGGAGTGTTTTATTCAGGTCCAGAGAAACCGGAAAGTTGTGTAATCGGTAGTATTTTAAACTTGTTCTAAGTCTATATCTTAATCAGTGGCATTCTCAGCTACTTTGAATTTTTGCACTTTTAAAAGTTCTTGATTGTGTCATATTCTATATAGATTCAAGACTTTATACTTAAGCCAGAAATTCTATCATTACTTTCAAAAAGATAAATTAGAAATATATTGGAAAAATAAAACTGTCACTTCAAGACCTATAATTAATTTTGTATTAACTTGGGTTCACAACTGTCTGGGAGCAAAAGAAATATATTTCTGTTAGATGATAAACTATATTTTTAAGACTCTAAGGATGACACATTAGGGATGTGTATGTGTGTGTGTGTGTGTGTGTGTGTAAAATTCTTCCTCTTCCCATCAATAATGTACCTGTTTTGCCTCATTTTGTTAATCTATAAAATGGGGTAATAATTGCTGACATATCTGAGAAGTCTTTGGCCAACAGTGTAAATATTATAATACTGAAGCTTTCATATCTCAGGGGTAACTTGAGAGTGAATAATAATCAAAGCATCCAGCCCAATGTAAGAAAAATAATATTGTGTGGACTTCACGCTGCATGATTTTATTAAACTTAGGCTTCATGTCTCCATGGCAAGTGGATCCCCAAAGCCCAGGCAGCAGGAATGTTGGTGCTTCCTCTGAAAATAAAGTTAACAATATCTAAGAAACATGCGATGTAATCCATTGTCATTGTTTTTGCATATGATTTTAGTTGTAGTGTGTCTGAGAGAAAAAGTTCATTTTCTTTAAGATGTGCTATCCATCTTCCTTGGGCCCAGAAATTACATCCTAAATAATTAAAATAACAACGCACCTGCACTGAACTATCTTAATAGTGAGAATATGGGCTGTCCGTGGCAGGGACGAATAGCAGCCAGGGATAGAATTAACCTTTCTTTCACACAGAAGACTGCTGAGTTCAGAATCATTTTCTTTATGACTTTTCCTAAGAATCCTAGAGGAAAAAAGTCCACAACACCCTATCCCAAAATAGTCATCCAGGCACTATGTGTGATAAAATAAGGTGGTGATAAACCAGCCTGACCTCTGCATTAACTCCTGGTGGTTAAAATTCTGTTCTTATAACAGGAATTCTAATTTACTCTTCACATCACAGATGCAAAGGTGTCAGATATTAACCGAGTGAGGATTACCCTGATGCCCTGCTTTGCAGGCTTCCTTTGAAGACTCCAGGGGATATAAAGGCATTTAGCTGTTTCCTTTTCTTTCTCTCTAGAGGCATCTGGCTAAGTCAGGTGGAACACATTCCCCAAGCTCCCATTTATTACACGCTCTCTTCCTGCACTGGCTTCCCCCACTTCCCACCACTCTATCTTTCTTGGCCTCCCCCAAACATCTTTATCCAGAACCAAGGATTATGTTTGTTTCTGGAATTTCCATCAGGATAAAGAGAAGGAACAGACTCATGTCAGGGACACTCCCTGAAAACCAGAAAGTCTATGATTGCACAAACACACACCCGTGCATAGCAGCCCGTGACCCCCTCTCACCACACTCTCCTGCTTTCTACATTCAATGCTGATAAAGGCCTTCTTTGGCTCAAGGAGTGTAGTTTATTTAGCCATCCCCCAGATATAAATCACATTTACCTCTCTCCAGAAGACAGGCACCTTGCTTTTCAAGGCTGTCATAAAGAGGAAAATAGAGCTTGGCTCAAAAGTGGCATAATACTTGCTATTCTTATATGTTCAGATTGTCAACATAACTCTCCAGTGAACGCACAAAGCAGAACCCCAGGCAAGCCTGTGAAAGTTCTCTTCAGAATGTTGTTTTTGTTTTGCTCGTCACTCATGTAGATTCTCAGCCAACTAATGGAAATGACATAAGGAGCATATTTTCTCTGTGCGTTGTGGGGGACAATTAGACCCAGTGAGGCAAGATCAGATGGTTGAGGGTCAAGTGCTTCCAGCTTAGACCTTTCCTGGTACACATCTGTAGGCTGTCTGTTCACTGCTGCAATTTGCATTCTAATCAGCATCCTACCCCCATCCCCCGCACCTGTAGGCTTTCTGCCTGTGTCTGCATCCGTAACCCATGGTGACCAGGAGCAGAGACGAAGGGGAGACAGTCTGATCTCTGAAAAGCCCAGTGGCAGGCCCTCTTCCTGCAAACAGAAGCAGCAGGAGCACGATGAGAGCCTAGGTGGCCATTGGGAAATAGGATGCTTTTCTCTTCTTTCCGCACAGGTTTTTCTTTCTATTCATCCATTCTAGAGAGCAAAAAGTTCTAGGTACCAATACCCAGCTCTCATGAAATGAAATGAAAAATTACACACATTTTTCTCCGCTGGAAACATGATTTATTTGAATTGTTTTCCCCTCTGTAATGATATTTTCAGGAAAAAAAATACATACATGAGGTTAAAAAAGATCAAAAAGGACGAGACGATGAATGCAATGAAAAGGACCCCAGACCCAGAAACAGGTACTCTTGTCAATTTTTGTTATCCTTCCAGAAATAGTCTTTGTGTGTATGTATTTATATCCAAGATACTATGTGTATGTCTAAATTCACAGGTCTTTACTTGGATCAGGAAACGAGTGGTTGAGGGAGTGGGGAACCAGGAGTCCAGACCCTTATCCAGTTTTTATGTAGGAAAGCCCACGGGCACTGGCTACAGGCACTACCCCGGGCCTGCACCCTTCTAGGGAAAGTCCTGCTTTCATTATTCTTGTTTTACAAAAAGACCAAAACTGTACATGTGTTTGTGTGTATATGTGTGTGTGTATATGTGTGTGTGTATAAACTTTGTTTTAGTAACGAAAACGAAAGCCTGCACTTACACTACTCATTTTGCTTTTGAAAAACAGTTTATTTTATTATTGGCAACCCACTCCAGTATTCTTGCCTGGAGAATTCCATGGACAGAGGAGCCTGGCGGGCTGTAGTCCATGGCATGACAAAGAATCGGAAGCGACTGAGCGACTAACACACACGTTATTTATGTGCTTCTGGCCGTGCTGGGTCTTCCTTGCTGCGTGCGGGCTTTCTCTAGTTGCAGGGAACGGAGGCTACTCTGTAGGTGTGACGCATGCTCAGTAGTTGTGCCTCACCGGCTTAGTTGCCCCTCAGCGTGTGGGATCTTCCTGGACCAGGGATCGGACCCTGTCCCTGGCATCAACCATTTGACTTCCAGGGAAGTCCTCATTTTGTTTTTTTCCCCCACATAACAAAAGAATTTCAAGTTCATTTGATATCAGTGTATAAAAAAATACCACATAAAATAGATATTATAATGATGGTTTTTCAAATGGCAAGAATAGGAAGAAGGAAAGGAAAGGAGGAGAGTGGGGATGGAGGAAAGAAGGGAGGGAGGGAAGAAA
>NW_011495057.1:4834490-4847281 GCF_000754665.1 Bison bison bison | reverse complement strand
ACTTTCCAAACCTAGTTTCATCTGCTACTTTCTGTAATAAGGATGTGTGAGGTCCAGGTGTCCTTGAGCACCCTTTCAAAGGAGAAGTGGGACCTCTTCTCCCCACTTGCCTAAGCAAGAAGGGTACATGGTAGGGGTGCCTTGGGGCTGGCCATGGTGGCCCCTGAGGACCCGTGTCCTGGCCTCTCTCTGGGCTGGCAGAGCAGGCAGCACTGAGTTAAGGGCGGAGGAGGAGGTGCAAATTGCTTCTCTTCCACCTTCCATCACAGAAGTAGATTTTCTGTCCATTTTTCCTTCCTGTCGAGCAAGTCCAATGGGAAACAAGAGTCCACTGGACTGAGGGTGTAACTTGTTCTGCTTTCCTGCCTGTGAGTGTTAGGCATGGTCACAGGGGACAGAGAAGAGAGTATAGTGGATCTTTGTCCTGAAGATGCTCACGGAGCAGGAAAAGGTGGAACCCAGGCCCACTGGGCCCAGCTCTCTGCTTCCATCCCAACTTTAAGATGCAGCTTTCACAGGAAGATCCACACAGGTATCTAGAGCCAAAGCTGAGCATTTCAGAGCCCTAGAAATTTCATCAAGGACCCTTTATTTTGTCTGAGACATGCCAAGGAGGTTCTCTGTCTGGATCTCATGGGCACGGAAGCCCTATTGCACCACCATGAGCATTTTCCCTGGTGTTGAGCCTTCCTTGACCCAACAGTGTGAAGCCAACCATCAGCCATCAAAACTGATGGGCAGGTGGCTGAGGGCAGAGGCTGAGTACAGGGCTAGGGGCAGGGATGGGACCGGAGCCCCGTCTCTCACCATCCACTAGTCTGGACAGGTTTCACCTCTGTGCCTCAGGAGACTTGTCTACAAAATTCTGGATAGCCTTACAGTCTTGTCGTGAGGATTATATTAGGTGATATGGAGAGAAAGCTTTCTGCTGCTGCTGCTGCTAACTCACTTTAGTCATGTCCGACTCTGTGTGACCCCATAGACGGCAGCCCAAGAGGCTCCCCCATCCCTGGGATTCTCCAGGCAAGAACACTGGAGTGGGTTGCCATTTCCTTCTCCAATGCATGAAAGTGAAAAGTGAAAGTGAAGTCTCTCAGTTGTGTCCAACTCTTAGCGACCCCATGGACTACAGCCCACCACGCTCCTCCATCCATGGGATTTTCCAGGCAAGAGTACTGGAGTAGGGTGCCACTGCCTTCTCTGAGAGAGCTTTCTAGTGCTTAATAAATAATTATCAGGTAATCCCTGTTCCAGTGAGGAGGGTAACTTTAAATTATTATTGTTTGACTGAGGAAAATATTCTAAACACAGTTGTTGTTGCTGAGTCTCTAAGTCGTGTCCAACTCTTTGTGACCTCGTGGACTGCAGCATTCCAGGCTCCTCTGTCCTCCACTCTCTCATGGAGCTTGCTTATACTCATGTCCATTGAGTCGGTGATGCTATCTAACTATCTCATCCTCTGCCACTCCTTCTCCTTTTGCCTTCAATCTTTCCCAGCATCAGGGTCTTTTCCAATGAGTTGACTCTAAACATCAGTTGGCAAAAGTATTGGAGCTTTAGCATCAGTCCTTCCAGTGAATATTCAGGTTTGTTTTCCTTTAGGACTGACTGGTTTGATCTCCCAGTTACTACCTTTAATTATTTCTGAGCCTCTGTTCCTGTGTTGAGACCATTGTGGTACATTCCTGACTCAACTCATGGGGCCACATGGGCCTGGCTCAGCAGGCCAGGGTGGAGCAGAGCATAGTGGGTCAGATACAGACAGGGATGGTGTAGACCCCTCCCTGTACTGCCAGCTGTGGCCCCAAGGGCAATTTATTATTCCTCTCTGCCTCAATCTCCTCATCTCTTACTAGGGAATAGCAACAATTTCTGCTTTACAGAGTTGTGTTTAATTCAGTGAGTGAGTGAGTGAGTGAAGTCACTCAGTCATGTCTGATTCTTTGTGACCCCCATGGACTGTAGCCTATCAGGCTTCTCTGTCCATGGGATTTTCCAGGCAAGGCTACTAGAGTGGGTTGCCATTTCCTTCTCCAGGGAGTCTTCCCAACCCAGGGATCGAACCTGGGTCTCCTGCATTGCAGGCAGATGCTTTACCATCTGAGCCATATGAAAACTATTGGCATATAGTATGTGTTCAGCAAATTGATAGGGAATAGAACTCAATGGACGTGAGTTTGAGTGAGCTCCGGGAGTTGGTGATGGACAGGGAGGCCTGGCGTGCTGCAATTCACGGGGTCCCAAAGAGTCGGACACGACTGAGCGACTGAACTGAACTGAACTGATACAGCTATTGTTCTCAGGTGGCAGTAGTGGTAAAGAAACCTCCTGCCTATGGCAGGAGACAGAAGAGACTTGGGTTCAGTTTCTGGGTTGGGTAGATACTCTGGAGGAGGGCATTGTGACCCACTCCAGTATTCTTGCCTGGAGAATCCCATGGACAGAGGAGCCTGGAGGGCTATACTCCATAGGGTTACACAGAGTTGGACATGACTGAAGTGACTTAGCACACACACATGCAGCTATTGCCTTAGCCATTGACTCACAGAATTTCAGAACTTGAAAGATATATAGAGGTTATCTAGTAAGGGCCACCCCCCACCATTGGACCCATCCTTCATTCTGTAGATGGGAAATTAGGTCGTAGAAAAACTAAGAGTTTTAACAAATGTTATGTGGCCAAGAAACTGCAGAATCAGGACTGGAATTCTTTCACTCCCTGCAGTTTTCTTGCTGCAGGCTGAGAGTAGATGCTCTATCCTATTTAGGTAATCAGTGCTCCAAATTTGCTTGAAACCTTGGGCAACCAATAGATTGCGTGAAAAGTTATAATACTCAAGGCCAGGCATTGAATTCTGTTATACATCCCAAGGTTTTAGCTGACCTTTTTTTTTTTTAATCCATTTTTTGGAAAATATTGCAAGCTTCTATCAGCCTCTCCCTCTCTCTATCCCCTTCTTTGCCTCAGAAAACTAATATGCCCTCCCTCCCTACTGCCCTTATTTTTTTTTTTTTTCAGTCTGTAGTGAAAACCCTCTTCTCTCAAATGAAATGAAGCAGCTGGCACCTTTAGGGCTCTCATATTATCATTATTATCATTTAACATTTATAAGTGCTCACAGTATGCTAGACACTATAACATACAGTAGTAAGGAACTTGCCATCTAAATTAGACACAGATAGATCCACATAAACGAGAAAAATAGAGGCAGGGGGTGAGAGGGAAGTGGAGGAGGCAAGGGAAAAACTCAGGGTCACTGCCACAACACTTCAAACTCTTGCTGAGCCAATGGCTGTGGAAGACTTAGGGAGACATATCCAATTTTTAGCAAAGTGATATAAAATTGCCCCTAAAGGGATTGTGTGAAATACCAGGGATTTTTTTCATTTCTTCCAGAGTATTTCAGGAAAGCACCTTCTCGTGAACAGAATTGTTCTAAATCTGCTCTCTGCTGCGTCTTTCCATCAGCTTTCCCCAGGCCCCTGGTGGCCTCCTCCCCATGCACTTTCGGTTTGAACTCAGAGAGCAGCAGGGAAGCAAGGGAATCAAGTGTGGGGTAGCCGGCATGTCTAATTCCATGACAGACATGTGGTGAATCTAAAGGCCACCCCTGGAAGCGTCTTTGATCTCTGGAGCCCTCCATGCATTCTCTCTCCCCTCCACGGGGTCAGTGCCCAGTGGTTCCCCCCAGCAGCCCAGAGCCCCCTCCCCCATAGGTAAGCCTCCCTTTTTGTAAGTCCAGTTTGCTCCCAAATAACATTTTTCTTGCAACTCATTCTTGGTCTCAAAAACTGTCACTCTTTCCCCTGTTAATAATTTTTGCTGTATGTGTTTCCCCCTTACAACTTGAGAATGGGAGGTGCGCTGTTCACAGCTACAGGGAAATATTTAAGCACTAGGTCAAATAGATCCATCATAATTGGAGCAGAAGCAGTAATTGAATAGTTTAATGAACTAAGGCAAAAAAATAATTTAAATGTCAATGCTTCTAATAACCTCTAATTCCTGAAGGTTGTCCATGGGCTGCCCAGAGGGACCCTCGCAACAGAGGAGAGAAGTCCAATCAGTGTCCCAGAGTTCTCGTACCCTCAGCTTTATGCAGGGGATCACTTGGCTTTCTCTGTGTGCATATGGTCTGTGCCCAGTCATGTCCAACTGTCTGTAGCCGCATGGACTGTAGCCTGCTAGGTTCCTCTGTCGATGGGGTTTCCCAGGCAAGAACACTTCTCCAAGGGATCTTCCCGACCCAGGGATCGAACCTGTGTCTCCTGCATTGGCAGGTAGATTCTTTACCACTATGCCACCTGAGAAGCCCTTCCTTTCTTTTGCAAACAGGAAATAAAAACCAGAGTCCCCTCTGATAGGAGCTAAGTCATGAAAACAGCAAAAATGTATTCCTATCCTTCATGGAACTCAAGTCAAACCCGGGATCTTTTCCACATGAAAAAACAAGTTGTAGTCTTTTCCCAGGGCTAAGTAAGTGGCAAAACTAACAAAGGGTGCAGGAGGCTAGAGGCCAGAATGAAGGGTATGCTGCCGGGGCATCTGCACCTGGCATTTCCAGGCACCAGGGAAGTGGGGAAAACACCAAAATTTAGGCAAGGGGAAATGCTAACCTCATCTTACTTCTTCCTCTCTTTCTTTGGCTAGTACACATCCTTAAAATTCTCTCAAATTTTTTTTCCCCTCATTCTAGGACCTAAAGTGGTTTAATACTGGAACATTTATTGGACTTCTTAAAAATTGAACCCTAAATTTATAAGTCCTTGGAAACCAGGTGTGGGCTGCTGCATGAGTTCATGTCTGCTGAGAAAGAGGCACCAAAATGGGACTGGATGTGAAAATGTACGGGGGAAGAAAGCAGGAGCAGGTGGGAGGAGCTTGTGAACAACAGTGCAAGTCTGACCCCAGTGGGAGGAGAGGGGTAAGGAAGGAGGATCAGGGAAGAGAAGGTCCCAACTGAGCAGAGCTTTAAAGAAGTTCAGCAAGGTTACTGTGGAGTCTTCCTGCCAAGTTGCCCAAGGGGAGGAGATGTGCCTTTTGCAGGAAAGGGCCTGTCTTTGGATCCCTGCTGCTCAGTTGCTGACTAGTCACAGCCAGTAAAAGGTGTGTGGACTCATGGGTGGATCTAGAAGGGGGCAGCTCAGGTCATCCATCAGTTATGCTCCCCACAAAAGGAGTTCTGAGCTGCACTATTTGGTCACAACTGCCTTATTTACTTCATTCCAGAGAGACAATTAAAATAGAGTAGAGCAAATAAGGTCTTGGCCTATAAACCAGGCATAGCATTTAACATTCTCTGGTAACTCAGATAGTAAAAGAATCTGCCTGCAACGCAGAAGACCTGGGTTCAATTCCTGGAGAAGGGAATGGCTACCCATTCCAGAATTCTTGCCTGGAGAATCCCATGGACAGAGGAGCCTGGTGGGCTGCAGTCCATGGGGCTGCAAAGAGTCGGACATGGCTGAGGGACTAACATTTTCTTTTTTTTTTCCATTATAATAGCTTCCATTTATGCATGTGCATAAGGAATTAAATATAGTTACCATGGTAAACATCACACAGACCCTACAAGGTCACTATTATAAACCTATTTCACAGGTGGAAAACTGAGTCTTAGAAAAATTGTGGTTATGCAGTAACTGTTAGCAGAGCCAGGATTCCACCCTAATGTCTAATTCCAAAGCCACTTTCTACATTACCTCTGAAGTCACTTCTCAACTGGAACAATTTATAAGATATTTAACTTCTGCTAAATATTAAAATACTGTCATTATCGTCTCATAATGCACGACTAGAGGAGAAACCTCTGGTAAAATCACATAAGGCTTTGCAATCACCCCAGAAATTTGCCTGGGAGCAGACACCCCCCACCCTCACCACGTCCGTCTATTTTATGAAGAACCAAGGTAAAATATTCCTTTAAATAAATGAAGTGCATTAGCAGTACAGTGGCTCCAGTGGCACGTCCTTCTTGTCTGTACGGAGACAATTTCTCAGAAGTGCACATGCTCTATAGTAATTGATATTTTCCAACCATGACCTGGCAGCAAAGCCCCAGCTCACAGACACTTGCTGAGCTAAGAAACAAAAGCAGCCAAAATACTCCTGCAGATTCCCAAAGCTTGTACTAATAAACGGCATCAGGTGCACCTACATGGCTATGAGACGTGTTAAACACTGATTCTCACAGAAGAGTTAAAGTCCAGTTTGATGCTGCTCAAATTTCACTTTTAAAAAAGGTAGTAAAACAACAAGCCTCTAAAAACCTAGTTGACTTAATTACAAAGAAGAAAGTACAACCAAATCTGAATCCTAACATGTAGAAGTCTGTCAGAGCTGACGGAAAACGTGGCTCTGATGCTATGAGGTTTTCCTCTTGAAAAGCCTAAAAGGACGCTGTCAAATTTGACAGGCCTAAAATGCAACACCCACACACACCCCTGCATGCAAATATTACAGTTTCTGTTTTAAAAATGGCCTCCCAATGGATATTTAACTCTCAGTCTTCAGAAGTGATCTCAAGTGAAAAATAATAAAAAATAGAAAGCTTTTCAGCTTTGATTCCCTGCTAGTTTGTAAGAACAGATTTGGCAAGAAGAGTGGCACTCATAATCACAATAAGCCCAAGTAGCTTGGTTGGTTTTATCCACAGCCAACTAAGGACAGGGATTTTTAATACCATTACCACCCTCATTTTAGAGGGCTCTTAGTTTTTCACTGTCAGGAAGCATTCTCGGAAAAATAATTAATTTATACAACAAGCATATCTTCGACTTGTCACCCTCTAGCTATGTGTGCTTAGTCGCTCAGTCGTGTCTGACTCTTTGCAAGTCATGGACTATAGCCCCACCTTCCTCTGTCCGTGGGATTCTCCAGGCAAGAATACTGGAGGCAAGAACACTGAACCGAGGCATTAGCATCCCTATTTTTTGATTCCACCTTCGTGTATATATGATCAATTGACCTACATAGAGCATTGTGTGATGGTGCAACAATCACTCAGCACACGTGTACTAACCCCCTATCTGACACATGACAGTGAAGGGAAGGAGCACTGTGGTAGTGGGAGTCATTTACTTGCTCATGAGTGGCAGGGTTTATCCAATGTTTATAGAATAAATTTCAAACAAGCTCAGAACTGTTTCCCTATAATCTGGCCCCAACCTACCTTTGTAGTCTTTCTCTTGCTGCTGGCTTCCCGAACTTCTCCTGTCCAATATGGTAGCCACAATTTATACATGGCTATTATGCAACTGAAATGTGTTGGCTCCTGTAACACCTGCTGTAAATGTAATCTACATATCAGATTTTGAAGACTTCGTACACAATAAAAGATTATAAAATTTCTCATCTCAGTATTTTAAAATTGGTCACATATTAAAATGAGGATGTTTTGAATACAGTAGTTACAGAAAATAAATTATACATTCATTTCAAGTGTTTCTTTTTTTATATAGAAGATTTTAAATTACATGTGGCTTGTGATTGAATTTCTGTTAGATAGTGTTGTTAGACTTTGCGCTGTGGCAACAAGCATGCCTTGTGCAGACCTTTTTTCAGTAAGAGGAACCAGAGCACCAGGAAATGTCTGATTCTGGAACTGAGGGCAGGAAATATACAGGATGAGACTGGAGGATCTTGTAGGGTCAGGAAATAAGAAAGTGCCCAAATGATGAACACCCCAGAATAATAAAAGCATGTGAAAGGAACACAGAAATCAATCAAAGGAGCTACCAAAAACCAAAGTTGGAACAATTTGAGCAACAAAATAAATAAAAGCATATTGAATTATAACCCAAAATATAAAAATAAATACCCGTGAGTCCAGATGGATAGAAATGAATGACTGAACAAATAAATAAGTGGGTCAGAATTAACAAATTTCCAGTGCAACAGAGTTCCAGATAGTTTATGTAGATACTCAGCCTTCAAGAATGTGGAATATAAATACCCATTTCTTAAATACAGACTGCACATTATGATTTCTTTCAAAAAGAGTACAGCATGGAAGATGAGATAAAGGGGTAACTTTCCAGGTGGCTTCCCTAGCAGCTCAGCTGGTAAAGAATCTGTCAGCAATGCAGGAGACCTGGGTTCAATCCCTGGGTTGGGAAGATCCCCTGAGAAGAGAATGGCTATCCACTCCAGTATTCTGGCCCTGTATAGTCCATGGGTCGCAAAGAGTCGGACACGATTGAGCAACTTTCACTCATTTTTCCCAGGTGGCGCTACTGGTAAAGAACCTGCCTGCCATTGCAGGAAACATAAGAGATGCAGATTTGATCCCTGGGTCAGGGAGATCCCCGCCACGCCCTCCATCCCCGCCAGGAGGGCATGGCGACCCACTCCAGTATTCTTGTGTGGAGAATCCCACAGAAGAGCCTGGCGGGCTACAGTCCATGGTGTAGCAAAGAGTAGGGCACAACTAAAGCAAATTAGCACACACACATGCAACACTGAAGAAACCTCACAAATACCGCCTCAGCCAGGTGATCAAAGCTAATCACCACATTAACAAGGCTGACATCACATCAAGATGTGATGTGGTAAGAACAGCATTAGACTTTTGTGGGCTTCTCTTCTCCAATATTATCATAAAAAAACATTAAATAAACTCAAATTGAGGGACATCCTATAAAATGTCCAACCAGTATGCCTCAAAACTGTCAGGGTCATCCAAAACAAAGGAAGTCTGAAAGACTATTATCATCAAGAGGAGCTGAGGGAGATGTGACAACTCAACGTGACACGGTGCCCTGGATGGGCTTTTGGAATGAAAGAGGGACATCAAGTAAAACTAAGAAAATTGGAAGAAGATATGTACTTTTATTAATAATAATGTATCAACATTAGTTCACTAAATGTTAAAAAAAATACCATCCAAATGTAAGCTGTTAATAAAAAGGGACATTGGATATGAGGGATATGAGAACTTTCTATTCTCTTTGCAACTTTTATTTAAATATAAAATTATTCTAAAACTAAAAGTTTATTTAAAATAAGATGCATGGTTTATGGATGCCTTCTAAGGCTTTGAAGAAGCTGGAAAAATTGAATTTTCAGTGGTATATGGAACAATTAAATCTTTCAAACTCTCCTCCTGCCCATCACTGCTTTTTGTCTTAGAAAAGATGGTTCCCTAACAATCACATTTCTTTTTACAATTATGGGTTGATCTATATCTACTATACCTACCAACAGGGAGAATTAAACTCCATCATCATCATTGTCTGGTTTCCTTAGTTACATTTTCTCCTCCTCAGTCCCACACCCTGCAAACTTATTCTGTTAAACCTTATCCTTAAGATTCCCAGAACAGAACTTATGCTTCCTCTTTTTTGATAAACAAATATTAATAATATTTAAAATACCCAGGGAAAATAACCCAAAATCCACACACAGGGCATTTCTATTGGCTTCTGGAATGAAAGGATAATCCAGAACTCAAATGTTCGAAAAACATGAGTAAGATTTTCTGTAACAACATGTCCATTTACCACATTCTTCAAGAAAGACCGGAGTAAAATTTTACAAACTAAAGTTAAAACAAAAGTGAACAAAAGCATTTAATAGTTGAGAAAACCAGTTATAAATGTACCTTATGGAATATTTAAAAATATTATATAAAGAAAATGTAATTGGTTGAGTACTTGGGAATAAGTAGACCCAGAGACTATCATTAAAACTAGTTATGCCTCTAATTTTTACCTGCAGCCAGTTAAGCCAAGGGTTACTTCTGAAATGTCAAACAGCCAATGTGAAGGAATTTATTGCAAGAGATATAATTCCCAATTCTGGCTGGTAAAACAAACTTTACGGAGGACTTCTGGACTTTTATAATGATGGAATACAACCTGAGGCAGTGTAAATTCATAATCTCGTAGGACAAACAGCCTTTAAAAATTCAATCTAGTATCCAGTTCACCCTTGAAATGAGTGGAATTTTCTGTAGAAGTCACATGACATATTCATTGTATGGTATGAACCTTCCTGTTAACATGATCTCAGTCCTACCTACCCCTTTGCTCTAATTTTGCAGTGTCGGTTTTAATATCACTGAACACATAAATTCTTGTAGGATTTGTGCTTTAACTGAGGTATGCTTTAGATAATAGCCACCTAGTAGAAATCTGTTATGGTCTAGCAGTGTCTACAGTACTGTCGCTTTGATATTATACAAAAGGGACCTGCCTATAATAGTCAAATTGTCATTGTCACTAAACAAATTTCTTTAAATAAAGGCCTATAAAAATCCAATTCAATTGTGCATGGAGCACCATTAAGTTGAAATGCTGCAATAGTAAAAGTCAAGATTAACTTAACCTTTTAGAAAGATTCTATTACAGGCTAAGCCGCACTGGCATGGGGAGGACTTTGTGTTAATTCTGTGTCCTGAAAAGATTAGAAAATGGCAAATGTAGTGTATCTTGAAAGCCTGTGGGTGTCCTGGAGTCTGGTTACCATTTCCCCCTCCCTGGAGCTGATCTCTCCAGCCACAGAGGCCCCAGGACGCAGCACAGCTCTGCAACCTACAGTTTCAGTGGCCTGGGCAGCTACATTACCTCCCCCTGCCCCCAAGGCTTTTGAAGTGGCAACAGGAAACAGCAGCTCTGTTGGCCCCACTCCCTCCAAGGCAGTTTTCTTGGTCTCAGAGTGTGTTAAACACTACCAGATCCAAAATGTATCAGGTTTATGGTGACATAAAATCACCTTAGATTTTGGTGACATTGGGAAGAAAAGGAAAAGACAGAAAAAACATTCAGGCCCTTTTCATAGCATCACAAGATTAGTCATCAGAACAGAGTCTTGGTCACCGAATTCAAATTCCCATCTATGGTCTCCTGTTCTCCTCTGTCTCCAATCAGACAATTCAAATGGTAGAGAAGCCCACCACCACCTAGAGAAGCATATGTCTTGTTATGGGATAGATAGTTCTAACTGCTGGAAATATCTGCCTTCTGTGGAGCCAAATTCTGCCTTCCAGTGACTTACATCAATTGTATCTATTGAGTCACGCGTGCTGCATGCTTAGTCGCTAAGTCGTGTCTGACTCTTTGTGATCCCATGGGCTGTAGCCCACCAGGCTGCTCTGTCCATGGGATATCCCAAGCAAGAGCACTGGAGTGAGTTGCACTTCTCCATGGGATCTTCCCAACCTAGGGCTTGGACCCAGGTCTCCTGTGTCTCTGCATTAGCAGATGGAATTTTTACTATTGAGCCTGGGAAGCCTATTGGGTCCTTGGAACCAATGGAAAATATGTCTCCACATTCAACTGCCACACAGCTTTTCAAATGTTTAAAGACAGTCATGATAATAATAACAAAAGCTCTTGTCATTTCCTGAGTGACAGCACTGTACCAGATATTTTATGTCTGTAAGTGGATAGAGAGAATGTCCTTCAGCTGAACCCCTCAAGAGACGAGCAATAGATGTGTTTGCAAGGGAAACTTGATAGCACTTGAGATGGGGAGCCAATGATGAGATTCTGAGATCCCAAAGGCCACACTCTGGACAGAAATATGTTTGCTATGGAGAGTGGATTCACTACATGAGTGGATCTGTTTCAAGGAGTCCAAGTTTGATTGTTTCAAGTTAAGAATAGGAACTGGGAGAGGATAGCTTGTTCTCATAGAAGAAGGGAAAGGAATGTGAAGACCCCAGTGTCCTGATTGTTGTTCTTCGCTCAGTCGTATCTGTCTCTTTGCAATCCATGGACTGCAGTACACCAGGCTTCCCTGTCTTTCACTATCTCCCAGACTTTGCTCAAACTCATGTCCATTGAATAGATGATGCCATCCAACTATCTCATCCTCCATCACCCCCTTCTCCTCCTGCCCTCAATCTTTCCCAGCATCAGGATCTTTTCAAATAAGTCAGCTCTTCACGGCGGGTGACCAAAGTATTGGAGGTTCAGCTTCAGCATCAGTCCTTCCAATGAATATTCAGGGTTGATTTCCTTTAGGATTGACTGGAGTCAATGATCCCGGAGTTAAAGTGTCTGGAGGGATGGAGAAAAGCGAGCCTGCCAGGGGGAAGAATTACCCATCCCATGCCTTGCCCACTACATTCCCACTCATCCCTCTTTTGGCACAGTGGTAAAGTCTTTGCAGAGAACATCAGTGTAGGGAGGAGCCTTACAACATTTTTCGCTGGGAGGTGTGCAGTGTCAATATCTTCATTCATCTTTGTTGTTTAGTCACTCAGTCATGTCCAACTCTTTTGTGACCCCCATGGACTGTAGCCTGCCAGTCTCCTCTGTCCAAGGGATTTCCCAGGCAAGAATACTGGAGTGGGTTTCCATTTCCTCCTCCAGGGATCTTCCCCACCCAGGGACTGCAGGCAGATTCTTTACCAAGGAAAACCCAGTCCTCATTCATCTATTGGATCAAAACTCCAGTGAAATCTTCTTAACTCACCAAGGGATAGCTTCCATGTGAGTAGATTTAGTGGGGAATTCAAAGAGAGGCTCATGAGATCTGCCTTCAGGGGCATTTAGACCAGACCCTGGAGAGCCTCTTGATGAAAGTGAAAGACAAGAGTGAAAAAGTTGGCTTAAAGCTCAACATTCAGAAAACTAAGATCATGGTATCCGGTCCCATCACTTCATGGCAAATAGATGGGGAAACAATGGAAACAGTGGCTGACTTTATTTTTTGGGGGGCTCTAAAATCACTGCATATAGTGATTGCAGCCATGAAATTAAAAGATACTTACTCCTTGGAAGGAAATTTATGACCAACCTAGACAGCATATTGAAAAGCAGAGACATTACTTTGCCAACAAAGG